>NW_012267281.1:10107327-10120369 GCF_000151885.1 Dipodomys ordii
ATGCATGGATCTGCATTGATTTGAGTTAGTTTGCAACATCAGGCACGCTACCTATATAGTTCACACTCCTCGTTTTGGTCTACAAAGTAACCAAAGAACAAACAAAAAAGGATACAGGGAGGGCCATAGTAAACATGAGATGGACTAGAACTTTATAACTGGGGGGGGGGGGGGGTGGAGGAAGGGAAGGGATGGTAGGGGAAAAACAAAGGAGGGCATAACAATGCTCAATAGGAAATGTATAATCATGTAACTGTCACCCCTCTGTATAGTATCTTTACAATAAAATACATATTTTAAAAAGTCTTAGTATTTTTGTGCCTTAACAGAGATGTTAAGAAAAGAAAAAAAAATCTGTCAAAGGAGACACATTCTATTGCTAAGAAATTTTGACAGTCAAAAAAAGGAAAGAAAAGAAACAACAAAGCTCTTGGTGCCCCTCTATATTTAACACCAGGCTAGCAGCATAGAAAAGCACAGAGGTTAACAGATTTAGCCAGGAAAGCAGGTTGTAGTCCCATTGACAGCTAGGAAATGAAATGACATCAAGTATTCGATGATTGCCCTCAATTAGCTTATGCAAAGCAAGAATTAATTACCAGCATTGAAAAAACTCACCTTTGACTCCTCTTTCAAGATCTCACTTCACTGAATATTATAAATGAAGGACCAGTCGACTTGATCACTTGCATTGCCCTTAATGTATTTTAGTAAAAGTAAGGTGTCAGTTTTCTTTTCTTAAAAATATGACAACTCAAGTTTAATGACTGAGGAACCTGAGCTGGTGTAAGATATAGCTATAAATTGTAGATATAAAGATACATAATATATAGAAATATATAGATTCATAAACAAATGCAGGAAAAACTGCAGTTTATTGATCTAGAATGCAATGAACACTATCAGTAATTGTTACACATATTAGCTTAGGAATTCACAAGGTAAAAATTAAATATCTTAATGTAACCCTATGTAAATACTTTTATTATTATATTGCAAAATAAATCATGATAATGCCTATGTAAGTAGAGACTTTTTGTTATATATTTTCTTGAAAGCTGTATATCTTTTCTTCAAGCTTGCAATCAAATCAAATTGAATGAATCTTTAAAGCCATTCACTTAATGAAATAATTTTCTTAAGCAACCAATCAAAGACTCATTGGCAAGAAAGAAGTAATAGCACTAGAATGCATTGGAATGTGTGAGCAATAGGGTAAATGAGACTTGATCTTCTAGAAAGAGCTCTCTGGATGAATGCAAAGGTTAGCTAAAGTTGCTAGTGTACCTATTGTAAGAGTGAGGATATATAAGAAAGTAGCAGAAATAAAGGGACAGGAACACAGAAAATAGAGAAAGTAATAGAGAAAATAGAGAAAGCAGGAGAGTGGTTTGGATCATATTAACATTTGTCAGAGCATCTAAGTTGCAGCTCCAGAAATCTATTTATCTAAGCCGATTGTGGCAGCATCACATCAACTGAGAAGATAAAATCAAAGAAGTTACAGAACTGAGCTGGACAGAAAGAAGAAGAGTGAGAAGTCCATTGGTATTGAACTCAAACATTTGTAGATATAGGTCCTGGCCTATATTATTAGGGGTATCTCTGCAGATAAAGAAGGCAAGCAGGAGCTAGCTCTATCAGCAAGTGTATACTATCGTAACATTAACACCAAGTGCTCTGCAAAGTTGGTCAATTTTGGCAACTAGCAAAAAGCTTCTCTGGAGGTGTGGCTCAAGTGGTAGAACAATAGGTATGAACAAGAGAGACAAAGAACAGTGAAAGCCCTGAGTTCAAACCCAGATAGTAAACATGACCCTGGTGCCTATATCTTTGTGTCTGTGTGGAGAACTATGCCTATACTGAGTGAGGCTTCAATAGATCTGAGCTATCATTAACAATATCATTAACAAATGAAAATCACCCCTCTAAATCTGCAAGCTCTAATAGCTACAACTTTTTGAGATATTACCTAGTTTTCCTTCTTTTAAGGTAGTTTTCAGTGAAAAGGCTGTTTGGATTTTGCCTTCTACAGCTTGATGAATGAATGAAGGAACCAATAAAATAAAATAAAATAATAAACACATTTAGGAGTCCAACGAAACTGAATCATGTGTTTGCCAGAGGGAGTTTATTTATTTACTTTACTGACTACAGCATTTCATGTTTAAAAAAGTCAATTTCTGACAAATGCACTCTGCAAATAATGAGTCATGTTGTGGAATTTTGTGACTTTTTAGAGAATTATTTCCAAACAGGACTCAATCCCTGAATTACTACAAATTTTGGTTGAAGCTGGTTTGTTTAGATAATATTCACCAACTTCAGCCTTGGGTGTAAAGAGGGACTCACTCAGCTCTACGCAATGAAAGACTGGGGCAGTGGTTTAGTCAGGCAGTCTGCTCAAAAGCAAGCAACTGGAAAATGTCATCAGCCCTGAGCTGTCACAGGGGTTAAATACGTAGCTGGAGCTGACTGCAAAGCTTTGCTGTCCTGCTGGATCACTCCGGGTTTCATCTTTCTCGTGGCTTCTGTTTGCTTCACAGATGCTCTGTCAGCTTGCTAATTCTTTTCTGGACAACCCTAGTTTTATCTTCCAGTGCTAGGTTTGAATCTCAGATCAAAATTGATATGATGCAGCATCTATCTTAAATTGCTTAAGCCTCAGTTTCCTCATCTGTAAAATCTTGTTAATAGTTTGAAAAACAAATCAGACAGTGAGCACTGCATTTTTGTTGTTGTTGTAATTTTGGTTGGTCATGGGCCTTGAACTCTGGACTTGGGTGCTATCCCTCAGCTCTTCAGCTCAAGGTTAGCGCTCTACCACTTAAGCCACAGAGCCACTTCCAGTTCGCTAGTGGTTTATTGGAGATAAAGTCTCACGGACTTTCTTGCCCAGGCTGGATGTGAACCGTGATCCTCAGATCTCAGCCTCCTGAGTAGCTAGGATTACCAGTGCCTGGCAAGCACTGCATATTTTGCACAGTGCCTGGTACAGGGCCTGATAGCTTGATAACTTCAAGCAATGAGCACAGTAAATGCTTTTCTTATTTCTTCAGGACATGGCCAGGCCAGCACTTTGCTGTCTCTGGGTCTTTTCTTTTTATTTTTCTTTCTTTTTTGGTTGGTCTTGGGGCTTGAATGCATGCCCTAGGTGCTGTGCCTGAGCTCTTTTGTTCAAGGCTAGTGCTCTACCACTTTGAGCCACACTTTCGGTTTTCTAGTAGTCAACTGGAGATAAGGGTCTCAAGACATGTTCCTGTCTGGGCTGGCTTTGAACTGCAATCCTTAGATCTCAGCCTCTATAGTATGCAGGATTACAGGCATGAGCCACCAGCACCCAGCTTCAGGGTGTTTCTGGCTTTACTCGGGGGTACTTTGGGCTTCAAGTCAGATAGAATCCATTCCTGTAGGCCTCTGCTGAGCTGTCTGGTTAAAGCAGTGGTTCCCTGCCTCCACACTCTGTTCTGCTTGTCTATTATTAGTTGCCTGTAACTAAAAGTCTCTCTGTATTTTCCACCTGCCAATCTCCTTCACTCAAGTATAAGTTCCTTAAAAGAGGATCTCTCTCTCTCTCTCTCTCTCTCTCTCACCATGAACTTCCAGAGCCAAGAAGAGGGCTTGACTCATTAGGGTCTGTGAATAAATACTTATGGATAAGACCCACTCTCCCTAAGAGAATGATGAGTGTACCTTTGTGTAAACTTACTCATTTAAATTTATGCTTCGGGTAGTCACTTAGAATTCAATGCTGTGTTATCGGAGATGATTCCTGAAGAAATTAATCCATCATGCAGGCATTATACATAACTTTTACTAATTATAGCATTACGTGTGTCTGGGATTCTGGTAAAAAAGCAATACACTAAGAAGAATTTTCACAAAAGTGTATAATATTAGCATAACTTAGCTTCTGATCAAGTGAAAAGTGTAAGTAACACTGTAGTAGCTTTTCAATGGCTTCTATGGCTCTTACAAGTGGTCAAATAAAAGGGATGCTGTCTATGGTCCAGGAATGTGGGCAAAAGATTAACAGAAGTCTTTCCTTCTGCTCACAAGAACTTGGTCTCCAGTGAAAGTTTCAGCTAACTTTACCCGATACATACCAACTATGAAATTTAAGAATGGTATATAGTCTAGAATTGGGTGTAGTCTGGGAGGCACTCAACATACACTGTGCATATCTAGAAAGGTCTTCATTGCTTTGACTGTCCTTGAACATATAATAGTATGGCTCTTAACCACTAGCATGGAGAGCAAGGCTTATGGACCTGTTGGAAACACTGGGTCCCTGGGGACTTAGTGGCTCAAACCTATAATCCTAAACTACCCAGATGCTGTGAGCTGAGACCGATGGTTCCAAATCAGCCCAGGCAGGAAATTCCATGAGAATCTTATTGCCAGCTAAGCACCTAAAAAGCCAAAAGTAAAGCTGTGGTTCAAGTGGGTAGAGTGTCAGCCTCGAAAGAAAAAGATAAGGGACAGAACTCAAGTCCTGAGTTCAAGCCTCAGTATGGGGAGGATGGGGGGAAAGGGGAGGGGAGGGGCAGACATCTGGAAGAAATTCTCTTCTAACCTTGGAACAGCTCCTCAGCCTGCCTTATTTAGATGTATGTATCTTCGACCAAAGCTGTTGCATGCTGGCAAAGAAAAAAGAAAAGAAAAGACAAGACAAGACAAGAAAAAAGTCTATTGGATTTCCAGGACCACTGGAAGGCTTTCAGTCTTATAGGCTCAGAGCTAAGTAAAATAATAAAGCCTAAATAGAAGAAACTCTCTTGGGCACAGCAGGACATGTAACAGTTTAACAGATAATACATCAAAAAGGAATTGTCAAATCAGAGGGCATGAATTGAGCAAGATAATCCTAGGATAGAAGGTTGTTTCAAGTGTTCCCCCTGCCCCCATGTTAATTATTTTGTATTATCTGTCCGTAGTTGTACAGAGGAGTTGTCATTCAACAAAGCAGTTGGTGAATATAATGTTTGTTAATCATTGTCGCCCTTCTCCACATTTGTGCCCATTCCTCCCAAACCCCCTCTCTTCCCTCTACTTTCCTACTTTTGTGGGATATGCATTGAATTTTATGAGCACATGCTTTCCACTTCCTCTCTTCAATTGTTTAGCTAAGGAATTTTCCCAGAGACTTAACTAGCATCCTCATGGTCACCGACTAGTAAACAGAGACATCTGAAAAGACAGGAGAACCAGTAATGGACTATTTTAAATCTACTTGGGAAATTCTTGGTGGTCATAAGCTAAATAAAGAAGCTGAACTACATAAATGAACTAAATAACCAGAGTAGTACTTTACTGCTTTATCTTAAAACTATTCTGTTTTTTTTCTTACTCTCTACTCTTTGAGAGTCAGGGAGGAGGCTCAATTCTTTATGAAAGCATTTTCTTTGTGAGGACAAGCCATTCCCTAAATGTCATATCTTTCTACATACTCGAAGAGATGAAAGAGGAAATCTCCCACCATGCACAGGAGAAGATAAGACCTTGACTGGAGAGAATTCTGATTTTTGATACAACTCCAACTGTTCTGAGGGCTCTATTGTTAACATGTCATTATAAAAAAGGACACAGGAGGGAGTCAAAAATCTCTCATTTTTAGGCTGTCAAAAGGTACACTATGATTAGGTAGCTATCCCTTTCACTCTCAGGCAGCTGGGATCTTCACCTAAGGAATGAGGTACAGCACCACCAGTCTAAAAGTCTATGACTTCTCCATGTGCTTCCTTACTCCTATCTAATAACATAGCATTCCATTTGTTTTCTTTATTATTTTTTCCATGTGGGAAGGAAGTTACAGGACTACCCTATCTTAATCTGTCCTGTGTGTAGATTGCCTTCGTGTAGTCAACACACACAAGTACTCTTGTATTGCTCTCCTCTGTGCCTGACAGCTCACCACAAGATGTCCCAAGTCAAAACTTCCAGCAGAAAGCTTTCATTCTGGACCTTGCGGACTCCACGTTCTGCACAAACAAGTTATTATGCACAAGAATGGGTTAGGCAAGCAGGGGCCATGAACTTCAGCTGCTGTAGACCGGAAGGAGCACATCTATGTCTGTCATTCAACCAGAGACAATGAGCCTTCTCGGGAGACAGTGACAAGATAATGTTTTCACAAAAACAGCTTCTAATCTAAGCAAGGACACTTACCTTCACAGGTAACAACCAGAAAATGAAAAGAAGAAACAGATCATTGTTTCACTACCTGGCTATATCCCCATTAATGTGGCATTTTACTAGCATTGGATTGCTTCCTTGTAGGGACTACCAAGCCTATTTTATACAAAGGGTAATGTGGCAAGAACATATGATCAGACATGGCATAAAAACTGCAAAGAAAACACACATACACACACACTCTCTCTCTCTCTCTCTCTCTCACACACACACACACACACACAATTTGGAGTTACTGT
The DNA here is from genome assembly GCF_000151885.1 of Dipodomys ordii. Taxonomy (NCBI): domain Eukaryota; kingdom Metazoa; phylum Chordata; class Mammalia; order Rodentia; family Heteromyidae; genus Dipodomys; species Dipodomys ordii. The sequence goes on from NW_012267281.1 coordinate 10,113,762, forward strand.
ACCAGAAACAATTGTGCTTTCGGTGATCTGGATCCCTTCCAGAGTCTGTCTGTCTGTCTGTCTCCCTCCACTTAGGACTTGTTCTCAGGATCTAGGCTCTGTCCTTAGTTTTCTTGCCCAAGGCTAACACCCTACCATTTGAGTCACAGCTTTATGTCTGGTTTTTGGGTGGTTACTTGGAGAAAGACTCTCATGGATTTTCCTGCCCAGTCCTTAGATCTCAACTTCTGAGAAGCTAATATTACAAGATGTGAGTCAGGAGCGCCCTGTCAGTCTTCATTTATATCACAAAAGTCTTACACATGATAATGTGTGAGCCTCTCTGAATTTTTGTTGTCCAATTTCACCCAAGTTTGATTCTTCCCACACAGATAACTCAAATGAGTCAGGAAATTTGTCATTATTCTTATTTAGTTGTTTAAAACCTTTGATAATTTCTCTTCAACCATTCACATTCCTTTACTACCAAATTGCACATCTCCTAGGGTTGGCTTTTAAAACTTATTTATTTCATTCCAAAATGGGTCAATGAATCAACCAAGATGAGCTGTGTATATTGTTGTTAATCAAGACACAAAACATGTAACTCTAGTATTCTTCAATACCCGTCAAGTTCCATTTGACCCTTGATGAAGCTAAATTGTAGAGTGTGCTTTATAACACTTGGGAGACAAATAAGAGGATATAAGAGATAGAGCCAAAAAGGCATCATTCCGCTGAGTCTTCAATTAGCCATGGAGGGAACACAGACAAACAGTCATGTATAATTCAGAGGTTGTTGCTCTCATTCTTCCTGCCTTGGTGAGTCTCCCTGGGAAGGAAGTACGAGACGGTAAACTGTTCAGGTTTGGGAGTCAGCCTTCTTGAGCTGTTTCCGGTGAGTTCACTGACTTACACTGTGACCTTGTATACCATTTATTATTTTTTTATCAAAGTGACTGTGTAATTTGATTTCTTTCTTTTCCTCCCTCCCTCCCTCCCTCCCTCCCTCCCTCCCTCCCTCCTTCCTTCCTTCCTTCCTTCCTTCCTTCCTTCCCTCCCTCTCTCTCTTTCTTTCTTTCTTTCCTTCTTTCTTTCTCTATTTCTTTCTCACTTGATAGCCTGCTTGCCTGCCTGCCTGCCTTCTTTTTTCCTTTCATTTTACTTTTCTTTTCTTTGTTTAAGTACTGGGATTTCAACTCAGGGCCTAGGCCCTGTCCCTTCGCTATTTTGCTCAAGACTGATGACCTCTACTTGAGCCATGGCTCCACTTCTAGCTTTGTTGCTTGTTAATCAGAGACAAGAATCTCCAATTTCCTGTCCAGTGTGGCTTCAAACTTTAGTCTTCAGACCTTAGCCTCTTTAGTAACAAGGATGTTGGCATGAGCCATAGACACCCAGGAAAAACATTCTTTGACAAATGACATTACTGGATATGTGGGTGGGATAGAACCAGAAGCCCTACCATATATATCACATTACATACAAAACAAATGGAGGAACGCAGAGCTTGATCTGTGAGACTGATATGAACTGTGGAGATGGTGAGAGGAACACCAGGAATGCAACCTAAGCACGCTTCTCTACTTAAGAGTGTCTGTTTCCATTGTGTTTCCATCAGCCCAGGACCATGAACAATCGTAAGGCTGAAAACGACTTAAATAAGTGTCAAATACATAGAAAACCTTATTTGACCTAGAGAGTATGTAAGAGGAAAGGAGTTATTTTCCAGAGGAAGTGGGACTTGGTCTAATAGTAACTTTACGTTGGCATGCTGATAGCTAAATAAAGAAGTTAGAAAGTAAATTTCTAAAGCATTTGCTGAGTCTGGGCACTGATAGCCACTGAGGAAGAAATCATAAGTCCACCAAGAAGCTAAAGTGAACTTGGGTAAAACTTGTTTCCTGCTTTGGAGAATATAGGGAAACCTCTTGATCTTGCTCCCAAAGCTGTTAGACAGGCTAGACTCTGCAGGTTCTGGCAGAGAGCTAACTCCAATGAGCATACTAGCTACGAGAGGCCTGTTTTAGAAAGAAGTAATACAGTGATGCATCATGGTACAAGACATGACTTAACTTACATCACACAAGTGCTAGCTTAGAAGACCACTGAATAATTCCCTTTGCCAAACAAAAGCCAAGGAAACAAATACTTTGGGACATAAAGAAAAATCATTAATAACTGATATTTATTGAATACTTAGTGTGAGGAACTAAATTAAGTACCTTGCATTTTAAATCATATTTAATACACAAATCAATGTTATAAGAGCAAGAGAGAGAGGGAGAGAGAGAGAGGAGGTATAAAGGATGTGGCTAAGTACAAAAGTCTTACACATGATAATGTGTGAGCCTCTAATCATAGTGTCCATCCCTACATAAAGTGACTAATGATATAAATTTGATCAGCAATGTCCTGGATTAAACACATAGCCCAGAATAGCCACATTTCTAGGCAAAGTACAATAGTGGGTCCTCCTCTTAGTACAAATGTCTCAACTACTTAGTGAATACTGAGTATCAATACAAATATCTGAGTACTAGTAACTCTGGGGTAGAGTATGTGCATCTCATTTCTACAGGCTTCTCAGACAATGGCAATGCATGTTGAAAGTGGAAAAACAGACTTCAACTAATCCAGATAAAGTGTGACCCATTTTTCCCAGTCACCACATTGGCATAAAGGTGTATACCAACTCTGTTTTCAACTTCATTCACATCTGGTTGAGAATTTGGCACACAGCTCCACACATAAAATAATCACAGATTAAAAGCAAAGAAAGAAAACGCAAGTATACAAGCATAGCAGAGACACGTTGATTACAAAAAGCAGAACAAGAAAGAGGCAAAGGTATAGGCTGAAGGTGAGCAAACAGATGTAGGAGAGATGAGGGAGAGAAGAGAAAGAAGTCAGTATGCTTGGGAGCCCAGGACTGCAGGGGAAAATTCTCCTCTTTGTTATCCTCAACCCTGAGCAGCACCTCCTCTTGAGGCCTCTGCAGGGCTTCAGGTCTCACCCATCTTTTTGTCACACAGAGCAGCCATTTACAGCTCGTGTCTCTCTGAATCTCGGACCACATTGTCAGCTATTTAACAAGACTAAATAAATGGTGTCAGCATCAGAGAGCAGAGCACATTTTGTTTAGAGAAGTGAACATTCCTTCTTGCTATTAGGCTGTGATAACCTTTGGCAAGAAGCATATATTCCTTTGCTCTGTCTTCTCTGAGAAGAAATTTTCCTTCTGTTCTCCCATGGTCATAGAAGAAACAAAGACTATCACATTTAGTGGAAGACAAAAGGGCATGCTTTAAAAAAATATTAACTTAGAAAACCTTATCCCTGAGAACAAGATTATAATGGAATGAGCCAATGAAAAATCTCTACTGAGATTTCTAAGATTGAGAAATGTTTTCTTCCCTGATGTTCACATGTCACTTTAAGTTGACCTAAGGCACTAAATCAATGCTAATTTTAGCTAGCTCCTATGTTTTGTTTTGGATTTTTTGGAAATTAGGATTTATATTCCACTTTTGGTAAGAAAAAAATTATCCCATGAAGCTCCCCAATTGGGGTCTGATAAATGAATGTCCTTTTATGAATGCTATTTTACTGGGAATAAGCAAATAATCCTCCAGAGACATTTTTTTAAACCATGAATATGTATTCTTCTTCACAATCATTTTAAATGAAACATACATATAAAAATAGCTTTCCTTATCTGGGTAGAGTAGTGCATACTTGTAATCTCAGCTATGCAGGAGGCTAACATCAGGAAAATCACAATTAATCAGCCAGACTGGGAAAAAATAATTCTGAGATGCCATCTCAAAGAAGAAGTTGTACATAGTGAGGTGTACCTATCATGTCAGCTACCATAGGAAGCAAAAATAAGGGTTTCCAACTGGGCTAGCCAAGGAGAAAAAAAGCAAGAGCTCAGGTCAAAAAATAGCTACAGCAAAAAGGGCTAGTTGCATGGCTCAAGTAGTAAAGAGACTGCCTAAGAATCATCAAAGCCCTGAGTTCAAACCCCCATACTGCCCAAAAACAAACAAAGTCTCTTAGAAATCAACCCAATGGCCATGATTACTAATTTTTTTTCTATTTCTCTTTCAGAGCTTCCCTCCCTCTTCTTTGCCTCCGTGTGTGTGTGTGTGTGTGTGTGTGTTTACACAAGCCTTTGTTCCTCAATTTAAACTTTCCAAGGTCTCATTCATTTATTCAATCATTCTACCCATGTTTACTGAGTGTCGGGTAGAAATCATGATGGCAACTGCAAATAATTTCCAATAGATGAACATATAATTCTAAGAACGGAACCTTAATCTAAAGGGCAGGAAAAACAATATGAGCACAGACAGGGCACAAGTTTGGCGAGGTGATTGTAGTAAAGGCCAGGTAAGTTCTTGAGTTCATCTGTCCCCAGGATGTCTTCAGGTCTATGCCTTGTACAACATGAGATGAATTAAAAGAATGACATTCCACCTAGATCAAAGTTTATGGGAAGAAATGCAAAGCCAAAAATATCCAGTACATAATTTTCAGGGCTCTAATCACCTTTAATTTTCCTTTTTTTTACCCCCTCCCTCCCTTGTCCCTGTTATTCAATAGCTTAAAAGGAAAAATCAGTGAGAACAAAAAGAGAAGTCTTACTCAATTTTTGCTGGAAGATGAGTTACATTTGTTTAGCAACAGAAATCCGAAGGACATCAGATGTTCCCTCATCTGTGTTCTATACATGCATGAGTTGAAAGTTGGAATAAACATTTTTTAAGCTCAGCAAATTTTCCCCTCCAAGTCGGCCAGATGTTAAGGCTAAACACTAAGCTGGTGGTTTGTAATCAGGCCCTTCTTTGATGGTAATCAGTTTTTACTGATCACTGAAAGAGTGTTTCCAATAATTCTCCCTTCATTTATGAAATAGACTATATGCTTAATTTGCATCAGCTATCCATTGGAGTAAGCCATCTGCCATTTGCTTATAATAATGAAGTCTCAACAGCCATTTACAAATGAGTAAAGTGAGATTATTTTAGCTTTACATTACAGCTCATGAGGACTGGAGATGGAATTTTTCTGACAGATAAGGATTGTAGACTTATCTTTACTAAGTGGCGAGATATCCTGAATTCAAAGTATATAATATATATACATATATACATATATATATATATATATATATATATATATATATATATATATATATATATAGGCTGAGAGCCCAGAAAAACAATCTCCTCTTAATTTCCCCCAATGTCAAATATCCTTAGTGCACTACTGAAGATCATTTGCTCTTATACCCGAATGTCATTTCCTGGTACAGCAATTGTTGCTTTTTTATGCTTCATTACATAGAAAACTTTAAGTCCTAAATACGGCTGTTTCTGTTCTGATAAGCAGCCAAAATTATCTCAAGAAGAGTACCTTCATGAAGGCCCCTGTCTTTCCAGGCAGGAGTTTCCCAGTTGTATGCTTCTCATACTGATTATTTAAAAAGTAACAATTATGTCATTGAGGATTAATGTTCAGGAAACAATATCAACACTAATTCCAGGTAGCTTAGCCTAAAGCATTCCAAAATGATCCCTGTGTTAACACCAACGCAGAGAAAAAATAGTGTTCATAAAGCATTTTGCTTTTGGTTTTTCATCCATCAGGATGTCCCCTGATCTAAAATGAGTGACCCCAAATGAACCAAATCTTTCTTGCCACCAGTAACTAATTGCATTTATTTCATTTTAACCAAACAGAAGTACCTAAATACAGACGGCTTACATACAGTAGAATGAAGCCAGTCAGTTCCAGGAGACCCTATTTTGCAGCCTTATTTACAAAATGTCCAAAAACCAAGTACATATTTTGCAGTGACTTAAGATAAATAGCTTACTATCTTTTTTGGTCATTTATTGAAAAAGAATACTTATAGTAGTTACTTGCATTGTCCTTTCTCTTCCCTAAATTTAACTATCTTTTTTTAAAAAAATTGTTACTCCTCCCTCATTTTTCTCCCACTTTTCCTCCTTCTCACACCCGCCCCTCTAAGTTGTAAAGTTCATTTCCAACATGTTGTCTGTGAGTATTGTTGTTGCATTGTTTCACTCTTTGTCCTTTGTCTCACCATTTTGTTGTTCCCTTTCCCTTCCCCAATTAAGCTACACATATATACAAGACAAATCAGGGTCTTCTCCTTGCTAGGCAGGGATTCTACCATGTATGTCCTCCAGCCCTATTTGTTTTTGCTATTTTTTTCAAATAAGGTCTTGCTTTTGGCTTGCACTGGCCTGGTCTGATCTTTCTATTTATTTATTTAAATTTTATTGTATTGTAAAGAAGCTGTACAGAGGGGTTACAGTTCCATGAGTCAGGGAATCGATCAATGTTACCCCTTCCCTTTGGACAAACTATAATTTACTCTAGTAAGAATCTCCTGTAACATATTTTCATTTTCAACAGCAGTGTTGACAGTGTGTTTTTTTATTACTTATTTTGCTCTTTTTTTTTTTTTTTGGTCCAGTCGTGGGGCCTGAACTCTGCCCCTGGGCCCTGTCCCTTAGCTCTTCAGCTCAAGGCTAGCACTCTACCACTTGAGCCACAGTGCCACTTCTGGCTTTTTTCTTTTTGCTTATGTGGTG
>NW_012267281.1:10120419-10539607 GCF_000151885.1 Dipodomys ordii
TGGTGCTGAGGAATCGAACCCAGGGCCTCAGGAATGCAAGGCAAGCACTCTACCACTGAGCCACCTTCCCAGCCCCTCTTTTTTGTTTGTTGTAGGGCTTGAACTCATGACCTAGGCACTAAGTCAAAACTAATGCCCTTTGAATCACTATCCCTTTGAATCACAGTGCCATTTCTGGTTTTCTGGTGGTTAATTGGATATAAGAGATTGACAGTCTTTCCTGACTGTGCTGGCTTTGAACTGCAATCATCAGATGTCAGCCACCTGAGTAGCTGGGATGACAGGCATGAGACACTGGCACCTGACATTTTTGTACTTAAAAAAAAAGAGCTGTGGCGAGAGCACACAGCTTCCTAACAAAACTCATTGTACAATACAGTTTTGTTAACTATAGCCATAAGGTTGTTCAACAGAGATCTAAAAATCAGTCATTTTTTAAACTTAATTAAGCTAATTAATTGATGGTGCTGAGAATCACACCCATGCTTGAACTCTGGGCCTTGTGCTATTAGGCACTCTACCACTTAAGTCATACCTCCAGACCAGGTTTCCTGCTAGTTAATTTGAGACAGTATATTGTAGGCTTTTCAGCCCAGTGCTGTGCACCACAATCCTCAGATGATAAGTACAAGGATGATAAGAGTCAGTCACTGGCACTTGACTGCCTGAATTAAGGAAAGAAAAATTTCAGAATCCCAACACACACACACACACACACACACACACACAGATAGACCATCAATCGTCTGAACTACGTTTAGTAAGCTTCAACAAAACTGTTGTAATTTTAGAATTTCATTGAAAGAAGGGCTTCAATATAATTTTCTTAACTCATTTTGTGGAAGAAATGCTAGAGGTTGCTATAAACTTAGATGTTTAGTAGAACCTGACATCCTGTAATAGAATCAGGATCCTGTACTAGAGCCAGGATCATTCACACATTTGAAATGTAGACTCTGAAGTCAGATATGACAGCTTTGGTCTTCATTAGCTGATCTGTTTTTATGTACCATAAACTTCAGCACTGTGAATATTTGCTAATGAGTAAAATAATCACCCCAAAGCTTAACCTGAATGAAGAAAAATGCCAGAAACCTGGGACATATATAAATTCAGCAGGAAAGCCTAACATTCTTGATAGAATTTTATGTTCTTGTAGGTGTATAGGTAGAGATGCTAAGTTATGATCATGTCACTTCAAAAAATATTTATGATATAAATAACATTAAAAGGTGAATGACTTATATTTTTTATTCTCTACTAGAATAACTTTTCAATATGATATCTAGCCAATCTTCAGTGATTTTCATCAGCTATAGCCTATAAATACACATGTAAAATAAGTTTAAAAATAAGTTTTTCCTCCAGAAATCAAAGACTTAATGAAAACCAATAGATTAAAAAAACACATGTTTATTCCAACAACTACGTAATGACATCTAAATGGGTATGTGGAACTACTTCAATGGATATATGATACCTTACATATACTTTGTACTTATTTAAATAATCTTCATTAGCTTTCTCTGAATAGCATGTTTGTAATATCCCACAAGGCCATCATCATTTCTAGACCCTATTCAGGGAAACACCATCTTAAGGAAAGTATCTTCTTAGAGTTTTGTCTTTCCATTATAAGCTATGGAGTATGAGTGACAGAATTGTGTTACATCATTCCACATGTGTCACAAAGAACCCAGGATTCCAGCTGTGCAAACCTCTGCACTTACCACAAGAAAACTTGCATCTCTAAGAAGTAACCTATTTCTAATGACCTCCCAAAGTGTCTGCCCCCAGAGGTAAATTACAAATGTAATCAATATCCTAGTAAAACTGTCTAGTTCCACTCTATCAGAGTGACTCTGAATTAACAGTTGCTCTTTATTGATTATCCTATCATGAAAATGGAGAATTTGGGAAATAACTGACTGCCTCAGTTCCAGTCAAGTTATTGAGAAATGAAAAGTGGAAAGCACTCCAGCTAACCGGGTCTCATATAAATCTCTTCCAAGGTGCAGTCTATTACTCACAGCTTGTCAGTTGTACCTCAGCTGAAGGATTTATGCAATGTCTTCTTGGCACAGGGGCAATCTACCATAATTACCTATGTGCAGAATTGCTCTCAAATAGCACAAATGATAGTTGGCACTTATGAATCACAATTAGTATGGCCACCAGTCATGCAACCAATACATTGATCTGCATATTATCTGTATACAGCACACCAGGACCCAACGTAGAACAATAATATGGATTTCCCAATTAATAACGATTAGATAATTTTTGCTGTTGCATAAGATTTTTGAAAAATCTACTTTTCTTTCCTTAAAGGTGACAGCTAAATCAAGGATAAACTTTTCTTTTAAAATTTCCTGTAGGTCTCTAATTCCCACTCTGCTTGCTTCATAACCCAGGATAGCTTTCTTCTCCTTTGCCTGACTGTTTTTCCAGAGCCTTCTGCATTCAAGTATATGGCTCTATTCCGGGTGCATACCTTGTGTCCCCAGAGTTTTGCTTTTACACTGACTTCAGGTCAAGAAGCATTTATTGACTCATATCATCAGTCACATATCTGGCTAAAAGGTTCCTCAGAAAATGGTTATTAATGCTTCCAAAAAACAGACACAAGGAGATTCCCTGGAACAGAAATGCCTCGGTTTGAAGGCTATAGGATTTCAAAACTTTCTTTAACTTTCAGTGACAGAGGGTGATGAATGGGAATCTCGGTTTTCTTATTGTTTGGCCACCAGAGTAACACAATTTTCCCTTTCATTTGCCACAAAATAGAAGAGCCTATATGACATTATGCTAAGTTAAATGAGTCACACACACAAAAGCATGTAAGACAGAACCCATATCCTTGGAATCTCAAAAAGCCAAACCATGCAAGTAGAATTGTGGTTACCAGAAGCTGAGAGAGGAAGAGAGGAAAACAAGGAAAGGGAACATGGAGATCAGAGATGACAAAGTTCCATTGAGGTAAGGATGTGGATTCGGGCCATCCTTTGTACTGTGTACTATGACGATAGAGATCATTATATATCTTATATTTCAAAAAGCTAGGAGAATAGACTTTTGAATGTTTCCACCACAGGGATGAGACATGTATGTGAGGTGGTAGATTTGTCAATTAGTATGCTTGATCATTCCACCAAGGGTACACTTATCAAAACATGACACTATTCCCATAATTGGATGCAATTATTATTTTTACTAGAAAAAAAAACAATCAAAAGCCTCGAAACAAGTTTGGCAGGTGAGAGGCACAGGAAGGAGGAAAGAAAGATGACAACCTTCGAAGTGAGAAATGTAACATACCGGCAAACTGTAGATGCTTACTCATGTGCTAGTGTTTATTGAAAAACTAACTTCTAAGTTCTTGGCTCATGTAAAAAGCAGAGTTCAGGTCCCCTCAAATCAATATTTGTTATGATTTTCCCTTAAAGGAAATTAAATTGCTTTTTAAATTCAGAATCTAGAAATGTGTCTAAAATAAAATTACTGGCCATTTTACTACTGCAAACTGTTCCAAACTGATAATTTTCTTCAAAATGAATGTTTTTAAAAAGAAAGAAAGAAAGAAAGCATGTAATAAAGAGGTTAATGAAAATAAAATATAAGATTTCCAAAGTTCAAAACAACTTGCTTTTTAGTTTTTTTTTTCAGTTTTATAAAAGTAATACAGCTCATGTTTGGGATCTGAATCCCATGCCGTAAATATAATCACTGACATGAAAGAAATCTTACTCTGTCTTTGAAATGATCATATCCTATGTGAAGAAGCACTTAAGAACAATAGCAACAATTTACATATTTTAGTGCTTTTCAGTTCAATGATTTTTCATGGTGTTTTGCAAACTTTAAAGGATGCTGAGCAATTTCAACTCTAAAGCATATGTCACCAGAGGAACCAAACAGCAGGTTTTAAATCTAGAAAGGCAGTGGGTGTGCAATCATTTGTTGGAATTCCAAGGTGGATGTAGGAGAAAGTACATGAAAGTCCAGCATACTAATTTTTTCAGAAGCACATATGTAGCACAGGATAACAATGGCTCACATCTGTAGTCCTAGATATTATAATTCTAGCTAGTCAGGAGGCTGAGATCTTAGGACTGCAATTCAAAACCAACCCAGGCAGGAAAAGTCTGTGAGGCCCTTATCTCCAATTAACCACCAAAACAGCCAGAAGTGAAGCTGTGGTTCAAACAGTGGAGTACCAGCCTTGGGAGAAAAAAAAATTAATGAACAGTACTTAGGTCCTGATTTCAAGCCCCAGTACCAGGACAGCAGTAACAACAACAAAAACACAAAAGCATATATACTGCACATTTTTCTAAGGGATGGGTTCTTAGGCAGCCTGGACCTACTCATAGAATATGACTGAAATGTTTTGTTTGTTTGTGTGTTTTAGGGTACTCAGGCGTAAGCAGAAAGGAGAAGCCATTCTTTGTAGAATATCCAGCTATAATCTTTAGTGCAAGTCTTGTTCAAGACGACTTGACTTACTGCACTAGAATGAGGAGTTGCTTGCAGAAACACAAGCTAGATTCTCAGAAGGCAAGTTCATATAATCTTCCTTCCTTCCTTCCTTCCTATCTTTTCTTTTTTTCTTCCTTTTTTTTTTTTGTTGTTGTTTGTGGGATCTGAACTCTGGGCCTGGGCACTGTTCCTAAGCAATTGAGCTCAAGGCTAGCGCTTTCCCACTTGAGCCACAGCGCCACTTCCGGCCTTTTCTGCTTATGTGGTACTGAGGAATGGAACCCAGGGACTCATTCATGCAAGGCAAGCATACTACTACTGAGCCACCTTCCTAGCCCCTAGTGTTCCTTTCTAACTCATAGAAAAATCAATTTTCTTTTGGACAAGAAGGAAGGAGACCCACTATTTACCCCTATTTATGCATAATTAACTGAGAAGTACTAAGGCACATTTGGGAAATTTTACAGACGTATCATGGTGGCCAAGAATAAGGTTTTATTTTCAGTGATTTGGTTCCATTCTTGGCTTCACTGCTTATAGCTCTTTAATAACTAATACCTCTAGACCTCAGAGTCTTCATGAATAAACTGGGGCCACATCTTCTGTTAAATTTGAGTAAAAATCAATTAATAGCTTTATAATAGTTATTGCTAAACTGTCCAGTGTATAATAGAATTAAACAATCATCTCCAACAAAGAAAATTCAACAAATATCTATACTTCATTGTTAACCCAGAACTTTAACTCCTATCACTATGTGAAGCTTTTTTAGAGAATGTTTCTCACACCACAACCCTCCTTATCTTTGACTTCCATACTTGAGGCTACATTCTTAGATGATTGAGTCAATATCCTGTGGGTGATGGGGCAGGAATCCACAAATAGAAAATTCTGCAAGAGCTGCTTTGGGGTCAGTTAGTTTGATTGTGATTGCCAAATGAAAATTAAGTTCTGGTTTTATTTTGTATTTATTTTTTGCTGGTCGTGGGGCCTGAACTCTGGGTCTGGGGGCTGTCCCTCAGCTCTTCAACTCAAGGCTAGTACTCTACCACTTGAGCCACAGTGCCACTTTTTGCTTTTTCTGCTTATGCGGTGCTGAGGAATCGACCTCAAGGCCTCATACATGCAAGGCAAGCATGCTACCACTGAGCCACCTTCCCAGCCCCTGTGGTTTTGTTTTTTGAGCACTTAAATAAAATGACAGGAAGGAGGAGATATTATATATTATATATGGCTATATGTTTGATATATTATAGATACATATATATTATATGTAATATGTTATATATAATATGTTTATATAATACGTTTAATTCAAGGCAGGATTTTCTTTTCTTGTTGTTAGCTCAAACGTAGGTTTTAGCACAATTAGACAAGTGTTCTATCACTGAGTTACATCTCCATTCATATGAATTTCTTTTTCTTTTCTCTTTTCTTTGTATTTAGTACTAGTTCTATACCTTGAAATTAGGATCAGGATACTGACACTGCAATTTTATTTTCTAATTTTTTAAATTAAAAACAATTGCTTAAGGCTAGCGCTTTACCATTCAAGTCACAACTCTACTTCCAGCTTTATTTTTCGGGGAGAGGTGGTCAATTGGAGCTAAGAGTCTTACAAACTTTTCCGTTAGTGCTAGCTTTGATTTTCCACCCTCAGATCTCAGCCTACTGAGCAGCTGGAATTACAAACATAAGAGCCACTGGCATTTTGCAGGCATGATATTTTTTTCTTGAATGGACCACTGAATCTAAGGGTCAAGGTCATACTTACTATACCTGAAATCTTACGTAAAGCAAGCTATGGCCAATGGGAAGGTGTGAAGTTATATTGAATTAGTAAAATAGTTAAAAAAATCTTTTTTATAAGTCCACAGAATACCAATAGTGCCAGATACATGAGTTATGTGTTTTCATCTTGTTGACTAATAGCCATTAATATAAGAATGGACAATAGACACATGAAGAAATGCTCACCGTTGCTGGCCATAAAAGAAGTACAAATCAAAACCACATTGAAATTCCACCTTACCCCAGTGAGAATGGCTATTATCAAGAAAACAAATAATAACAGATGCTGGAGGGGATGTGGTCAAAAGGGAACACTACTGCACAGTTGGTGGGAATGTAAGCTGGTTCAACCACTCTGGAAGTGGTGTGGAGATTCCTCAAAAGACTAAATATAGAGCTCCCCTATGATCCAGCAATCCCACTCCTGGACATTTATCCAAATGATCTTAAACTAGGCCACACTAAAGCTACCAGCACAACTATGCTCATTGCAGCATTATTTATCATAGCTAAGGTATGGAACAACCCAGATGCCCCTCGATAGATAAATGGATCAAGAAAATGTGGTATATTTACACAATGGAATTTTATGCTTCTTGCAGAAAGAATGGCATCACCCCTTTCATAAGGAAAAGATAAAAAATCATATTAAGTGAAATAAACCAGACCCAAAGAACAAAGGCTCTATGGTTTCCCTCATTTGTAATAATTAGTATAAGCCTAGGTTAGTCCTGACAGAGAACCATAATCGCTCAATAGCTATGTATATATGACCATACAAAACTATGCTAATTGAAATGAACTGCAAGACATGGAAACAATAGGTCTTTTTTTTCAGTATCAACCTTGATGTTGCCACTGTACTTCATCTAGTTCTTTCTTCTTATTTTATTTCATTTTTCTTTTTCCATTGGTTTATTCTGGCTATCTCTGTCTGATTTTGGTACCTCCATCCTGTATATACATTGATCTGATTTATCTGAAAGGAGGGGAAATAACAAAATGGTGAAAGAAGTACAAATTGCAACAATGATACTCACAGGACACTATGTCGGAAATGAACATTACAACTTTGGGGGGAGAACCGGAGGGGGGAGAGGGAAGGGATAATGGGAGAACAACCATTCAATGTACCTTACTCATATAAATGTAACCCCTCTGAACAGCATCATTACAATAAAATGAAATGTATAAACAAAAGCGCATGTGTCCATCCCTGGTGACATTAGAACTAGTGTGAAATGTCCATCTCTTCTTTGATTATTTTGCTTCATGATACAGTTTGTGTGAGACACCGGCTGAACACATTTGGGGCTATGTGAAGTAAAGTACACTGTCCTGTATACTGATAGTCAAGAAAGGGAGATGAGCGTGAAAACACATTATTATAGCTACAGAAGATTTCTATATGGAAACTTCCTCCCACATCTCCAGGGACAATCCTCCTACTGGACTTCACCTGGCCTCAGAGTTCAGGGGTTGATCTGTAGTATACAATGAATGTAACAGAGACTGACTACCACTAGCACAAGGCAAACTAGGAGAATTAAGAGTCCTGAAAGTGAAGACATGAAAAATCAAGGAGTGTTCACTGTACTTAAGGTAAATGAGATTGTTATGCTATGATCCTCAGAGGCTGAGCAAGAATAGAAGCATCTGCTGTTTCTGTCTCTGTGTGTATGTGTCTGTGTGGTTTTCTCTCTCTCTCTCTGTCTCTCTCTCTCTCTCTCATCAAACAGATCTCAGGAACATAAAACTATAGGCAACTGTAATGGCTCCTATCACCTTAGTGCTCTGTCAGAGTCACCTTGCTGCTGCAAGCTTCAACCTTGGAGTGAAGATGTATCTCAGAGAAGACTCAAAGGCCCAGATGCCCCATTTACATTCTGTAGGCAGATTAGGTAGGAGCTGATTTCTACATTCTTCAGTGTGGTGTCCTCAATAGGAATCCAGACTCTAGGAATCTAGTATCTACATGAACCGAATTGCAAATACACATTGATTAGATGCCTTGGGGATCACACAAGCACTTAAATGGAGAACCAGACGCAATGTAGCAGCAGAGGGCTGGCGTTTGGAACTTGGTTGAGAAGGCAAAATTTCCATGTGGGGAATTATTTGGTTGCTTTTCTTGTTTAGCTAATTAGATGTATGTGTCATAATATAAACCTCTACCTGAAGAACAAGGGAGTCATAAAGGTTTGAAGTAGCATCTTTTTGATGTAAAAAGTGCCACAGAGCAATTAGAGAATATTTTTATGAGCATTATTAAACCAGTTGTGGAAGTTAAGTCTGGGAAACCAATTTTACATTTCTTCGGAAGTGCTCTTGTTTATTTGCCTAGGGGACAGCTTACCGCTCACAGTTTGCAGTATTTAATCCCCCACTCCCTTTCAAGCCCCTAAAACAAAATCGTCAGCTTATCAGTAGCACTTTGAAAGTCCAAGTGCAGCTGGAGAGATTGTGAAGTCTGAATAAAGGAAAAGAAAAATGATCTACCTTCCATCATCCTATCTCTCAAGTCTCCAACCGAGGGAAAAGCCAGAGTTGTACATAAAGCATTAAATGATTAACCCAATCAACACAAAATTAAGAGGCCTTATACTGGAGTTGTGTTCCAGTGTGGTAGATTCTCATCAAAGAACAGACAGGACAGTTCAGCATTTACAGTATAAGGACAAGAGTTATACAGTGGCCAATTTCAGTTCTGCACAAGGTCGTATTGTCCTACCCACATATTAGGGGTGCTGTTGACATTTTTTTCCTATCAGGGTAGAGTTAAGGTTGGCTCCTGACATTTCTCATGAGTATTGCTGAAAAGTCTGGCTTCCTTAAAACTTACTTGGAATAAAAAATAAAACACAGAGATGAAATGTCAGTAAACACACCCACCTTCCGCTAGAAAGAGATGCTATTTTTATCCATCAAAGAAGTAATCAATTTCTGGGATACAGTTCTTAGTGGAACAAAGGAAATAAATAGACAATTACTGTGGTTCATCTTTCATTCACAAAAATGCTCTGATTTTATAACATAGGATTCTCTTTACAAACTTTCAGAAAGCTCTGTTTTCCAAAGGAAGTTGTTGAATGTTGCATATAGTAGTACATCATTACAAACTTCATTTCCATTAATAAGAGAAACTGTCTTTGGAATTGCTGAACAGTTTGTTTGGCAAGTGGTTCACTTAGCAGAGCTGGAGACAAAAGAAAAGAATTAGAGCCCCAAACTGTCACAAGTAAACTGCCTCTTCAGATTGCAGAACCCCTTATGGACTTTGCCCCTTTCTGCAGTTATTATTCATCCATCTCAAATGCGTAGGTTCTCCTTGCCAGCGGTGTCACAAAGAAATAAACAATGATATAATAAACAGATACCTAACCCTAACGTATCTGTTAGAACAGGGATCAAATCTTTGAGCTAGATGTGAAATCGTAGGAGGGCCTCTCCAGAGCTCTGAAATTCGGGCCGTATAATCCATACTGACTTCTACTGCCTCCTCTACAACTACAGTTAACCAATACTTTCTTTAATAGGAGGCAAAAATGATGCTTTTCCTACAACAAGGATGACGGCCTGTAGCCCTTCAGAAGTCACTAAAGGAGGGGTGGGTTTCCACAGGGATCTTCTCCCAGCAGCTGTGAGTAGCATGTATTACCTCCTGGAGACTGGCTGACTCCAAAGCCTCCCCATCCTGGTACTGCCCAATTCTCTGGCATAAAAGAATCTCTGCACACAGCAAAAACATACCAGACTTCTCACATGCCACATCCACAGAAACACTGCAGGGAGAGCGTGGGGCCAGAGCCGCAATGTACTGAGGAAGAAAACGCAACAAGCCCGGGGTGGCATCCATCACAGAAGTGCCCATAGCATGTGAACACTAGTCCATAATGTATGTGAAGTAGTATGGACTCAGTCCACAGGAGATCTTTGGCACACACTTGGGGAGCTTCGCTTACTCTTTAGAATTCCCTCAGGTGTTTCTAGGTGTGCACTTTGGATTGGACTAAAGTCGTGTTCAGACCATAGGAGTGAAATGGATCTCAAGGTTTTCTTGGGTCAACACAAAGCTAGCTAATGAAATCAGGCAACAGACATTCACATGGATATGAAATGAAGTATGTTTTTATTTATAAGAACAGTGGGTACTTCCATTTCAGTTTTCTTGTTCATCAAAAATGATATCCAAGGAGATAAGTCCTAGACTTCCTCTCGCCTCATGTCTTCCTGGGTTGTATGCCTTTCCTTGCTTACTGATGCGCTCATTCTAAGGATAGAGGGAACTAGCACCCATCAACAGCTTTTTTTCTTATTTCCCCCTGCTACTCAGACATAGGTGTCATTTTTTTCTGGTGGGAATAAGTTATTCATCGTTTTATAGCTGGGAAAGTTGGCTTTATTCTAAAGGCATCATGGAGGAATGGCTCTAGGCATGTTGAAGGGTGTCACAATGGTTGGGTGAATATATCAGGATTGTACCCTGAGGAAGGAGAAGAGAACCCCAAATGGCTCTGCTGGGTTGCCAAGATTCCAAGTTAAATGGGATACCCCAAACTACTTTGTCATCTAATTGTTATTCATGTCTTTTTTTTAAAGCTCTAATTATAAACACCAACAGATGTCGGTTTTAATATTGTAGGTAACAAATCAAGGAGAAAAGAGTAAAAGATATTTTCTTGCCAAAAAAAGGAAAAAAACCCTGAGTAGAAAACTTGAGAGTAATATTCATCAAAGCTAAAAAACAAAATGCCAGAAATTCTGTACACGTCAACTTCCACGGAAGCAAGGAGCCTACATTCCACTCATTTTCCTTCTCTCTTGTGTGTGTGTGTGTGTGTGTGTGTGTGTGTGTGTGTGTGTGTGCATGTGTGTGCACATGCACCCACGTGTGTGCATGCACATATACATGCACTAGTCCTTAAACTAGTATTTAGGGTCTGAGTACTAACTTTAACCCTTAAATTTGATCACGCATGCCAGGGGTCTACCCCCTTGAGCCACACCTCTATTCCTGCTTTGTGATTAAGTGGAGATAAGAGTCTCACAAACTTCCCTACCTGGGCTGAATTCCAAACTAGATCCTTAGATCACAGCCTCCTAAGTAACTAAGATTACAGGTGTGAGCTACCAGTACCCAGCTACTTCTTATATTTGTGCTCAGTGTCCTTGAGTTCCCTTTAAGTTTGTATGTGGAAACCTCTTCTGGTTATTTAGTTATTAATGAAGATAAACAAGGCCAGGAAAATATTTACACCTTGCTTACTATACACTGACATCTATATCAACACTCACGAGAGAGAGACAGAGAGACAGAGAGAGGCAGAGAGACAGAGACAGACACAGAAAGACAGAGAGGCAGAGAGTTAGAGAGAGAGCCACTAACAGTGATGTTCAGCAGGTTGTATTAGCATCATAGCTCAAGTGAAGCTTTCTAAGGCTATATAAATATTCACTGAGATGGCATGGTACATAGTCCACCAAACACTGAGTAAAGAGACATTGAAGTCTGGGAAGTAACAGGGTCTCTTACTATTTCCATCATGATAGCATCGAGGCAAGGAACATTCCGTCCTTTTCTGAATGCCATATCACCAAAGCCAAGTGAAGTGGAAACAAGAACTCCCAATATTCCTGCTAGGACTCTAAGTGCCTTAAGAATAAGGAAGCAGCCTAGGTAAAAAGTGTTTATTCTTCACAATTCAGATGCAGAATGAAAGAACAGGTATAAAATGATGATGGTTGGACACTCAGTGTGGCGCTGACAATTTCAAGTTAATGTTGTACAACCTGCTGAATTCATCTGATCATTAATTCACAAACCTCAGCAGTAGGTATGACAGTAGCTGTGCCCAGAGGCTCAGTCCTGCCTCAGCACTACCCCAGTAATTGTCTCTCGATAAAAGACATGCAGCCTGGCCCATAAATGTCGCAGCCGTCACTGGCATGAGTCAGGCCTGCAGGTCCACAGGTCCTGTGGGGATGACAGGAGAGAATGTGTTTCTGGAACTCTTCACCCACATGACGGGTGCCCTTTCAAGACTGCAACGCTGCAATAGACGAAGGGCTAAGCTTCCCCAAAGCACAGCTATAGAAGTTTCCCAAGCATATCAATTAGATTCTGCCATGGCTTTCCTGAGCTCCTTTAAGCAGTTCAAATTTTAATGTAGCCAGTAGAAGGAGTTTGTAACTCTATTCATAAATGCTGTTCAGGGCTCTTTTCTTTCCTTCTCTTCTCTCTCTCTCTCTGTCTGTCTCTGTTGTGTGTACGTGTGTGCGTGCGCACTGTTTTCCTTTATTAATTTAAAACACACAGATAAGCAACAGCTCATCTCATGTGTGAAGAGGATAGCATTTGCCTGACATGAAATCAGAAACTTCTCGGCCTTGACAAGCCGAAGGAGAGCAAAGGAGGCCCTGCTGAGCCCCTGAGCCCGGCATGTCTACCACACAGTGTGAACTGCTCATCTCCCATGAACAAGCCACAGTTTGTAAGATGGGTTGTTTACCATAGGAACACCTAGTGGGATCTTCTGGCCTAAGAAAGATTACCAGACACAGACATCTATGTGGCCCTACCCTTATTCAAAATCAGCTTAAACTGAAATTCAAATGAAAACATGACAACCAAAATCACGTTTAAGAGATTTTTCTGGACTCAGTACACTCAGGGCAAACAACAGAACTGGTTACTAGCATATCAAAAACAGCCTCAGAGAAAATGGAGCCAGGGAGAATGATGTCAGAGCCTGTGCAAACCACCCTGGAACACAGATCCTATGGATGAAGAAATTGTGGCTAAGATGGAAGAGAGAGGGCAAAATGGAATTAAACAGAAGGAAGGTGGCAGGCTAGGGGTTTGGAAAGAGAAACTCTCCTACTAAAAGTCTTGTAGACTTATAGCCATTGGGGGAAAGCAGGTAGTATATATGTCTGAAGACCTATCAAGGAAACTATTCAGACACACACACTCAAAAATGATTTATGCTCAGAATTCCAAACACAATGACCAACACTGTAAAATAGAGGACATTGTCTGTCTACTGCTGTTACTGTGGACACACATACTTTATCCCTGGGAGTTTAGGAAGGGGATCCTGTATAGTTTACCTCTACAGTATAGTCTATAGGTTCTTATAATGTATCAATCGGAATGTTTTAAATACTATGCAAAAAGAAAAGCACAAAAGTAATTGAAAAGAAATATGTCCCCAACTGGAGTACTGGTAGTTTAATTCATACATGAAGAAAGACATTTGTATTCCATAAATTTAGAAATTCAATATATAAAGATATTTACTACAATATATCTGGGAACCTCTGTTAAATATTCACAGTAATTACTGGGGTAACCATTACCATATTGGAGATGTAAAAACTCTACCTATTACTGCTAGTAAAATTAAATAAATTTAAAAATCGTGAAGATCACATTAATAATAAATGAAATATATAATGCAAGTAGCTTATGAAACGCAAAAGAAATAAAATAATCGAAATTAGAAAAACAACTAAATAACCAGGAATAAGCCAAAAGGGGAGAGATTTTTACAGTAAGCATGGAACTGTCTCTCTTGTTTCATTTCAAAAGCAGACTTTCTCATAGTGTATGATCAAAAGAACATTATGGATGATAACATTAACCAAAGTAGAATTTAAAGTAATAAGCACTACATTAAAGAAAATGATCATACCATAACAAATTACCATCAGTCACAAGGAAATCGCAACATCATATTTTTAAACAGCAAAAGTACTTCAAAATAGGTTCACTTTTACATTACTAAGGCACACTGTGAGCCAAACAGTGCACTAGACGCTGTGAAAACAGATGGTCTTAAAATACTGCAATCTTGGAGAGAACATCTTCATGAAAGCAGGTAATTGCAATATAATTTGCTAAGTCTAACAAAATAAAAACATGAAAAGGCATATGCAAGATAGAGACCTAGCCTAGTGAAGTAAGCGCTTTAAATTATGGGGTGATGAGAGGAAAGAGTATTTGGATCACATATGAGGATGTTTAGGGAGAGATTTAGATGGTGATAAAAAAATCTCTAGGTCAAGTAGGGGCCACTAGCTGAGATATTCCAGGCAGAAGAAAAGAAACACTAAAAAGGCACTGGGTATGAGGACTCCAAGGAACAGCTCACAGGTTAATGATACTGGAACATAAAGAACACAAAAAAAGAATGATGGAATTTGAGACTTGAAGCCTGAAAGAGACAAATGACACACAGAAAAATCAGGGAAGCAATGACAAGGAGTGTGAGTTCTATTCTATGGAAGAATGAGAACCTTAGAGGGTTTTCTGCAGGAAATAATGAATTGCATTTACATGTCATGACTCCCGGTTCTGTGGATCAGTGCTGGGACTAGATCTGGCCTTGCGTTGACATTAGGCTATGGGAAGAGAATCAAGTTTCCAGCTAGGAAAGTGGAGAAAGAGAAAAAAGCAGGTTTAGGAGAGAGATTTATATTATAAAATTTGATAGTGATTGATGTCAGTGGAAGCAACAATCTCTCTTGCTTACAAGAATCGATCATCCCTAAAAGAGTTTGGGGAATGGAATTGGATGTGGGGGAGACCATTTTAGATCTAAGCATGCTGAGTTGAAGGTCTTTGTAGAAACCCAAGGAAGGATAATAAGCCTTTGAGGAAGAGAGGTAGGAAGGTAGAGTGTATACACGGGGAGTACGTCAGAAATAGAGGCAAGAAGTCAGGAATAGTGGGGAGAGAGAGTGCTTATGATGCATGGGTTGGGCAAAGGGAAAAGGAAATAGAGGAAAAAGTAAAAGAAAAGAAGAATGTATGTTCAGGGAATATGGAAGGTGACCGTATGTACATCAAGAGTATGGAAAGCAACATGGAAAGATCAAAATTTGTTAAATGGTCCATGAGAGGAAAATTTCCCACTTCACATGTATCTAATAATAAACACATTGGCAAAAACAGAATGATCTGGAATAGATTGAAACTCAAGAATAAAAGGAATACAACTCCACCCAGCAGGAAATAAATCTTTTCAATACATTGCATCAGAAAATAAAAAGCTCAATAAATAACTGGAAAATCAGAGAGACGTATTAACTTCACTAATGTAAAGCCCCTAAAATTAAATATTCATGTCATTTAGTCTCAGCAGAAAACTTAAAATGTATCAAATTAGCACTTAGAACAATTTGACCAGCTTAGAAATAAGCTCACCTAAGAAATAATACTAAGGAAAACAAGGGATTTCTAAAACTGATCAAAGTAGGACCAGAAAAAAAAAATCAAAGCTTTAAATGCTTCTATTAGATAAAAGACAAGAAAAGAAAAAAAGAGAATTAAGCATAGATCTTAAGATCTTTATTAGAAAATAAAATAAAAGGAAGGAAATAATAAAGATGAAAGAAGTAATAAATTTATCAAAAACCATTAAAATCACAATAATATAAACAAAAAATTGGCACATAGAAGGGAATAATAAAACAGACAAACCACAGGCAAATTGGACTTTTAAAAAATGCTTTTCTTTTCAAAGACTTATAAACAAAGGAGAACTGAAAACATTTCAAGATCTAGAGAGAAAAAATATTGAAAATGTACACAGAAAAACTGAGTGTATTGTTACATCATTTAAGATAACAAATGTAAAATCTGTTTCATTAATGACCTATGAAGAGAATTAGTACCAGTTACATTTTAACATAAAGAAGAGTATGGCTCAATTCAGTTGAGTGAACACATACTGTGCTATAGATTGGAAGGAAGCAAGCCCAGGTTTTCCCAAGTCTGTAGGATTAGCGTTTCTCCTATATCACATGATCTGTGATGTTCTCATTTGTCTCCTTGATGTTGAGATGCATTACCATGCTCCTCTCTATGCTATCACATCCTCTCCACCTGCTGTCTCTGCCTCTAAACATTGCCCAGGGCAAATTCTTGGAAGATGTTGTACAAGACCAGGTTCACACCAGCCCTCCACTATTGTTTACAGCAGTTACAACTGACCATGTCTGCATTTTACCACAGGCCCTCCTATTCTCTGTGGAATCCTCTGCACGTTCCATTAAATATCCTCCTCCAATTAGTTATACTTGTTCAATTTTTTCCACAAACACATACTCAAAGCACCTCCTTCAGCTGTCTATACAATGATGTAAATTGTTCACCAGTGTTTTATTGTGTGATTATCTGGTTTGCACCCATACTACCCTTAGCTAATTGAAAGTACTATTTGAATAGTAATACTATCACTACCATATTAATGTTCTCCATGCCTAACATTATTAGCAAATTTGATGATTGTGCTTCCTGACATTGTGCTGTTTTTTTTTTTCCAAGATGGAGAAGCTGGGTAGGCATGGCTAAGAGCAGCCCACAGAGGAAAGACATTATAGGTCAACCTCTACATTGCTACCAACAAATCAATCAACCACCAAGGTACACTGTTCAGTCAGCTACAAATCCACTTGCCTGTCCTGTCATTTGGCCCCCATTTATCCATCTTGTTCACAAGGTTAACATGAAATATTGAAAAATAGTTCCTAAATTCTAATTACACAATGTCTACAGCCTTCCCTTGAAGTGTGGCATAAGCAAAAGACCATAGATCATGACTTCAGTAATCTATATTTTATTTCCACTTTCCTCAAATTCTGGACTGCTCCAGAGTGCAGGAAGTTTCCCCTCTTCTAGGAAGATCCTCAACAGAGAGGACTAGTGTGGGATTAGTTAGTCACAAGGATCTGCATATTTAATTCGAGCTCATTAGGCACACGTTCCTATTTTCCTCAGCCTGGAATGTTCATTCTTAATTTTCATTTGAAACCATATCTCTACAAATAAAAATAAATACCACAAAGTATTTATTTGCTCATGTCAAATGTTAAATGTCATGCATGGTTTTTCTTTTATAACTATCAGTCAGTAGAATCAAGCCTATGACCTATGGAAGGTCAATTAATTATGATACAAGATAGCAATATAACCAATTAAGCAGTTTTTTTTTAAAGACAACTGACATTTGTTACATTCCTTTGGCAATTTTAAATCTGTTTGTCTGTCTGTGTATTGTTGTTTTGTTTTCTCTTATTTGCTTTTTTTAAGTATGAAAGACTTAGGAAGTATTTAAAAGATTTAGGAAGGGAAAAGCACAATACAGTATAAGACTTCACAAGTGACAATAATTAGTAAATACCATAAAATACAGAATGTTGTGACATACCTTTTTTAAATGCAGCACTTTCTCCTTTACATTATTTTGTTTTTGTGTGTTGTTTTTTTTTTTTTTTTTGGTTGGTCATGGGGCTTGAACTATGGGCTTGGGTGCTGTCCCTGAGCTCTTCAGCTCAAGGCCAGTGCTCTACCGTTTGAGCCACAGTGCCACTTCCGGTTTTCTAGTGGTTTATTGGAGATAAGAGTCTCACAGACTTTCCTGCCCGGGCTGGCTTTGAACCACAATCCTCAGATCTCAGCCTCCTGAGTAGCTAGGATTACAGGCCTGATTTTGACAACACCTCCTTGTCATATGACAACAATTTTGTAATCTTTTCTATATATACAAGAGAAATATCATCAATCTTTCCTCTAGTGTAATTGATTGAAATTTATTTTTTATTATTGGTTACTGAGATCCATAAAACAAGCAATGTACACACAGATGTACTCACTGCTTACAGTTTTACATGTACAAAAATAGGAATTTGGGTCAATTCCCTTTACACAGGACTCGCTAAAAGGTAAGGTGCCTTTATGACACTACCTTCTTCTTTATCATGATAGAAGAACATATTCATTTAGAACTTCCCTTCTGACCAGACATGGATGAGAAATGAATTCTGTTTTTGGTTTAAGTAGGTCTGATGATTATGAGATTGTCCCAGAGATGAGTTTTGTTTTTTTTCGTTGGAACCCTAGTGCTTCTCTGCTAGTCATATACTCAGTGCTGGAGACTCTGAAGCACCAGGTAATTATGGCTGGCCTCTGGTCTGGCACTTTTATATCATGGCACTGTTAAACACTATAAGTGTTCTTGGAAATAATTTCTGTATTTGGCAAAAGCTTAACTACTCATGGAAATGATCGTGAAGCCTACAGCTGTATTCCAGACTATATGTTCCTAACCTAACTTCGCTTGAGGTGAATTCTTCAAAAATACCTACACTGGTATCAGTAACCTATAAGAAAATGAAACCACAGCCATTAAATGGAGAACTTGGGGCTGTGAAGTTCTCTAATTGTGCCCGTATGGTAGCAGTCGCCCACAGGGGATAGTTGAACTCTTGAAATGATCACCTTTTATATATGGTTAAAGAGAGAAAGGATATTTTATATAATGAGCTAAATCTTAAAAATTGCTGAAATTAATTATCGCCTTCCTTGAGCCTTTTAAATGAGATTATTTGAAATGTTCTCTTATTTTCTAACTCTGCTCTTGTTGGGATGGAATGATACGATTTCATATATAGGCCTTTTTTGTGGTGTGGGTGGAGGGGAGAGGGCTGGTCCTGTCTCTTAAATTCAGGGCCCAGTACTGTTCATGAGCATTTATGGTCAAGGCTATTGAACTCTACCATTCAAGCCTTAGCTCCATTTCTTGCTTTTTGATGGTTAATTGGAGAAAAGAATCTCATAGTTTCCTATCGGAGCTAGTTTTGAACTGCTATAGTCAGATGTTAGCCTCCCGAGTAGCTAAAATTATAGGTATGAGTCACAGTGCTTGGTTATATAGACCTTTTGAAGTACAAATTATAACATAGGAAGAAATTAAACTTAATTCAATAATATCATATGAGAGAAAGCCAGAGATTTTGAGGAGGAGGGATGTTTAGAGTCAGACTAGTAGAAAAACTCAACAAGAAAGGTCACACTGTCTAACATTTGTAAGCAGGGCAAGAATGAGAGTTTAGGAGCAATCAAAAATCGTTGTATAGAGCCTAACAAATCATAATTCTGAGTGTTAGTTCCTTTCTTTACCCATTAATAATGTTGTTTCTTCAAGAGAAGATACACAAACTACTGAAAGTAAACAGAGGCATAGAGAGATGAGTCATACAATATAAATTGAACTTGGGATAGTGTTGTTCTATTTTGTCTACAGTTTAAAGGAATTCATAGGATCTCAAAGTTTGCAGAACAAGTAATGAACGTGTGCATGTGCACCACATACATATTAAGATAGGTATGTATATGTAGGTAGGTAGGTATATTTGGCACTAAAGATTGAAGGAAATAAATTAACTGTTTCCATGGTTTTAAGTCTTCAAGGAAGATCAGGAACATTCTCAATGAGTATCTGTATGATTTCACAAAAAATAGAAAACTAGCTTTGTGATATATTATCTATGGGAGCTACCTAGCTTTGTCAATAATTATGATACCAATAACAGCATTTCCTCTATAATTGTAAACATGATAAAACACCCACACTTGCTTTATTGCTGTCCTAGTATCACTGATGTTAAAAGGATGTTTTTTTTTCCTTTTAAATAATATAGATTTCTACAGACAGAAAATAAATGACCTTTTAAGGCTTCATCTCAAAATTAGCCACAGTATTTCAGAATGTAATGAGGACTGTGACTTCTTGAGTTCTATGTCTAGAATTGTTGCAGCAGAATATAGATTTCAATCATTTTAGGACTCTGTTCTTGTTTTTTTTTATTATTATTTTATTACCATAGTTGCCCAGCGGGAAAGTTCACATCCGTATGTGCATACAATGTACTTTGACAAGACTCCCTCTGTCCATCACTCTCCTACTAAATCCAATCTCAAGAGGCTTCCTTATTCCTTTTTCATACAACTACATACAGAATTTTGACTATATTCATTTTTCTTCATCTCTCCATCCTCTAGTCTGCTTGTACCCATACCCTGGACACAATCCATTTTCATTCCTGTCTTTATGCTTAGTGTATGCTAACTGTTCAAAGGGGCTCCACTGAGCTATTTTACCCTGTTTTAGTCAGATTGTCAGTCCTCGCTTACTCTCACGTTTCCCCATCCATTCTCTTCCCCATGATTCAACAGTGCTCAGCGAGTCTGTATTTGCCTCTTCATTCATAGATGCATTACAGCATTGTTCACCTTCTAACATTCTTTTCTGTTCTTTGAGGTTAGTACTAAGCTCATCTAATATTTCTTGCAACCTGGATTGTTCCTTGTCTTCTTTGAAAACCACTGAAATATGATCAGATGATTTTTATCTCATAAAGGATTTGTATGGTTGAACAAATGTGATACTGCCAGGGTACTACAAAGCAAGTGTAATATTAAACTGTTTATCAGTTTTAGTACCACTTATTATTCTGGTCATGTTTTGAATTCTTCCTAGCAAAAAGCTGCTCTTGCTCTGACTGGCTAATTATGGAATACTGTTTCTTGACCTTGAATTTTTTTGTGTCTCTATCCTTAATTGCTGCACAATCCTTTAAGGAAACACTTGTCCACTGAATTAGACTGATATTTGAAATGTTTATAAAACAAATAATTTAGTCTCATTGCATGTTTACTTTAGGTGGTTATTCTTTCATAGATTCTAATCTGCTATCATTTTCTTGTAGGTCTCCTGAACACAGCTGACTAAAACTGTCCATCATCAATGAATTTTGAATATAATTTAAGCCAGATCATAGCCACATAGGTCAATGTCCCTTTGCTGTAGCATTCTCTAGTGTTTTTTAATTTTAACTGCATGTTATTGATTATTGAGCAGTTGCTCAATGACTTCAGTCATTCGTAATTGAAAAAAGGTAGTGAAATTCCCTAATATATGGTAGTAACATAATTCATCTGCTTTCCTTTCCAGTTTACACTCCCATTCAGCAATGTCTTTTCTGAAGACCTCAAAGACAACCTACTCTTTCTCTCTTCTATATTTCTTCATATTACTCCAGACACCTGACAAAATATCCCTTTTACATAATTACTTATTTAACTATTTATTTTGGCCATTTACTGTCTGGCTTTTTCCTCCACATTCTCAGTAGATTATAAACTCCTTGTAGAGAAGAAATTCTTAAGGGCTCTGAAACCCCACTGTACCCCAGAACCTACAGGCAGGTCTGGCACAGAGCAGGAACTAAGTGTATACTTGAAAACATACATGCTAGAGGACCAACCTCAAGAGAAGGCACATGTGTTGTATGCATTAAGGGAAAATGCCAATCACATAGGAAGACGTTCAACAGCATTTGTTAACAGTCTCTCCTTTTTTTTGGGGGGGGGGTCCGGTCGTGGGGCCTGAACTCTGGGCCTGGGCGCTGTCCCTCAGCTCTTCTGCTCAAGGCTAGCGCTCTACCACTTGAGCCACAGCGCCACTTCCGGCTTTTTGCTTATGTGGTGCTGAGGAATCGAATCCAGGGCCTCTTGCGTGCAAGGCAAGCGCTCTACCATTGAGCCACCTTCCCAGCCCCTTAACAGTCTCTCCTTAGCTCTGACTTGCACACGGAAAATTGCTGCAACTTTACCAAAGACTATGGAAAGCACAGTATACTTCAGTAGCCTAAGTTAGAAATTATAAAGTTTTAGGAAGATAGAAGCATGTTTTGTAAGAACTAAAAATATTCCAAAGCGGGAAGAATTTGCAGTCAGTTGAATATGGAATGGCTGCCACCGCCATTTTGTAAAATGGAGAATGATCTTACTTTTTTTGGACTCATTTCTTCCTCCTTTGTCTTGGAAAGCTACTTCAACCTTAAAAGCAAATTGTGCTCCTTTCTGAGTTCTGCTAAATGAAGTGGCTGTTTTCTACACCAATAAAGCCTTTTAAATACATGTATGCACTGTTGCTTTGTATGTCCCTCCCCCACAGTATAACCCTTGCTTTCACTGTATTTGATGTCGGTATAATTTGTGTAGGGGAAGGGGAAAAACCAAGTCGTTTAAATAAGGATACAGGTGGACCCGTTGCAACAATGAGAAGTACAAGTCATTATGTCGAAACTAACTTTACAACTTCGGTGGGGAGGGGGCAGCGGGGAGGATTGGGTTGTGGGGTGGTGGGAGGGTGGGAAGGGATGGGAAGGGGAAACAAAGGAGGAGGCTACAATGCTTGAGAAGAAATGTACTCATTATCTTGCCCATGTAATTGTAACCCCTCTGTACAGTATTTTCACAATAAAAATTAAATAAATAAATATATGTATGCATATATATATATATGTATATATATATATGTATGAGTGCTTGAAGTTAGTATATATAGTCATATATATGTGTGCATAAACACACATATATATCTCGGAGTACACAAGATACTTAAGGGTGTATTTTTGTGAATTGTATAACCTCAAAAATGCATGAACCTGTCGCTATACAGGAAGAAAACTGAAAGACATATTTAAACTTCTTGCTAAAACACTAATCAGTGTCCTCTGTGTCTATGTATGCAAATTATACTCTTCCTCTCTTCAGTGCATAAATGAATCAATTCATTTGTAATGTGAATTATAACATAAGATTATATTTACTTTAAGTACCAGGCATTTCAATTTTAAAATCTAATTCAAATATTACATTTCCTATATATATATATATATACATATATATATATATATATGTATATATATATATGCATGTATATTATTGCAGTTGCGGTCTGTAGTTATCATGTAAAACTAAAGATGGAAATTGCTACATCTCTTCCACCCCTATCAATTAGCTGTTACTCAGGCTGTTTTCTAATCAATATTCTATTCATCACTATCATTAAAGGGCAGTGGCAAGAATTATCTTAAACTGAAAATTACATCAAACCTGCTAAAAATAGATGTATGTATAAGGCAAGGAGAGATGCTAGCAATTCTATTACTCACAGTTCAAAGATGTCAATGTAGTTGTCACATATATTTAGGAGATTACAAATTGCTGCAAAAGTTTCCCACAGATTTAAAGTTTTGACATGTAGTTATTTTTTGAAATTCCTCACATTCATCTCTAGTTTCAAGGGAGCTTTTGGTCTCCTAAAGGGACACTCATATTCATTTTCATGGGCCTGTCTGGGCCTCCGAGAGCCTTCATAATATGATATGTGCCCTTTTTTGGCATAGCATGATGATAAACTCTTAACTCCAAGATGCCCAACGCTTTACATACTTTTACCATTTTAAATCTCTTCCAGAATGCTGAAGTCTCCTTTCTCATGGAGAATTGACCTTGAGATTGCTGGTAATTTAACCTTGGGCAAGCAAGTTTACCTCAGCTATAAAAATTACCTACTTTTCATAATCAATTGTCAATTAATAAATGCAAAATGTCTAGAAATGAATCCAGTACACCAGTGAAGCAAGGACAAAGAAAGTCAAATTAGTATGAAATAATTCTCCAGGGATGACCCTGTAACAGTGCTTATTATTATTATTAATGTTATTATTAGCATGATTACAGAATATTGAACACACAAGTCAAGTTTAAAGAAGAGTGACAAAGGAGACCTACATCTAGCTTCTCAGGTGAATGAGTTTCGTGATAAAACCTGGGCAAAGCTCACCAAACTAGAATGCCATTCCTCTGTTAGTCTCAGCAAGAGTAATGTTTATGTATATGTAGAAATCATATCCACATGAAATATTTCAGTGCATTAATTATTATAATCAGCTTCCCATTTTTACCTAACATTAGAAACTATCTAGCAGCAATTCTTGTTATTAAAAAAATCATTATCATCCATTGGGAATAATTGTTACAAAGAAAGCATACTGTAAGCCAATCTCAGAAAGCCAAAAGGCACGTTTTCTCTCATAGGTGGAAGCTAGATTTAAAATACATTGAGACATGATAAATTTTACAGGATTCTAGGCATTTATACACAGTGAAACAAAATGAGGATACTCTTAGGAGAGGAACACAAAGGCCCAATGCCTATGTGACTCTGATCATATTAAATAATATGAATCGCTGAGAACCAGTGGCTCATGCTTGTAATCCTCACTACTCAGAAGGCTGACATCTGAGGATCTTAGGTTGAAGCCGGTCCAGGCAGAAAAGTCTATATCAGACACTTATCAACAACTAACCATTCAACAAACTAGAAGTGGAGCTGTAGCTCAAAGTGGTAGAATGCAAGACTTGAGCAAAAGAGCTCAGGGACACTGCGTTCAAGCCCCATGGCCAACAATAAATAAATAAATACAAATAAAAATATTATACTCACTACCTTATGTATGTAATGGTCTATTACATACATCTGTACATCATCTTGAAAGTAAAACTAAATAATAATAGTATTATTTATAGAAATGAACTCCAGGAAATGGAAACAATAATTTTTTTCTTAGTTGTAGTTTTTGTTTTCTTTTTGTTTTGTTTATTGGTTTATCTGTCCTTGGAAGGGTAAGGGGATGGCAAAGAATGGAGTGACAAAAGATAAACAAATGCAGAGCAGCTAGTAGTACTTACTAGACAGTGTTGAAAATGAACTAAATGACTTATGGAAGGGGAAGGATGGGAAAAATGCAAGAAAGAGGGAAGGGGGTAACATTGTCCAAAAGGAAATATACTTATTACCTGACTTATGTAGATATAACACAAATGTACATCACCTTGATAATAACAATTAAAATATTCACACAGAAAAGAAAGCATAGTAACACATACGTAGAAAATATGCCAAGGAGAACAGATTGTATATTAATCTTAAAGTTTACTCTTTGATCTTAAATTTAATTGTTTCCCTTAAATAAGCTGCAGGGAATATAATGAAATGAATCTTGGGTTAATACAATTTACTGCTTTATTTGTTTATTAGCTACTAACTTTCAAGTGACATAACCTGTTATTGTCCTTATTAATGATGTGGCTTCTTTTTTCAAAAGTGCTGTTCCTACTGGTTTTTCAGTAGGGAAAGAATATGAAAGGAAAATATTTGTGATCTCAATAATCAGGCAATTGGTTAGAGAGAGAGAATAGTGGGCAAATACCGTCATGATATTCAATGTACATATGTAAAAATTGGAACTCGATAACTTGCATGGATGGTTGACATTGGGAGACATAGAGCAGTAGGGTAGAAGGGGGGCATTGGTCAAGACCCATTGTAATTACAAACTGACATACTTTGTTTCTTTCAAAAAAGAAACAAACCAACTGAGAAAAATTCAACATAATTTTATTAAGCTTAATTTTGGATACATCAGTTTTCATTACTTTTTATTCACAGTATCACAGACATATTTTGTTCTTATGATGGCCTTTAAGTAGTTGTACAAAGGAGTAGCTACTCAATAAAGCGGTTTATGAATACTTTGCATCCTGACCAATGTCACACCATCAACAGGCTCATCCATCCCTCCTCACTCACCCCCCCTTCCCTTGTTTTTCTTAATTTTATAGGATATACACTGAATTCTTCACTGCAATATTACCCCATTCCCCTCTTCATTCACTTGCCCCTTTCCCCTTGAGCCCACTCTATTCCTAAGTAAACATTATCTCTTAAAGTTATTCAACGTGCTGAAAATCAGCAATTTTCAAAATTGAAATCAAAATCTTATTCTCAAAGTAAAAGTCTCTGAATTTTCACAGCATCAGTAATGGGGTAGGGAGGGAATAGCATTTCAGTCCCTTAATAGTATACAGATTATTAAATGTTATTCACCCAGACAATGAAAAAACAAATGAAGCTGTCATCCACAATGCTCAGGTTCTACAATATCTACCACTTTTGCAAATTCTGTAAAAGTGATGTACTAGCTTCATTGTGAAACAATAACTCTGTAATTATTCCCACTTGTGAGATCCTGTGAGCATGTTTTAATTATAAACACAAGTAGTGCAAATTCAAAGTGATTTTAATGACTCTAAATTTGAGTTTTGAAGAGCTCCTTATGGTTCATTCATGTTTAATATAGTTTGTGGCTTATTTGTTGGACACCACGCCTTTAGGACACGTTTGTATTTAGTAAAACAGCATTCTCATTTTTCATTCTAAAACCACAGGACTCTAATGCTTCATTTCTGAATAAGCCAAAGCACCAGAGTTTAACAGTAAATATTTGAGCTGGCTAAATTTTAGTGTTGGCTAAAAGTCATTAAGCTGTAGAAGTGGATGTCTTCATATTGGAAAACATGAATGAAAGGGTGTTAAATTTATACTAGCTGTAACAATTGTCCAAGTAGAAGAGCCAAGTAAATTTACTCTCATCATTCCAACCAGCTGCTAAAGATAATAGGCATGTCTTCTCATCCACTGTTACCAATACAACTGCCATATAATGAGGTTTCTACACCATCCAGCCATCATGTTTTGACCGATGTCATTATTCCCTCTTGGTTCCGTCATTCTGTGTGTGCGCCACAGTAGTAGAATCCCTGCATTTGATCATAGTATATGACATGACTTCTAGTCCTTCTAAGCATTTTGAACCAACTCTTCAAAGACAATGGTGTCACTTGACCTCTCAAATAATTTCTATATAAATTCAATGGGTGATGTATTTTTTTCATTACTTAAAGCCATAGTAGATTAAATGGGCTACACTATTTCACATTTAGCTCAAGCATCTATTATCCCAGAACTTCTATACCATGTTTGTAAGTCTTGCTTCCAGGAGGAGAAGAGAAGAAGAATTTAGAAGTACAAAGAGAAAAAATGACAGAATAAGGAATAAGGAATTCAGGAAGTGAAAACTCTCTCCTCTCTAGTGCCTGTGATTTTGTTGACTGATCAAAAGCAAGAATGCTAATACATTCAAACTGGGCGCCGGTGGCTCAGACCTGTAATCCTAGCTACTCATGAGGCTGAGATCTGAAGACCACACTTCAAAGCCAGCCCAGGCAGGAAAGTCTGTGAGACTCTTATCCAATAAACCACTAGAAAAACCGCTCAAGCAGTAGAGCACTCACCTTGAGCTGAAGAGTGGAGGGACAGCACCCAAGCCCAGAGTTCAAGACCCATGACCCCCTCCCCAAAAAAGAATGCTAATACATTCAAAGGGGGGGGATGAAAAACAACCAATTCTCTACCCTCCCCAACTACCTTTTCTGCAAGTCTGATTTCTTAATTGCCATATAGCTTAAAACATTTGAATATACCATAAAATAACTGTAGAATCAGGCACTGATGGCTCACACCTGTAATTTTGCCACTCAGGAGATCTGATGATCACAGTTCCAAGCCAGCGCAGACAAGAAAGTCTGTGAGACTCTTGTCTCCAGTTAACTACCAGAAAACCAGAAGTGGAGCTGTGGCTCGAAGTGGTAAAATGCTACCACTGAGCTAAATTGTTCAGGGACAGCACCCAAGCCCAGTGAGAGAGCAAAACAAAACAAAAACCAAAATTATAGTATACATAACTTAAAAATAAAAAATTTAAACCAAGAAATACATTGCATATAAGTAAATTTCATAATCTATTACCAGAATGGATAAAATTCTTATATGGTTACTACATGATGGCTTAGCAAACTCTAGCTAATGAAACATTTGTTAACAATGATGATTCTAATGTGTTTTGTGGATAGCAGTTTCATATACATGTATCAACATAAATGAGAACTTTGTAGTATACACGTTACGCTTTTCTAAAGACAATCTAACATATAGCAGTTCTGTTCAGTAGAGACTTCTTAATATACAATATCACAAAAATACAAAAATGTGGATAATCTTTGGGCTGAAATTTAGACTAAACAATCATTTAGGTTTAGATAATACTATTAATGGTTTCTAGGGTAGTTATGATAGGCTCTGAATGATGAGACCATTGTTTCATATACAAGGAGTATACATTGATAGAATACTATTCTGCCCCCGGCAGCACATATAACAACATTAATACACCTATAAAATTTCAATTGTCTTCAGCTTGTAGAAATGTTGTCTTACAACATTCTGAGTAGTTAACCCTGTTCATCATGGCAGATTGTAGACATCAAGCTTGATAGAGCCAGAAAAAAATTGAGATACTGTGGAAATATAAAACACACATTCAATTTCCAGAGCTTGTATACAAGGAAACAATATAAAAGGCCTCATTAGTAATTTTATATGTAGAACCTAGTAAAATACTATTTTAGATCTTGAGGATTCATCAGAAATATAACATTACATTTTCTCTTTCTACTTTTATAATTTACCTCTGTGAAAATATATTATCATCCATGTAATTTGCATTGTATTTATATCACACAACACTGCTCTATAGAAAGACCAAATTCAAAAATGCATGTGTGAGTCTAGGATAAATACTACCAAAGAGAGCAATTTCTTGAAATAAATTTATTGAATTTGTATCAGGAGCTCCACTTACACACTTAATAAGTTATCATTTTACAGAAAATATATATACTAAAAGATAGTCTGCTGGTTGCTAAAGCCATAATAATGGGTTTGATTGCTCCAACGCTGGGGAACCTAATGACTAAACTCAATGACTGCTGGCAATAATGCACAGCAATCTTTTTAATCATATCTCAATTAGCTTTAGAAGTTTCTCATTTTCAGGCTCCCAGGGGTCTCATTGCTTGTCTTTTTCACTTGAGATAAACAAAATCATCTGTCTTATATTCATCTCCAATATGTGTTTTGTTCTTTCTGTGGTAGTCTCAATAACTGCAGTTGCTGTCAGCTACACAGAGTCATGCAGTCAAATGCCTTTCTCTCCCAGAGCATAACTAAAGCCATATACATGTTGGGAAACTGGACTGGCCTTCCATTTCGCATGAACAGGTGGACAGACAGGAAGATTATGCTTGGAAAGTACAGAACAAGAGAGATGCAAAATGCAGTTTTGCTTTGGTGTGATTGTTCCCCAGGGAAAGAACTTGGATATAGGGCAGCTTTCTATGATGGGGAAACATTTAAAGATCGGCTTTTAAAAATTGGATTATTTTCATTTAGAATGAAAGGTATTTATCATTTACTCTTTTTATTCCTTTATTAGTTATTTACCATATATAATGGGTTGGGAACATAAATGAAGAATATATGTAGTATCAAGTTCATATTCCAAGTTACTGTCATTATTATGCATATGTAGAATCCACTTTTTTTTTCTTAAATTTTAAGCCACATGCTGGTGACTCATGTCTGCAGTCCAATTTACTCACACAGGTGAGATCTGAGGATTGTATTTGAATCTATCCAGGGCAGAAAAGTCTATGAGACTCTTATCTTCAATTAACTGGTAAAAAGCTACTAATAGAGATGTAACTCAAATGGTAGCATTGAGCAAAAAAGTGAATTGAGTGCAAAAGGCCCAGCCTGCAAAGAAAGAAAGACAGCCACATAGACACACGGACACACACAGATAGACACACACACACACACACACATACTCACACCTTAGAATTTTAAACCCAATGTCCAACACTGAGAAAGATAGGCTACCATTAAAAAATAAATCAAAACACTATGCTATGTCTCCTTTAAACATATAGGTCTTTATGTGAATATTTGTATACAACTGGTGCATATCCATATTCATATTTATCATTTACATAATATCTATATTTGTATGTGTATTCTGTACTTATGATGTATGTCATATATCTGAGACCGGAAAAAGAAAAAAAAAACTCTAGGAATTATTGTCCTGGGTATAAGAAACACACTTGATATAATTAAGCTTCTATAGAATAAATGTACAATGTATAAAGTCTTTTAAACAAAAGTCTTTTAAACATATACGATGCTGGGTCATCTGCAGAATCTTCGTGTGTTGTTGAGAGCTGGAGGACTTGGTAGACATCCTCCAGATTCTACTCACCTCCATTCCTGCCCTGAAGAGCAGCAATCTAAACGTCCCCTCATGTTTCACGAAGTAAGATGACTGTGGGGCACAAGAATTTAGGCCCAGAGAGGTAGTTTATAAAAACTAACTACCTCTTACACTGGCTCTTGCATTGCAACTGACAACACATCAATGGTCCAAGGGAAAAAATGATCCTTAGAACAAAGCAGAGAATGAGCCATCACACCTCTACAGTCTTCAGCAAATCTATCCTTCGTTATTTTCCATACTTCTCACCACAAAGCACATGGACCCCAGAGCCACAGCTGAATCCAAATTGGGTTTAATTCTTAAACTTTTCATTTTGTCTTGACCTTTCAAGAAGGAATTCTGTCAACAGACTGTCATGGGCTTGTCAAGTTTTACCACAAATTACTCATTCCAGCAAGGGGTGAGGTCTAAGGACCACCTGGATCTAGGAAGTCACTCCCAGGTCATCAACTGTTTGCTAAAGAAAGGTCACAGTGAAACACTTTCGAATTCTGAGGGTAATACTACAAAGCTGCCCAAATAAGAACCAGCCTCTCCCACTCGCAGCATCCCCATATTTACGCCTTTCTTAGGTCAACTATTCAACCTAAAAACCCCTGCATGATATAATTAACTCAGTGTGCTCTGAAACTAATGAAAACCTTAGACACTCAGGGAGTCTTGCAAAGAACACATCAACTGGAAAAGCCATCAAACGTTTTGTTAAATGGGATGGCATGTGGTCCAGGCCAATTAGTGACAATAAATGGTGCAAAGCAGGGGGTACACTCTCAGTGAAGATATACCATGGCTAGCATCTCTACTGGGGAAGCAGAAGATGATCATAAACCCATTCAGAACAATGAAACAGTACTGAGGATATTTGTGTGGCTTTGAAATTTCATGTAGAAAATCAAAAGGCTAAGGAGCAACTTGATAGATTGAGGTGATCTACTAACGTCAGATTAATATTTTTCCATCGAGGTCTTAAAGAAGGCAGCTGGAATATCCTTGAGTAAATCTACCTTTCTTATGGAGCCAAAATGGACTGTCAGTTGTCCTTACTGAATGTCTAGTATGGAATAAGATTGTAGGACAGTTGGGAAGGAACTAAAGAAAGCAGTGATTATTCTACTTAAGGTGACTGGCAAAGAGATAAAGGTTGTTGGGTAAGTGAACATTTCAGTAGGTATAACTTAACTACTGAAAGCTCATATCAATGCAAAGGTAAGTAATCCATCAAGTTTGTGTGAGACACATCCAGAATAATCATCAGGCCCATGATAGGTAACAAGTACTATTATTTTTAACTTCATATGAATGGAATGACACATCAGGGTCATTATATAGTAACATATGGTTTTCCATTTATTTGTTTTCCATTGTACTTATGGACTACATCTGTTTTGTTGTATGTAGCAATTGTCTTTTGCTCACATTTCTGTACAGTACCCATGGAATGAGTGCACTACCTTTTGCTTTGGAGTCCTCCATTCTGGGCTATTACAGGTGGTTCTGTTGTGAACTTTCATATGAGCCTTGTTTAGGATATGTATGTCCTCATTTTTGTTTCAATATATATGGAAAGAGTTGCCAACTCTTGGTATTAACCAAAATGATAACATATTTGGAAGGATTTCTCATTCAAGCCATTGTGGGGAATATACAGTGGTACACTCACTGAGGATTTCATTGGCATTTCTCTGATGACTAATGATGTCATGTATCTTCACACAATTTTATCAGTGTTTGGATATTCATGGTATATTATACAGTAGAACATCAACATAGAGTCAACAATGCTGTGTCTCTTCTCTAGGCTGAACAAACACAGATTGTGAGAACTGCTCCTCTGAGAATATGTTCTGATGTTATTTTCTAACCCTGATAATTCTCTCCTCTGCTGTCCCAGAATCTTAATGTCCTTGTAGAGCATAACCTACTTATTTTTCCTCTGGGTATGTGTTAGGCTGAACAGAATAGAATAGGCAAGAAGTTCTTTAAAATGTTAGACCCTCTACCTCTACTAACACTTACTTACACAATAAAATACATGGAGATTCACTATGTTTTAACTGGGTGTTTAAGAAATTATTTTCTCTCTTAGGTAGTAACAAAAGTA
Organism: Dipodomys ordii; assembly: GCF_000151885.1. Lineage (NCBI taxonomy): Eukaryota > Metazoa > Chordata > Mammalia > Rodentia > Heteromyidae > Dipodomys > Dipodomys ordii. The sequence goes on from NW_012267281.1 coordinate 10,152,503, forward strand.
GACTCTGTACTAAAAAATAAAACATACTGTATTCATTTATTCATTCAGCCGTCATTAGTTGAAAACTAATTATGATACAAGCATCCTCTAGATAGTGATCTTGGAAGTCCCTGCCCATATATAAAAACAAAATACAATAACTAGAAATCATTGTAGACCTGAAAGAAAGTGAATCTGTAAAACAGATAAAGAATGATTGGTGTAGGGACTAAAGGAACAATAATTTTCACAAAGTAGTCAGAGAAATCTCTCTGCAGAGATAAATTTGAGCTACAATTCATCTGATTAAAAACAAAACCAAAAATACATCAGCCAGTCACAGATGGAAGAGGTAAGGGAGAGAAGTGGCAAATGATTGGACTCTAAGGAGATACTTACAGCCAAAGGCCTGGAGTGCTTAGAAGCAGGCAGGCAGGGAAAAATTTTGAGATGGTTGGAATGGTAAGTGCCAGATTTAAAAAGTCAGGCTTTATGAGCCATGAAGATAAGTTCAGATTTTATCAGAAGGAAGAAAAATTAAAAATAACAAGAGAATAGATGCGGGCCTGGAACAGAAGATCCACATATCTGGAGACCTAAAACAAGAATTTTTAAAGCAAGGATTGACAAACTGGCTCAGGGGTGAGGCATGTTTATATAATATTATACATATCTCTTTATTATACACATTTTATTATACATATCTCTTATTATACATATCTTATTATACATATTATACATATCTCTTTATCTATCTATTGACTCTAGCTAAGTTTGTGCTAGTATTATGTTATAGCTCAAAACTGAGTATACATGGCAGAAACAAGAATGTCTACAATTCTGAACTGTTGATTATCTGCTCTTTAAGATCATAACTTTGGTAGCTGTATGAACGAGAAACTATGGAGAAGAGCAAGAGTGAAAGCTGGAAGACCACTCAATTACAAAAGTCTAGGCACACCATGATGTTGTCGAGATTAGCACAAATGGAGAGTGGTAAAATGGAGTAGGTTCTGAGAAGAATGTGCAGAAGAATTCCAGAGGAGAAGGTGTTAGAAGCAAGATCCTATAGCTGGTGCTTCTACAAGTTTTGAATAGAACTTATATTGGAACGGTTCATATTTCTATGGCAAAAGTACTGTATTTTAGTAGAAAATCATATTGGTATTATTTTCAAGGTCACATTTCTTTGATTATAGTCATTGATGGCTGCTCCACAACATGAAATCACATGACAGTAGGTAAAAGGTTCTTCTTCCCTTTTTATGCCAAGTGTCAGTAAATATCTGTTCTCTAAAACCTAGACTTTTTAAAAATATTCATTCAGCATAAAGGGGCATTATGTAAATAAAAACACCAACCTATGAACTTGGGCTTCATTTTGCAAAGGAGATTTTTCTCTTTTTGACATTAGTCAGAAAGTCAATTTCAGAGAAAAGTTCATTTCGGCTACCCTTACACTGAGCATGCTCATGATGCAGCAGTTAGAACAAAGTCTCTTAAAGGTGGAAGAGATTGAATTCTAGTCCTAAGGGGGCAGTTGTCCTTGTATTGGAAGAGTGTGACTCCTGATGAATGGGAAAGTGGATCCTATTGCACAAAGATAACTACAAGCCTGGAAAGACTTAGCTACCCACAGAAAGAATGCAGACTTGGAGCAGGCATTCCAATTGGCCATCTTCAGAACGATGGGAGGATTGAGGAGGATTCTAGAGGATTCTCAATCTCTAAAGCAGGTTTAAAATGTGGGGGATAGGTGGTGGGTTGGAGAAATGTTCCAGATTTGTTGATCTACATGAAAATGACCTTCAAAGGGTTATGGAATTTTCTTTGACATACCCTAAGGAAAGGAAAATAGGACTTTAGGTTAGGTTTTATAAACTACTTTGTAAGATGTGGACAGGGTCAACATATTTCAAAATTGTTTGGGTGAACTTTTTCCCATCTGGTTTGAGTTAGGAAGGTTATTGGCCAAGAAGTTTCAAACAAGGTGGAAACTTGAAGCCAATTTTATGGGTGTGAACTGAAACTGACAAAGAGCTATTCCAAACACTCTGGGGGAAAGGAGGAGTTCCCTCCAAAAGGTCAACAGAAATGTACACACATAAATATGTCACTGTGGACCATACAGGAGTTGGAGAACACAAGTGTGTCACCAAGAATGAAATGGCCTAATCTCTATGAATGTGCGTTGGTATGCTAAAAACAAAACAAAAACAAACACAAAGCAAAAGTTCTTGATTGTGCTCCTGAGTTCATCTGTTATTTTCCACAAAATGAATTGTCGTATTGCTCCTGCTTGAATGTACAAATATAAGCAGCTTAAGTCACATCATAAACTTTTTGAAGGATTCTAATTGGTGGATTGTCTTTAATTCAAGATTTTTTTATTGGCCAAAAAGATGGAATGAAATAAAGTGAATGTATTTTCCCATCCCTAATCAGGTTAAAGCATCTATAGGAAACACCAATTTTTTAAGAATGTCTCTTTTTTTATTTTTATGAATGCCTCATTTTAGAAAGAAATCCTTGATTAAACACACTGATATATAGACACATGTTAACAACAAGTGCCCGTGGTATTGCATGGGATACAGTGACTTCATGACTATAATAGCATGGAATATATTTATATTTATATATATATACGTTAAACCATATTGAGATAAACCATCAGATCCTCACTTGCATGAAGGCCCTCAGAAGAACTACTATGTTTGCTACATATAATTTCTCTGGAGTGAAATTTTCCATTCTATTTCATTTCAAACTTCATAATCAGATTTAGCAGATTAGGCTCTGAGAAGCATTTCTGAGTTCCTTGTCAGTTTTTACTCTCTAATTCTGTTTTTAGAAGAATGGTGGTGTCATACTATAATGGCTGATTATCTTGGCTTTCATAAATCTTTGAAAGTCTTTACAACAATCAACTCAAAATATACTAAGAAAATTAGATACAGATTACCCATTGTTTGTGTGACACTTCAAAGTAATTAAGACACTCCATGGCCTTCAACCTAAGAATGCCAGTTGCACTTGAACTCATTGTTTCTGAAAAATTTTGTGACATGTCAAATTCCTGATTATACTCTTCAAGGTTATTTCACACTTTAGAGTCAATTAAAAATGACTAAATCAAAGTGCATTTTTTGAAAAAAATGGGAAGTGACAGAAGATTCCAGACTTAGCATTGAACTGTAAAGGTTACATATTTTTTAAATCAATTTTTGACTTTTGAGTCACAGAAGTCACTTATTGTTTTAAATAAATGTTAAGTTTCATGAGGATGCAGATTGTTTTATTCTCAATGGTATCTTAAATTCATGAGTGCAACAAGAGCTAACTTTTTGAACAAAAGGATAAAAATCATTCTTACTTATACAAATGTAACACCAAGGAGAGATGGTGTTCATCATACTGCTACAAAATCAAGATGAATTGCACTTCAGTGAATGATTGCACCTTTAAAAGGATACACCAAGGACACTAATTTTGTGTAAATAAATTCTGGTAAATGGTTCAAATGTATAACAGCGAATACTAAGGAAAAGAGATAGTGCAGACTATTAGGCAAAAAAGATGTATTTAATCTTTATTTTGAGATTATTTTAAAATCTACTCATTAATCATTGGAAAACCATGTCCTAAATTGAAGTTAGGTGTTAACAGAAATTGATGTATTTGAACACATGGCAGGGATATAATTTCATATATCTACTGGGAATTTAATTTTGAAGTGCTTCTTTAGAAGAGAACAAAAACACAAGCTGAAGATTTCATTTTCTTTTTCCCCCTAAGAGTATCACAAAAATTTATAAAACCTATCCACAATATATGATTTCATCAACAGAAATGATCAATGAATTGCTGGGTTTTTTTGAGTCTGCAATAAATTTTGAAGAACAAAAGTATGGCGTATAATTTTGTTTAAATGATGAATCAAAAAGAAGGATAGCAATACAATACCCTAGACCCTATATATCTTCATAGTGAAAAGGTGTGCTTTGATCATCCACCAAAACTTAGTATGAACAACTGCTGTATTATCTCAAGAACGCCAACATGTTTAGTAATATCAATTAAAGCTCTTTGGTTAAAATCAGTTTTTATTTATTTGTAATAGAGAAGCATCCCCTACACAAATCAAGCAACTACAACACAATGAAAACTATTCTGATAATGTCTTGAGCACTAAAAAACGTACTGACTATAATTTTAATATGCACACACACATAATATAAACACCTGCAATCACTCGTTCTAAACTGAGAAAAGCCGACCTGACAGAAAGATCTTTATTATCAATATGCAAAACTCAATTTTTAGGATTTTAGGTAAATATAAACTTTCTTGCTACTTCAGCCTTTCTCATCACTAACCCTCCATCTTATAGGTGCATTCATCATCTTCTACAAAAATAAAGTAAGATGTGATTAGGAAAAAAATGCAAGATAAGAGCATCTTCACAAGGAATTGACTTCTAGCTATAGATGGTATACTGAAGTGGAAGAGGAAGTATATTAATTAACCATTAGTTATTAGTTAGGTATTAATTATCCATTGCCTCATAGCAAAATCAAAGCAATGGATTAGACCCATATTCATTTGTCACAGTTTCTCAAGGCCAGAAATCCTATTGTGACTCAGCTGAGTCTCCTGGCTTTGGATGTCTTTTCAGCCTGCAATTAAGTCCAGGCTTGAACTAGGAAGGATATGCTTCTGAGCGCATTCATAGGCTCAGCAGGATTCTGAGCCTTATAGTTTGAAACCTTCCCCCCCATCCATTCTTTGCTAGGTAAGAATGTGAACAGCTAGCTGTGAGGATCACATGTTTGTTGATGTGATCACAACATCCTAGAAGAAAGATGGGCACTGAAATACAAATAATAGTTTCTTAGAACAAAAGTTTGACTTTTGTAATACATGACCCATTTTCTATTAAAAAAAACCAGTGGCAAGGGATGGTTGTCACATAAACAATAAAAGTAATTATTAAATAATAAAATACACTTCTATTAAGGAAGTTATCCCCAAGATCACTACGATCAGGAAAGTGTTGGTGAATGTAAAGGTACTGTCATGGGTGAAACTGTGCTTTCCAAAAACATGTTGAAATACTGGCTCCACCAATGTGACTTTATAAGGTTTTTATAGATGCAATAAGGAGAGGTCAATGGACATGGCATGGAGGATCTAATCCAATATGACCAAAGTCCTTATAAGAAGATAGACAGTTCCTCAGGAACTCCACAAGCTAAGAAATAATGACATACCCTCCATAGGAAAACCAGGGGGAAAAGAAGAAGACATGGAACAGGTTGCTGTGGTCCTCAGAGAGAACATGACCCTGGAAACATGCTAATTTTCACTCATCCAGCATCCAAAACAGTGAAGCATTTTAAGACAGCTAATTTAGGTTCCTATCTATGATAACACTGGGAAATGAATAAAGTCTGTCTGTCCATCCATTTGCCATCTATCTATCTATCTATCTATCTATCTATCTATCTATCTATCTATCTATCTATCTATCTATCTATCTATCTACCTATCTATTCATCTATCTACCTACCTAACTAGTTATCATCTATCTACCTATATGTTATCTATCATTTATTTCCTATCAACTATCTACCCTTCTATGTTATCTATCAAGTAGCTCTTGATTATCTATAATCTATCAATCAATTAATCTATCTCGATATCTATCTAGAAAATTTAAAAAGAAAAGAAAATTCCTGGTCCTCTGAGGTTCAAATAAAATTCCCTGCACTAGTTTCACAGTAAATGTGAGAAACAGGCAATAAAACAGAACATATAAGAAGCTAGTAAGGCTTAGGAATAATGGCTAAATACCAATTTACTACTTTCAATGAAAAATTCAATTTAGTAATTAAAAATCAATTAAAAATTGATTCTTTACCTGTGAGTCTAGTGTTATACTGGATAATATAATGCCTCTAATAGTAAATTACGCCATACTTAGTTGCTAATAAACAGTGGTGAATACAATGTAATATTGTATGTGGAATATAACTACAAATATGTAAAATGGAAAATACAGAGAAAAATTTAGTGATAATTAGCAAAGTATTAAACAGGGCTCCAATAGAAAGTGAGCAGATAATTAAAATATTGATATTGAGGTTATCTGTTTTTGAACTTGCTTCTTGAATATTTTTATTGCTATTTGGGAAATTGCAAAATAATTATCACTTGTTAAAATCCTCCCATTCAGAATTCATTAATATTCAGTATGCTGTGTATATCACAAATTCAAAAATACTGAAGGAGTAAGACAGAAAATTATATTAAACATGAAGGGAAAAATGGTTTAGAATCTATAAAATGTACATCCTAATATTTATTATTTTTATTTTCTTAATTCTTAATCATCACTTAAAAAGACAAAAGATAAGTTTGCAATTTGTAGGCAAAGATTGATATTCTTAAAGGCATCATAGATAATCATGAATGTGTGTAGTTTAAAGTTACTAAGGGCCACTTATCTATAAGTACAGGAGAACCATACTGACTAGGGAATGAGTTATGAGACAAAATACCAAAAATTAAAAAACTACCATTAATAGAAATCTTAGAAAAGTAAACAGGTGTATCTTCTTGCAACAGAGCTGTCTAGCTAAACACATGGGCAGAATTTCATTTGAATACTTCCAGCTGTGTTAAGACCATCTGTTCATCCTTTTTAATTTTAATTAGTGCTAGACACTTCCTTTATTTCGTTAATCTCATCTTCAAATTCCTGTTTCCATTTTTCTGCCTCCTTTACAGATACAGAAGAAGCATATCTGACAACGTTTTTTTTTCTCATTGCACTTTAATCCTCTATCCTAGAAGTAAATAAAGACATGACTTTTAATAATAAATCAGTTTTCCATATACTACACTGAAGTAGCATCAAATTATTAAAACAATTCTGGACATTATTCAACATATGCCCAACAGATGATGAGATTTTTTTTTATCCACCCAAAGACATGCATTCCACATGAGTTTTCTTCACTTCTCTTAAACTTTAATGGTAAAAGTTACTACTGTGTAGTAATTTCCATAATATTGTAATTATATTCAAATGCTTTAAGCCATAATTATTTCTACACATCAATATTTCAGTTCAAAATTATACCCATTCAAATCAGAAATAAAAACATAAAATTTGTTAAATATGTTTTGTGTTTTCATATGAGGAGACTAGGGTACTAGGATTTCATTGTCTACATCAGAAGAGAATTGCTTTCCCTAGTCTTACTCATACTTTACACTCTCTCTCTCTCTCTCTCTCTCTCTCTCTATATATATATATATATATAATCTCATATATAACTATCTATGCCATTTATACACAATTTACATTTATACAATATATATATATACATTTACACATATATTTTTACATTTGTATACAATATAAAGCTATAGACTATCTGACAATATATAGTGATATATAATCACATATATCACTATACATGTATAAAACATATGTAACTATATATGTACATGCACAAGCACACATTTATATACAGGGCAATATACAGACATAAGCACCCACAGTACCAGCAGTGCTTCTCAAAGTTCACGGAAAATACAGGCAGCATCTGAGAGTCCGTCTGATGTCATCTGAATATGGCTTAAGGCGCTGCATCTCTAATACTCTTCCTGGAGCTAGTGGTACTGTTCTTTTGAGATATATTTATAGAAACAAAGCAATGTAGTAAGATGTAGAAACATGTAGCTCCATTAAGTGACACTTACTAGCATACAACATCTCAATTGACAACAAATACTACTAAATATAAAACTCTGTTATTCTGAAATCAATTGCAGAATGAATTTCATCTCTAATAATCACATAAAATCACAACACATAACGATAGAAAAAATATATTGAGAATTTTTTTCTTCTGAAAAACACACAAAGTTTTAAACTTGTTTTATATGAAAATTCTACATTAGAAAAAGAAACAAAGGTAAATTGGTATAATTTCTGCTTAAATGCATCTGTAATTACTAATCTTTCTTTCTGTTGTGGAAATTGTTATTTATAATTCTGGTCTTTATTCTTCATTTGTCTTGTCAGTAACCTGACAATTTTATTGGTCTTTTTAAAAGAACCAGATTTTGCTTGGTTATCAAATGTACTTTTGCTTTTTTCTGTTCATTGAGTTCTACTCCTCTCTTTATTTCCTTTCTTCTGTTTTATGTTTCTTTTTCCCCTCTAGCTTCTGAAGTTGAATTCTTATCACTTTAACATTTTTATTTTATTACTATTTTTTTGTTGTTGCTTTTGTTCATAGGGCTTGAAGTTAGGGCCCCCGTCCTGAGCTTTTCTGCTAAAGGCTAGAAGTGCTCTACCACTTTGAGCCACAGCTCCATTTCCAGTTTTGGGGTAGATAATTGGAGATAAGAGTCATAAAGTCTTTCCTTCCTGGGCTGCCTTTGAACTATGATCTTTAGATCTCAGCCTCCCGAGCAGCTAGGGTTAAAACTGTGAGACACTGGTACCTAACAACTCAGTTTTGATTTTCACTGTTTTCTCTCTATATACATATGTCTATGTTTCTCTCTATATACATATACCTATGTATATATAGGCATATATATAAAGAAATCATATATATGATTTCATTTTAAAAATACTGTACAGAGGGGTTACAGTTACATGAGTAACGTAATGACTACATTTCTTATTGAGCATTATTACCTCCACTTTTGGTTTTCTCCTACCATCTCCGCCCGACGTTGTACAGTTCATTTTCAACATAGTGTTTGTACATCTCATTGTTAAAATGGGTCAATCTATATCCTTATTTCAGCATTTTGTTAATTCCCTTCCCCTCCCCAAATTAAAAAAAATGTATATACAAGATACAGGGCACTGACATCAAATACAGTGAAAACAGGGGTTATACTGTGGGGGAAGAACATACAAAAGAAAAAAAATCACATAGTACATTTTAAATATGTTAAGAACAATAGCAAGCAAGAAAAAACCACTTGTGTCAATATCTTGAGGTTCATTTCGCTTAACATCATCTTATATGGTCATATGTACATAACTTTTTACCTTTTCTGCTTGTCCTAGACATATACTAGTTATTGCATATAAGGGAAACCATGGGACCTATGTTTCTTTGGGCCTGGCTTACTTCACTTAATATAATTTTTTACAAGTCTGTCCATTTCCTAACAAAAGTAGCAATGTCATTCTTTTTGATGGAAGCATAGAACTCTATTATTTATGTGTGAGGGGCATCTGGGTTGGTTCCATATCTTAGCTATTGTAAATAATAGTGCGATAAACATAGTTGTGCTGGTAGCTTTAGTATAGCCTTGTTTATGATCGTTTGGGTAAATGCCCAAAAGATGGATTGCTGGATTATAGGGAAGCTCTATGTGGGGTCTTTTGAGGAACCTCCATACTGCTTTCCAAAGTGGTTGAACAATGCAGTAGGGTTCCCTTTTGGCCACATCTATTATTATTAGATCTCTTAATTATAGCCATTCTAAATGGGGTAAGGTGGAATCTCAATCTTTTTTGGATTTTCATTTCTTTTATGGCTAAAGAAGTTGAGCATTTCTTCATGTGTCTATTGGCCATTCTTACTTCCTTTACAGAGAAGTTTCTCTTTAAGTCTTTAGCCTACTTCTTAATTGGGCTGTTATTTTTTGAGGATTTGTTGTTGAAGGATTTAATTTTTTGAGTTCTAAGTATATCTTAGATATGAGACCCTTGTCCATTGTATGGCTAGTGAAGATCTTCTCCCAATTCGTGGGCTTTCTATTGATCTTGCTAGCTATGTCCTTTGCCATGCAGAAGCTCTGAAGTTTCATGCAATCCCATTTGTCCAACCTTTCTTTGATTTGTTGTGTTTCTTGGTCTCTATTAAAATTTTAGCCTGTGCCAACGAGACCTAGGGTTTCTCCTATTCCTTCCTGTAATGTTTTCAGGGTGTCTGCTTTGACTTTGAGGTCTTTGATCCATTTGATTTTCACTGTTCTCTACTAACTACATTTACTACTATATTTCTATATTAATACTAAGTGGTATTGTTTATATCCTTTGCATCTTCTCTTTTGAATTGCTGGCCAATAAAAAAATCAATTATCTATCTATCTGTCTTTCTGTCTATTTAATACATTTGTTGAATTGTATCAAAAAACATAAATATTTATGTTTTCTCTGAAAATCTAAATTAGATAATAAAAGTGAGAAAGACAAATCAACAAGAATATATGCGAAACACTGGACAACATACTATCCTCTAGAATTGCAGACAAAGGAACTTTACTGATGAATTTAATCATGCTTTCCAGTAGTACATTTGCTTATATTGCTTAAGGTGTTCATACAAGAAAAGATAAGAGAAACCCAGAGGACAAGCTGTCATTATATAAACTTATTATTACTGTTATTATTATTTTAGGTTGCCAAATCTCACATAAAACCAGGACATAAGGGGCTACTCAAGGTTGTATTAAGAGAATAGTAGCAAAACCAACTGATTTTTGCTCCAAGAATGTCTATCACCAGATCACTGAAGTTTCACAATCACATAAAGAAAAAAAATGTGAAGGTACAACATGTGCAAAGTTATTACGCTTAACATTATTCTCAAACTCTCCAGGCTTATTTAAGTACATAATGGTTTTACATAATTCCTGAGGATGGATGTACCTATTCTACACAGACTCTGAAATAACTTATTTCAGCTTTGCTGTCATTTTTGACTTCAGGTATGACATTTTGTCACCCACACTTTGAAAACTTCCCTCTCCATTTCTAGTTTATTATTTATAATTTCTCATGCTTCTGCATTCTATTCACTTGTAATGGCTTTAAGCACACTGTCATTTATAGTTTGATTTTAGTAATGATATATGAATAATTTACAAATAGAATGATTTTAGTCTTTTAATAGTAATTTTTGATATTGAGGTACAATGTATATATTGGTTAAAGTATATTTTATCTCAAAGTGTATTTGATCATAATTTACAATTTCATACTATTTGAGACTACTGTCTTATATACAAGAAGAATGCTTATAGATTTCAATGAAGTTGAGTATTTTCACTTTCCAAATACAGACTATTAGCTAACAAAATTATAGAGGACTTAAAGTTTGCAGGAAATCCTATAAGTTTTAGACTATAGGTTTGCTCGTGCTGATCAATCTTTTCTTTTGCAAACTCTAAATATGGAATTAATTTAGACAAGGACAAAAACCCCAAGTAATGGGGGTGGAAATTTGACAAAATGATTAGGAATGAAAATTTATAGAAGCTGGTAGATACAGGAGGATTTCTAACGATAAGAGAATTGTAAGACTCTTCTGGAACATCTGTCCATGTCTTTGTCTCTCCATGTGGAAGGCCTTGTTTGTCAATATCCTAAGTAATATGTCTAACTCACTAGAAAACATGTGATTTATTAGAAAGCATTGATACTTACAGATTCAGCAAAAATATGTAAAATAGATGAACTATACTTCACAACTGTTTGTGTTCTGTACCATATTACTATTCTATCATTTAAGGTTTTCCCAAAGTACCATCTTTTAAATTACAGACATATGGACTCTCTTTAATTGTAATTCTCTGTGGACTCCACTAAATATATGACAGATGCATTTGCTATTGTTCCAGTGCATTTAAATGATTTCTTCTTTAAACAGATGAATTTTTAATTACTTTGAAAGTATTCACGCAATTCAAAATACAAATTTAAAAAAGAAATCCCTAAAGAAATAGTATCCTGCTGTTTTAGTTTTCTAGCATAGCCTATCAGTGAGTGGAAATTTTCAGTCAAAAAAGTCTTTGCAGTCAAAAAAGAAATTAAAAACATTTCTATTCAAGGGTAATTTATAAAGCAAGCAGTCAGCCACGTCAACCCTGCATAATCAATGGCCTATGTTTACATAGTCTTTCTGAGGATGTTTTCAATTATGTTTGTTCATAGTCCTTAGCGTAAATTTTTTTTCTGTTAATAATTTAAAAAATATGCTAGCACTTCCTGATGGGAATCTAATTTTTAACCAGCAAACTGTAAGCTACTTGAATCATTTCTCTGTAAATTAAATCAAACAACCATATCCAAAATAGGTCTGAATACACTTGAGGTGATACTATTTACCTTTAATACTTAACTGTTGAGCGAAGCCCAAGCCACAGTTTGGAAATACACAGTGTGTTTGTTCTAATAAAGGCCTAACACCTAATGTCTTAAATTTGTCTCTGAATTTCCTGTTTTCATTTTTAGGACAAATTATGCTCAGCTGCACAAACAAAGTAATTGACAACAGAATTCCAGTAGAAGGAAGGAATGCTTTCAGAATCATGGAGCCCTCCTGAGAGAAAAATGTGTAATAGCCATAGCAGACATATATATGCAATCGTCAGAAAGCTGAAGGAACTTCAATATATAAATGTCATATCTTAAGAATTATGGTGCCTAATTCTACTTTAAGAGCAAAAAGATATAAAAGGTTATTACCCAGAATGTATTAACCACATGTTCTCAATCTGTATATAGAAGCAGGGTCTGTATGTTAGGTAGGAGATGGTATCAGCCTATTAGAAGGAGATTAAGAATTGGGAAGGTTAATATTCAGGATATGAACAGTATTGTAAAGAATAATTATACTTCACTTATCAAAGAAACTTTTTAAGTTGGAAGAAGGCCAGCTCAATGGAATCTGTAGATCTATATTATAACTCCCTTTCTTTCTCTTTATTATGAAGTTCTCTAGTAATAAAATAAACAATACACTAAAAGTAGCAATGGAAATGACTTTTTTCACTACAAAAATAACACTGTCAAAGAATGGCATCACCCCATTTGTTAAGAAATGGAAAGACAGGCCCAAAGAAACATAGGTCCTATGGTTTCCCTTATTTGCAATAACTAGTATATGTCTGAGACAAGCAGAAATGATCAGATAAGTTGATGTTAAGTGAAATGAACCCCAAGTTAAGGACTCAAATGTTTTTTTCTTTCTTGCTATTGTATCTAAAATATTTATAAGGATATTTCTTTGTTGCTTTGTATGTCCCCCCCCCACGGTATAACCCCTGTTTTTACTGTATTTGATGTTGGTATAATTTGTGGAAGAGAAAAAAACAAATAATTTAAATAGAGATACAGGTGGACCCATTGCACCCATAAGATGTACAAGATGTTATGCTGAAAATGAACCTTACAACTTTGGTGTGGGGGAGGTTGTGTGTGGAGGGGGGTAAGAGGGGGTATGGGAAGGGATGGTAAGGGGAAACAAAGGAGGAGGCAACAATGCTTGATAAGAAATGCACTCACTGCCTTGCCCATGTACAGTATTTTCACAATAAAAAAATAACACTGTCATTTGGCATGTATAACTTGGGCCTCTACATTGGAAAGTATTGGAGAACAATGTACCTTGGTATATTTTATATAATGGTAAGAATAGAATGTGAGTCAGGTAAGTCACCTACCATTAAAGAAGTGCTCTGAAGATGAGCTACCCAAGTGTGGTGCATGACTTGATGGGAATGAATTTCTACCCCAGTTTAGCCCTCACGTCTCGCTTGACTACCTTGAATGAGCTCAGCAACACTCTACTGAAAGCTCTGTAGTCTGGCTTGTCATAAAGAGGCATTGAGCTCATATTAAATATTTGCCATTGTTATAAAGACCTTAGTAAAACTACATGTCATTGAATATCTGCCAAAATGCTTATGACAATGTAATTTGAGAAAAGAAATTCATATCCACGTAGGGAATTTGACATTCATAAAAAGACAAAAAGATAACATTGCTGAATACTACCATCGAAATCTTCAATAAGTGAATATCACAGTATAACAGCAAAACCTTGAGTGCTGATAAAAAGTCCAAAGCCTTCGCTGCTAGAAATCCCTAAAGGGTAACATGAGAAAATTTAATAAACTGAAAGCAATGTCATTGGAGACATTTGGAGTATTTGCTGTCTTTCCTGAGGGGCTGAAGTAAAGCAAATGTGATTCGCATCCAGCAGATAATTGCCAGAACAGTCTCTCAAACAGCCCAGGGGGGGAAAAAAAGAAAAGAAAAGATATGCTGGAATATTGAAATGTTAGAAGAAAAATAAAACAAAACAGAAAACTACAGCATGCTTACCCCTGTTAAGTCCTAGGCCTTTAAAACAGAATATTTTATGTATACATAGAAGTGGCCACAATTATGTTATCGAACTAAGGAGATTCTTGTAAATAATTAGACAGTTCATGAAATCAGTTTCGAGTGGTTGCACCCACACACTCAAAGTAATTATGATGCTTTCTTGTCCATGAGGGATAAAAGTGCTGTTTGATGTTTGTTCTTCAACATGATTTATTAGTAATATTTTTTGACTAGTATGAAGATACTGTAGCAAACATCAAAACTAAGAGGAATTGGATCTTGGCCATATCACTTATTACTTCCAAAAATCTGCTTCCTCATTTGTAGCCTATATATTATATCCCTTTGATGATTAAGTTACTTGCAACAAACTTCTAATTGTCTTGTTATAGTTAGGCCTAAGGCTGCAAAAGAAGGGTTATGACAACAGAATCCAACTGCAATACGCATTTATTTACATCAGATCATCAAGAACAAAAAGAACATCACTGAACCATGTACAAGGCACTAACACACCACAGTAATTATATAACCAAAGAAAGTCGATCCAGAAATATACTGACAAGACACTAAAAGACATCTATTATGAGATGCTACATTTTCTTCCTTGCTTAACAGAATCATGTGAATTTCAAGCAAACTCCAGTCAAGAAGAGCCATCCTCTTTCTTTCCTAGATAGACAATGTAGAGATTGTCCTGGCAGGGTACAGGCAATCTCAGGAGGTGGCAGCAACTGTTCAAGACTTAGATAGGGAAGTACCACCGCCAGGTGGATGTAGATAGGTTAGAAAATCCTATGCTGGCATTCACTTCCTCTCAACCTCAATACTTAATCTGCTACATCTCACCTGCCTTGCAAATACTCTTCCCCTGATACCTGTCTTGTACTTAAGCCCAGTTTCCTGTGCTAAAAGACTATTTTGTACAAACCAATATTTTGCTTGTAAAGTACAATGAAATTAGAAAAGGAAATAAGGTGAAAGTACATTTTGAATTATGAGTTTGGCAGAAATAAAATTACTCTGCCAAAGTATTGGTGAAGTTCCTAAACATTTTCTCTCAATTTCTGTTCTTATCTAACTCTCAAAAAACAACACAAAATTGATTTGTATAATATACTTTGGGAGCATTTGTCTGAATCAAACCTGCAAATTGTTTATGGACAAATGTGTATGGACAATATGTTGTTGAAAACAATGGAAAAACAGAGGTAGAAAAGGAGGGACAATAAATTTCCAAAGAAAAATTGAGTATTTTCTTTAGACTGATAGACTTATTATTTCATGTAGTTTAGAATTCTATGAAGAAAAAGAGTCAGAACAAATAAAATTCCATAATATAGTATGGTATCATGAGAAGTAATAAGGTTAAGCTATGAATATATTAACCTGTTTCTAAGATAGTTTTAAGAAAAGGCCATTGAGCAAAAAATTAAAGTGATTCAAGCTTTAAATGTATAACATCATAATTTACGTAATTATAATGTGATCTTCCTTAGTTTAATTTTGTACAGTAACTCAAAGAGCAATCATGCAGAACAAATCCTATTCTTATTTCTCAGTTTGGGGTTTATTTTCCATAACTGGTTCGATGTATGTAAAAAGATACAGCAGCAGAATCCTGAAAGAACCTACATATTTCCAAGTATTCATTAAGTACAAAAATGGAACTGAGGGGAGGGGGGAGGCTGGGAAGGGATGTGAAGGGTAAACAAAGGAGGAGGCTGCAATGCTTGGTAAGAAATGTACGCATTATCCTGCCCATGTAATTGTAACTCCTCTGTACAGCATGTTCACAAATAAAATAAAATTTAAATTAAAAAAAATGGAACTGATTTTGTAACATCCAAAACACATACACACATAGACACACACACAGACACACACACACACACACACACACACACACACACACACAGGTAATATTAGGCTAGAGCACAAAGAAGCAAAGGACAACCTAAAAACAAAACAAAACAAAGAGCTACCAAAGCTGGAAATTCTCTCAATTATTGGCTAATTAAACATTCTGTTTGGTTGACCATTCATGAGTAGTTAAGTGTAATGTTTAAATTCTATTCTATCATCATTACAAGGCTTGCTTTTATGCCAAGATAAGACCCAGATACTTTTGTTCTGAATTAAGTAAAATCCCATAATCATGGCTATAACAACATCTGTATGACATTAAGCAGTTGCCTGCTAAAAGTGGAGATTTTTCTTTTCATCTGTTCCATAAAAATCATAGACCTAAGAAGAAATATTCAGAATCCTACTCCTCCTCCAAACTTGAACTTATTAAGTTGTCCTAAGAATGCTGTAGCATTTCCCATTTTTAACATGTCATAAGTTTATCTTTAAGACTTCCTTATCCATTTAGGAAAGACAAGAATCTCTGATCTCTTCTCATTTAGTTCATTCATGTTTCTTAAAATGCATTTGAGCATTACAATATATACACAATATACCACATAATGATCTCTTTTTTGTCTACTAAAATATTGTGTTGGTATGCAGAAATGTTTCTAATGTATGCATATTTTATGTTTTCCTTTTAAGTTCAATTCTCAAGGTTCTCAATCATGGCTTATTATTTGTGGGCTTTTAAAAATAGTCCCTTTGGTATGCAATTTATAACATTTGCATTTTTTTCCTCTAATCATTGTAAGTGCAAATTGTTTTATGTTTGATATTTGCATACATTTTAACTCAAAGGCTCAATACAAAAATGAATAACATCATTTCATATGTTGTAATTGCCCAAGTCTGGATTTATGTAATAATGAATCATATGTCCCATGCAGTCTTGACCTTTTCAATTCCCTTCTAGGCAAATAAACAACAGGTAACAGGTTTGTCCAAATGCCTGTACCTGGTACCTGGTGCTGTAGAAAACTGTGGCTTAAATATTAAGGACTTCATATTATGGTGTTTCATTGAACCCTGAGTTTCATAAGGACATGTGTAAAAGTGCCTAGATCACAAGGACAAAACAAGGGCAGACCTATGAGCTCAGAGGTTTAGGAAAGAAAATATGTCACCCTCAAAGACCCTATTCTTCTTGTACTTCATAAAAGGAAACTCCCAGTCAATCTTGTCCTCATTTAAACAACGTCAAGAGTTTCAAGACAGCATGTCTGGTAGCCTAAGAGGCTTTGGTATGTCTTGATGTCAGATTGATCAGATTAGTACTTCCTTATGGAAGCAGAAGAAAGAGCTGGGTTGAGGGGTGGAGGCAGGGCTATTGTAGAGTACCCTAACATTCCTATTACACTTAACCTGCTTTGAAGTCCTTTTGCCTGGCTGGAAACAATTTCCCCTAAGAAAGACTGCCATTTTTGAAAGATGTGAGAGGATCAGTAATGGTAAGCTATTGTAAAATAATATACTGTCCCTATTACCAGGATACGTCTTCAGTATAAAACACAGACTAAAGTAGC
Source organism: Dipodomys ordii (assembly GCF_000151885.1). Taxonomy (NCBI): domain Eukaryota; kingdom Metazoa; phylum Chordata; class Mammalia; order Rodentia; family Heteromyidae; genus Dipodomys; species Dipodomys ordii. The sequence continues at coordinate 10,170,077 of NW_012267281.1, forward strand.
TTTATTTTAATAATAATTTTTTTTTTTAAAAAAGAGGCCAAGGTAGAAAGGCTCTATCTAGTCTTTACCTGGAATTATTACGGGGTTAAGAGCATTGTGGTAGTTATACACTCCAATGTAATCTTCACTTTTTTTTGTTTTTTGCTTTGTTTTGGTTTTTGGGTTTTGGTGGGGTTTTTTTGTTTTGTTTTTGTTTTGTTTTTTTTCCAGTTATGGGGCCTGAACTCTGGGCCTGGGCATTGTCCCTCAGCTCTTCAGCTCAAGGCTAGCACTCTATCACCTGAGGCAAAGAGCCACTTCTGGCTTTTTCTGCTTATGTGGTGCTGAGGAATCGAACCCAGGGCCTCATGCATGCAAGGCAAGCGCTCTACCACTGAGCCACTATTCCAGCCCTACTTTCAAATTTTTCTCTGATTTATCAGGATTGATATTACAAACTGTTTTAGGGCAGCATGTACTAGTGAAGTCTTAGGAATTCCTCTCCTCCTAAAGTGAAATTCTCAAGTTTTCCTATACTGAAAATATAATGGGTTTGTTCAGCTTTTTTTACAAGATAGGTAAGTAGGCAAAAATAAAGAATATCACTGGAAAAAATTCTCTGAGAAGAAAATAAGACTTCCCAGTCATGAAACATTTAGTTTTATATGATAGCCACAAAGAAAAAAATAGGTTTTCAATTTAACATATATTGGGTATATCCTTAGCAATTATGATTTCCAATACTAAATTAAATAATTCTTACTGAACACATATGACTTTCTGTAAATAAAATGCATGATCATGAATCCCAAGGAAACAATTTAGAAAATAAAATAGTAAATTAAATAAAAATATTTCTAAAGGCAACAAAAATATATTCCTTAGACAAGTTAAAGATAAAGCAGAAATAATGTAGGACTCTATATCTAAGTAGATGGCACTAAACTTTGGTGTATGAGCAAGGCCTCTGCGGACTTATCACATGGATTAGCACATGTGATTGTACGATTGTACTGTTACAACATGCACATGAACACACACACACACACACACACACACACACACACACACACACACACACGCCTCTCCTCCCTTCATTGCCTTCCTTTTTCTATTCCCTGAACTGAAAGCTAAATGGACATATTTTCACACAGCCCATGGCTTGATCTCTCCTCACAAGCTACTTTATAATGTTCTAATTCCCACTCTGTATATTTTTACTTCGCTCTCCTTGATTTAAATTTATTATCCATGGGTAGATGTGCCAACTTAAACTCAATCTTGGCTGCACGGAGTTTGGATTTGAAATCTCGGGGTCAGTATTTTCTCACAGAGAAGGAAGTATGTAGTTTCTGGGGTATCTCAGTGGCTTAAATCTTCCCAAGTTGTAATTAAAACACTTTCTAAAGTGCCTACTTGAACAGACATTTCTCATAAGACGTGGGTATTCTATTTGGCCTCCACTAAAATTTGTGATGTGATGTTTAGCTCTTCAGTTCTCCTAGTTTTTCAAGCACATAATTACTCTTCCTACATTTGGACCGCACTAAATGAATCTCCCAACACATCATGGCCCTTTCCCCTCAAATATTTGAACATTAGAGAACTCCTGCTCTATTACAAATTATTTTATATAGCCGAGAATTAGATAATCACTTTAAGAGAAGATGTAGAGGAAAGAGGAAGATAGAAGAAAGAGAGGGAACTGAGGCAGATATCGTGAAACTTTGCAAGAATAAGTTGAGGTTGGTGGTGCATGACTGAAATCTCAGTCGCTAGAAGACTGAGGAAGGAAGATTATGAGTTTGGGGCTACCCTGGGCTATAAAGCAAGACCCGTCTCAAAAGTGAATAAACAAGTAAAAGTCCATAATAAGTGAACATGTAAATAAATAAAGGAACTTTTAGGACTTTTCCCAAAGGTAGGGCAAAATTATTCTTAAAAGTGAAAGAATTATTGAGAAAAAATATAGATCAAACCAGAAATGTCCAAAGTTACTTCATCAATGAAGTAGCAAACGAGAAAAGCAAGCAGAAAAGGAAGGAAAATAATAGGAAAATGCTTCCTAAAATGAAATAAATAAGCAGTCCTATTTTTAAAATTACTTAGGTACTGATGTATCTGATAACACAAACAAGACCAGAAAACTTCCCTTGATGCATACTAATATAAAAGCTTATAAAATGCAGCAAGAATTTTGTTGTCGGTGCCAGTACTTGGGTTTAAACTTAGACCCTGGACACCATCCCTTAGCATTTATTTTGTTCTCAAGGCTAATGTTCTACCATTTGAGCCACAGCTCAACTTTTGGCTTTTTACTGATTAAGTAAAGTTTAAGTTTAAACATTAAGTTAGTTTAGTTTAAGCATCTCACATACTTTCCTTTGTGGGCTGGCTTTGAACAGCAGTCCTCAAATCTTAGTCTCCTGCATAGCTAGGATTACAGTCATGAGTCAAGAGTGGTTCACTCAGAAAATTTTTTTAAAAAAGAATGTTTCATAGCCACAAAATCTGAACTTTTTCAGATTTTTCATTTGCTTAATATCAATAACTAACATGTCCAAGGAAGAGAACTTGAAATCACTATCGACATCTAAGTGAGTCAGTCCTTCTCTGTGCATTGGGCAAAATAGACATTGTTAGACATAACACTCAAAAGCAGACAGAAGGAGTAGTCTGACTGAAATGTTAAAAAATAAATAGGTAATAAACTCACAAAAATAAATCAATAATGAGAACTTCAGAGTAGGCCTTGACAAGTTTTTCCATTTTAGGGCATCTGGTAGGTAAACTCATTAGGAATTTCAGTATTGTAAAAATGCAAATTAAGACCACATTCACTTTGTCAAGATAAATGAGATACAGATGGGAATTCCATGGGACTACAGAAAACAATGAAGTAAGTATAAAAAGAAAGTGATCACCAATTTGAGCAATTGATGGACTATGAGAAAAAGTATCTCTGCCTTGAATGCTTACACCACAGATTTAACTTTGAGGTGTTGCTTAGACTCACCAATCATCAATCTTGTGCAATGTATGAGGTTGCACTATTCATGGCGTTATAAACATTATGTTTTGTCCTAAATACTAGAAACAAACTTATACTGTGGCCTTAATTGATAGGACAGAACAGAATGTAAGGTTTATAAACCATGCAGATTAATTCTGTGAACACATATCTGTACCAGGTACTGCTAGAGTAACAAAGTTGAACAGCAAAATCAGACAAAATGTCACATCCCTGGGAGCTCACATTCAAATCAGTGATGTATTTAGAGTATTAAGAATGATAATAGCCAAAGCCATGGTACAAAATGTAGCAATCTACTGTAAGAAACAAAATAAAAAGTACACAGCTATTTCATCAGGTTCTGTAAAGCAGTGGTCCTGAGAGAGAAACTGCAGTAGCTTCCCAAGGAGGCAGAGGACAGCCTCAGGAAGAAGATGCTCTCTAGTCAGTGTGTTCCTGTGACAATTTCTTCAGATTTAAAAGTGTAGGCAGTTGCTTTGTAGCCATTCTAGAGGCCTGAGATGAGAGAAAGGAAAATGGGTGGTGAAAAGAAGGAGCTAAAGTCCCAAAGAAAGGCCCAAGCCAGATATTACTGATCAGGCCTTGAAGGTCAGGCTGAGGAGCCTGACATTGTAAGCAGAATGAAGATGTACTCTCACCAACCCGCTGAACACAAACTGGGGTTAGAAGAGGAAAAAAAAGGTTGAAGAAGGGTTCCTTAAGAGACATAAGCAGACAAACAAGAAAACATCAAAATCTGGTGGCTGAAGAAATAGCTTCAATTGTATCAGTGAAGCAATGAAGGTAAGCAATGTAATAATATAACAGTACAATTTAAAAAGACTTAAAAAGGAAGAAAAAAGTGGTTAATCTTTAACACCTAATTGCTTAGCTTTTTTGGCAAGTGCTAAAGGTACAGGCAACAAGACAGCAGATAGCATAGTGGCTCATGCCTATAATCCCAAATACTTGAGAGGTGCAGAAAGAAAGAGCATGGTTCAAGGTAGGCTGGGTAGAAAGTGGGTGAACCTCTGACTCAAAGAACAAACCAGATGAAGTGTAGAATGAAGACAGCCATGCTGGCCCCTGTCAAAAGTACATGATTCAGTATGAAAAAATAACTAAAGCAAAAATAACTTGTATTATTAAATAGGATCCAAATCAAATTCTCAATTTGTTAGCAATGATAAACATATTTTGGACTGTTTTTAAGAAGTGTTTTTGATAATAAAAAGTGAAGTCTGTATAAATATTTTAGAAACAGGATCTCAACTATTCACTATTGGCTAAATGTTCACTGAATAGTTCATCTCTACTACTAGTCTCTAACTGGAAAACATGGTTATTATTTTAGTCCATGTTTTAGCTATTGATTTTGATCATTTCAAAGTTTTCTTTAAAGACTGGGTGTAGTGGTGAACACTTCTAATCCCAAATAATTAGGAGGTAGAGGTAGGAGGATCTTGGGTTTCAGATCAGTGTGGCACAAGTGTTAAATCCTACCAGAAAAGCAAAAAGATGAGGGGCAAGGTTCATATGATAGACTGCTTGCCTAGCAAACAAAAGGCCTTGAATTCCATCCTCAGTATTACACACGACTTGTCTTCTTTCTCCAGAACAGAGATGTGTGATCTTCTCTTACTGCTGTACAGCTGCTTGATAGGCAATAACTGAGACTTGCTTCAAAGGTCAAAGGAACAAGGGAGGTGATGGCTGAGAAGGCTGACACTGGGGGCTACTCAAGTGCTGGGATCAAAGACATAAACATTGTAGCTCAAGTATTGTCACCTCCCACTGTCCTCTGAGAGGAACTACAGATGCCAGAGTGGCTATAACTCCAGCCACGCTGTAAAGTGACACTGACACAGTTCCATGTCCTTAAGGGTTGCATTTGGCCCAGGGCCAGGAGAGCTGTATAAATGTACGTGGTGTGCAACCAACACTGAGTGCTCTTACGTAGCCCTAGATTGTTTTCTGACCATAGCATTTTGTGAGCATCTTATCCTTTCTCCAGTTGAGATCCAAACTAGGTATCAACTTCCATTCCTACGTTTCTATATGTGCTCCTACTAGAACATGATTTCAAAACATACATTTTTTTTGGTGGATAAAGACATGAAACTTTTGAATAACATGTAATAAGCTCTATAGGAAAATAGGTTCTGAGATAGGCAATGATTTGCAAGAAAAAGCTCTTATTTTTCCCAAAACCAGTTTCTCACACAGATAAATGTTTCATTGAGCAAATCTGTGCAGGAAATATCTTCCATGCTCCATTCTGCACCTCACGCTTCATTTCAGGCCCCTGTCTATGCAAATCAAGAGAAACTCTGTGCAATAAGGTAAAGAAATCCATGCAAAATTTACAAAGTGCTCAGCAGGGAGTGTGGCATTATTGTCTGTGTCAAAGAGACTTACAGACATATAGGGAGGAAGGGAAGGAGAAGCCACACACACACACATTCACACACACTCACACACACTCACACACTCATACACACACTCAAACAAACACAACACACACACTCACACACACACTCACACACACACTCACACACATAGACAAACACACGCTCACACACACTCACACACACTCACACACTCATATATACACACTCAAACACACACAACACACACTCACACACACATGCACTCACACACACTCACACATACACAAACACACACTCAGACATACATATACACAAACACACACACATACATACATACACTCACACACACATACACACACAACACATACACAGAATTGGAGAAATCAGACATGCCTTCCTATTTCTCATTCATAATTGATATAAAATTATATCAAGCATTCTGACACAGCTATAGATATTAAACTGAGAGTTTCAGAGTTTTAACGAAATAAGCTTATTCAATTACTGAACATAAGATGCTGAAATTTTGCATATGTAGTTAAGTTTACCAGAAATCTATGGAGAGTAGACAATAAAATGATTAAATTAATTTAGTTCATTTGTACTAAGATGATTCTTTTTTTTTTTTTTTTTACTATTCTCAGAAATGCTAAGCTTGGCTTTATGAACTAGAATGAACAACATTTTTTAAAAAAAGAATAAATTAAGCATAAAGTACAGTTTTACCTTGGAGATCATAACTGATTATCAGCAGCTTTTCACAAAGATGGATGAACCACCAATAATATAAAAGTGAACTGGAAATTCTAAATCACGTTCACTGTTCTTACATATGCATCACCTTGTCATTCAAATGAAAGCACTGTGTAGGGCATTGTTCCATGTGGATTGGGCCCAGTAGGGGCTGTGACTCAGGGACTCCCATTCTTCTCTGTCTTTTTCACTCACCACTGCCATTCTACCACTTAAGCCATGCCTCCACTTTTGGCTTTTACAGGTTAATTGGGAATAAAGTCTGTCTGATTTGTCTACCCTCGCTGGATTCAAATGTTCATCTTCAGATCTCAGCCTTCTGAGTGGCTGGGATTATACAGGTGAACCACTGGTACCTGGAAGCCATGCAGTTCTCAACAACTTGATTCCAGAAGCTTGACAAGTATCTCATGCTAGTCATTAAAGTGAGTCTGACAGACTCAGCAGTGACTCCAGAAAGCTCAGCATTTGAGCCCCACACAATGGTCAAGAAGAAACTATACAATAAAGAAGACAGATAAGAACTCCATTTGACCATTATGAAAAGAAACAGGAAACATAGATCCCATGGTTTCCCTTATTTGCAATAACTAGTATATGTCTAGGACAAGCAGAAAAGGTCAGATAAGTTGATATTAGGTGAAATGAATCCTAAGAAAAGTACTCAAATGTTTTTTTTTCTTTCTTGCGATTGTTTCTAACATATTTATAAGATGATTTCTTTGTTGCTTTGTATGTCCCTCCCCCACGGTATAACCCCTGCTTTCATTGTATTTGATTTTGTTATAATTTGTGGAGGGGAAGGGACAAAACAAATCGTCTAAATAGGGATACAGGTGGACCCATTGCAACAATGAGATGTACAAATTGTTATGACGAAAAACAAACTTTACAACTTTGGCGGGGGTGGGGGAGAGGGGGAAGATGGGAGGTGATAGGAAAGGGAAACAAAGGAGGAGACAACAATGCTCCATAAGAAATGTACTCATTACCTTGCCCATGTAATTGTAACCCCTCTTTACGGTATTTTCACAATGAAAAAGAATGTTGAAAGAAAGAGAAAAGAAACAGGAAAAAATACTTTCTCTAAACAAGAAGCAATCATTCAAAAATAATTCACCCAAAGTGAGTATTTCAAATTGCATAAAGCAAAGATTGAATCTTCTCTAAAACTTAGGACTCACTATGAGTGAATTAAAGAAAACCTATGAAAAATTCACAAATTTAATATAAAGGATTAAATTCTACCTGGTCCTTTTCACAGATTCCTGATGTTACGAATTAAGATAAAAGGTAGAGCTGTATGTATATATATTTTTATATCTACATATATGTGCATACATATATGTATATACATACACATATATACACATATCTATGTACAAATACAGATATACATAACACAGACATATACGTATCCATATACAAACACACATATACATAACACAGACATATACACATACATACACATATTGTATATATTATATTACATATAATCACATAATCATATACATATATGTATATACACATAGATAGATAGATACATACATACATATATGTTCTTAGGAATATGACTTTCAGATCATACAAGGGGTTGTGGCCAAGCATTAAAGACAAAAAAATGGAGGAAAGGGGTTAGAATTAGAAAGTTCTAGTCATTCTAGTCAAGACTAGGAAGTCTAGTTAATCACATAAAGAAGCTGATATCAGACAGGCTCACCTACATTCCCATTTTACACAGATTTTGAGATTCCTGACTCTTGGGGAGCTGTCCATGGTCCTGGACTACCAAAAAACAGATTTGTAAAATGGTCCTCTTTGACCCTGTGGATATGTCTTGTGTTCTAACTAAAACTACCACCCACAGAAGTGGCACATAAAAAGAATGACACTTTTGGGGCTGGGAAGGTGGCTCAGTGGTAGAGTGCTTGCCTTGCATGCATGAGGCCCTGGGTTCGATTCCCCAGCATCACATAAGCAAAAAGAAAAAAGGCGGAAGTGGCACTGTGGCTCAATGGTAGAGTACTAGCCTTGAGCTGGAGAGTTGAGGGACAGCGCCCAGGCCCAGAGTTCAGGCCCCACGACCGTAACAAAAAAAAAAATGACACTTTATCTGACTTCATTATTTTCTACATCAATTATACACTCTTATGCATAGGTCTGTGACTTCAACTTCTCCTCGACCTGAGTTTCTAACTTGAAGTCAGTTCTTGTTCTTGTTATGTTAGGGTGTGAACTCAGGCAACTCATGCTTGATAAGCAGGTGCTCTACCACTTGAGCCACTTTGCCAGTTCAGAGCTCCTTACCCTAGTGAGTTTTCCTACTAGGTTACATTCTCTAAGGCTACTTCAAGGCACAGAAATCTACCTTTTTTCAGCAGAATAAATAGTTCACTCATCAATTATGTCCCTTCTATTTATTAAAAAAACTATATAAAAGGAATGGTTTTGCTCAGTTTATTGCCTCAGCCATGGAGATCAGCTTGTTCATGTTCCTCTGCTGTTCCTTATATTTGTCTTTGATAAAATTAAAGAGACATAAAGTTGTTGTACATAGAAAATATGAGAAAAAAATTCAGGAGCATAAAGAAGAAAATACCAAATCCAAGCATTGTAGGTTTAAGGGAATGCAGGAGAACTTTATACTTAGGTTCTTATGGAATATTATGAATATTTCACAATATAATTTTGATCAATCACTAAACGCAGAACCATTGTGAATTGTCTCCATTTTGAAAAATTATAAACTGGCTGTACTTTTTCTCTCACTTCTCACTTGTTCAGGGAATAGAAGCAATAGACAAGCAACAGCCTTTCTCCTTTAAAACCAAACCAGCTTCAGAGAATTCTGGCAAAGTATGTACAATCATATAAAAGCAGATACACAGGATGTAATAAGATTGTTTTAGTCTTATTGGTAGTGAAACATCGATTCATGCACAACTGTGCAGTAAAGATCAAGTAGCAGAACTGGGAATTATTGTTTTCAATGAAATTAAATGACTAGTTATTCAAACCAAAGATGGGCATCTGTCATTGTAATCGCCATGTTCAAGCAATCTCACAAATACACACAAGTCTGCTTAGGCCGTGCTGACAGCAAGCCACTGATTTATGATAAACAGAAACAGTATTCCAATGCACTTATGATCAATGTCCCTGCTGCTTCCAAAAAAATGAGTGAAGTGGATTTAAAATAAAAGGCCTGTGCGAAACATAGCTGTGAATTAGAGAAATGGGCAACTCTTTAAGTAAGGCAAAAAGCAAATATATTAAATACTCAGGGAATAAACATTAGGACTTAATCTTTTAGCTCTGATCTGGATAGTAAGAAAAAAAATGAGAGAAAGGAAAAGGAGGGAATACTGTTTAAAAAACACCAAAGAGTTTCCTGACTGGTCTTCGATCTCTCCTTATGCACTGTTTATTGAAATGCAATATATTTAGAGTTTTATATCCTTTTTCCTTTTAAAGTATCTCCTGCCCTTCCAATACAATCAATACTCCCTAGTTTGACCTTACAGAAGAGTTTTCTTAGATGAAGTTGGGTATTTTGTTACAAACTGTCTCTTCTTCATGAGATTCCTAAGTCGTCAATATAAAAAAAAATTCTTATTATCTTAAAACTAGAAAACATACCACTCAATGCTAAACATTTTGAGTTGCTTTTAAGATTATTTCAGCACCATGTTTATGTCTTTAAGTGTAACGTTTAATGTTAATTTCTTACTTTGTGAAGTCATCATATGTCATATTAAATAGAAATCTGAGAACACAGTGTGTTTGCATCGAGCAAGGCTTGCTTTACTAAAACTGTGAAGAAAACAAGTTATTAAATGATGCAAGTTTGAAAGGAAGAGCAGGCACAAAGATGAACTGATTTCTCCTGAGCAAGGCCCAGATACTACGCAATGGAAAATAAGCACACCTCTTTGAATGTTAAGGATTATGTTAACATATAAAGAAACATAAAATTTACTGTATGTTTATTTCAAATGCACAATTCACTGGCTCTGGGTACATTTACAATGCTTACTAACCACCATCAGTATCTATCCATAGAAGCTACAATGACTGCCCTCCATGTCATTTCCGTCAATTCTGCCTCTGAAATGTTCAATTCTAGGCACCTTAAATAAGTGTAAATGTGATATTTATATCTGCATTGTTTCAGATAGCATAGTGTTTTCCTGGTCCATTCATGTTATCAGAGCCCAGATTCTCTTTATTCTATTTACTCACCTGAACACTTGCGGTCTGTTGTGACTAATGCCAATATAAACATGTATATACAAGTGTCAGCTCCAGACTCTGCCTGTAGTTCTCTTGGATATATAGCTAGGAGGTGAACTGGTGGATCATAATGTTACACATCTGTATATATTTGTCAGAAGCCAAAATTCACTAATCTCTATAGCAATGGAAGAAGAAAGGGTGCTTTCTAAGCACTGATAAAGTCCACACACATTTCTCTCAGAGTTTATGTCTATCCTTTCTTATTTCTTGCTTTACTTGTTAGATTCAGTTTGATCTTTGGATATTAAGGACTGAACAGCTCATACTCCACCCCACACATTCTCATGTCATCAAGACCAAGTTGTGTCGTAATCCCAATTGCTTCATAAATTGATCATTCCATTGTATAAAAAAATCCTGGAAGGAATGTTCTAAATTGGTTGTGGTGTGTGTGTGTGTGTGTGTGTGTGTGTGTGTGTGTGTGTGTGTGTTATCAAGGGCTTTATTGGACAAAAAAAAACTTATTCTGAGAAGAAATTAAGAGCGAAAACAAATACTCTTGAGTCTTTGAAATATTTAGGTTGTCCCACAACATATGGATGGAAGAAAAGGGTTAAATGCTCTCTAGATACCCACTGATTTCACCTTATAAATCTGTCAGATGAACAGTAACCTTAAGACTTCTTAGTAGGTTTTATAAATGTAGATATGTAACAACAAGTAACTTTAATATTTCAGCACTTATTCTATGAAGTTCACATGTGTCAACCCAATGAAACTTTTTGTATAACTGGGGAAATTAAGAAGCAATTTGAAATTTGATAAGGTCATATAAGCCCCCCAGAACCCCAAAAGCATTTAAATCAAAGTAATCCTACTAGAGAAATGTTCCTAACCACAACTAGATATAGTATACCAGATAACACCCAATCACCCTGAACTTTAGTCTGCAGTGCAAATATAAATAAGTTCTTTTCTACAAATATTATTTTGATTGTCATTTTAAAATAGACCAAGGTAAGGAAGAAAAACACAAGATGGGAAGGACAGATATGAGAAAGATAAAAATGAATTAACAAACAACTCACATTCTTTAAAAAGGAGATGATAAGGAAGAAAGTACACAGTAAACATTTGATTTCTTCTCATAAAGTTAAAAACTTTGTAGAAAATGAGTTCAGGTTAACCAACATGAATTTGGAGTATTACCTAAACATGTTTTTGCTAAAATATTCAAATATTTGTCACAGTGCTTTAATTTACAGTATACAACCTCAGAGAAAATGTTGCTTTTCCACCCATATCGTAAACTACATGTGTAGTTTAACATATGTGGGATCTATCACATGGATTGCTGGAGACAAAGGAAGAGAGAGTCATGTAAATGACTTCACTCGACAACAACAACAACAACAACATAACAATCCATTATAAAACAAAGCAGTTCAAAGCCAGCTTGGGCAGGCAAATTCAAGCAACTCTGACCTCCAAAGAACCAGCAAAAACACTGAACATGAATGTATGACTTAGTGGTAGAATGCCAGCCTTGAGTACAAAAGTGAAATAAGAGCACCAGACCTGTGTTTAGGCACAAGAGCTGGTACAAATAACCCCCACCAAAAAAAATAGCCTGAATGAATGAATGAATAAAATCAGAAAACCTGCATCAGGGCTAGGAATAGGATCTAAGTACATTCATAATAAAAACCATATAAAATTTCTTAAGAGCATTGGTGGGGGAAAAAGGTAGGAAGAATTGGGTTATGAGTACAATGATGATCAAAGCATATTTCTGCATGTAAGGAAATACAATCATGGAACCCCTGACTTTGGAAAATTAACATACATTAATTAAAAAAAAACCCTGAAAACCTGGCTCTCTCTGTTTTGTGAAGTAAATGCATTCTTGATGAGGGTGGAAAAGCAGGTACTTTTCAACCTTTCCTGCTGGATTGTTGTGAAACAGAGGAGGAATTTCCGGAAAAATATTTTTTATAAATATCAAGTGCCACCTAACTGCAAATGTCAAAATAAGGGGTGGGGAGAGCTATGTTTGGGTTCTTATCTATGGAAGACAAATTTGACCTTACAGAAAATGAACTCCAAGCTCATCAGAACTTGAGTCTAAGCAATTAAGCTAAGTGGCAAAGGACCACCCACATTTCAAAATATCATTTGAAGCACAGGAAACAGAGCAAAATGTGTTTGTACTGTCAAATGAGGTGTTGCATAATTAATTTTAAATGGCAGGTGTTTAAGCTTATATATTTCCTGACACTCTGTGCTCTATAGTGTCAATATGAAATTAATATGAAATTTGGAGCTATCCTTTTACTGCCTGGGATTGGAGCAGTCTACTTGGCGAATTAGTAAGATGTGTTGCTATACTTTTGAGAACAGAGATAGTTACAAGAGTGTAAGGCCAGTATTTTCTAAACAAAATATTCTAAAATGTTCTTCCCTAAATTGTAACTAACCTAGAAAGAAAATCAATAAAATTAACTGGCTGTCAAAAAGAGATACTAAGAGTTAAAGTCAAAGAAAATAGAAAAAATGAACTCTATGGGGATAACATGGCTAAAAAAAAAATCAATGAAACCTATAGCATATATCAAAAGTTAAAGGCAATAAAGCACTCTGGTTAACAGCACAAAGTACCATGGTATCTTTGGGTTATAGGCAAAGCTCAAGAGAATTTAGGCTTTCTCTGTCAGTTCATAGGTTGAACATTACTAGTCTTATGACATGTATTTAAAATGAATAGCTTTCTTTAAAACTCCCTGAGGAAACATTAAGATTACCATGATAAATAACCAGATATCAATTTTTCATTGATTTAACAGACATGTTTTTCCACTCCTGAGTAACACTTGAAGATAGATGAATTCAGTTCACTCAGTCACATAATAAAATGAAGTTTTATTTAATACCGTAGGACATACAAATTGATTTCTGTATATTATTGCCCCTAGTTTTTATTGATGGTTCTCTCTACATCTTTCTTAATCAGTTTGGCAAGTATTCACAAACTTGTGCAAAAAAATGCAATTAAATAGCTTATCAGCAGTAAATACATACTTTTCAAATAGCAAGTTTCAGACTTTCCAAATATTCAGGTTATCTACTGAAAGATCTATTCCTATAAATTCTGTATGCTGCCAACAGCACATAGGAATGTCTGTAACTAAATTATTTAATTTTGACAAATCCTCTCTTTCTGGAAATATCAACTCATTTTGAGTTCTCTTTTTGAAAGAAACACTTTTCTTTTGTCACAGGAGAAAATCAATGAGAAAAATTATACAGAAATAAAATCCAGCTACATTTCTTTCTTTGTATCACTGCTGGTGCCTTAATTCAAAGCATATACACCCCTCCCTGCTCTGTGATGCTGAGGATTAAACCCAGGATCTTGCTCATGTTAGGTAAGTTCTTAACCATTAATCTACATTTGACACTTTCAGTATTTTTTACCTGACTGTTTTAAGTATTTCCATGACTTGGTCTGGTACTCTTCCTGTCCATCCAACCATCCTCAAAAGCCAGAAGCTCTCAAGCATCACACCACTGATCAAAACTTTCAGTGGCTTCCTGTGGCCTGTCATGACCCTTCCCTGAATTTCTTTTTGTCCAGAATAGAATCTAGGTCATCTAAAAGAGCCTAGATCTATTGCCTTCCACTGAGAGCAACCTCTTCCCATAACCATGGTGGGTAAAATGAGCACCTTCGCTCATTTGTCATTCACTACTTTGAGACTTCACTCTGTAGCCACAAGTCTGCAGATTGTCTTGAAAGAATCTCCTCAATCTCATTCAATTCCTGTTTTGTTCCCATTGTCTGTTCCTTCAGATATTCTACCGAAGAGCCACAATCTACACTTTATCTGATTTTCTTGACTCTGTGTCCCCAGGTGAAGAAGTATACTAGTATACTAGAGATGGGGTAGCGTCACCCCACAAATCCAAGTGGCTTACCCAATAGAAATGTCTGGTCTCACCACTTTCAGGATAGAAGTACAAAATCAAGGGGTCAGTCAGGCATGCTCCTTCTGAGGAAGGCGAAGACTTATTCCAGGCTTACCTCCCTTCCTTGGAGATGGCCACCTTCTTCCTTGTGTATTATTCATTTTCCATACCACCCCTCTTTATAAGAACACCAGTTGTGAATTAATATCTTGTTTCAACCTTGTTTTATCTGATTTTCTTTAGATAAAATCATGTTCTCAGAACAAAACATGATGCTTTCATATGAATATTCAAGGGACACAATTCAACTCACAACAGTCCCTTGTGGTCTTTTCTCTATGTCCACATCCTACTCCCTCAAAGGACCATGAGAGGATTTATCTTTCCATGCTGCATCTCCTGATCTACCATTTGGAATCTACATTTCATTTCTAGAATGTCTGCTCTGTATGTACAAATCACCTGTTAAGCTGTCATAACAGTTATCTGAATGAATGTGTACTTGAGGAAAGTGACCAACTTGCTGGGTTGTTTTTATTCCTAACACTTCACTACTAAAATTCACACAATAATATTCAATGAATATTTTTGGAATTAAGAAATCATTATCTTTATAGCTTTTTTGGTCATATAACAAGTTGATAAGCTAAAGGGTGTATCAAATACTTAGAAAGATCATAAACCTGTAAACATTGGGGTCTCTGGCTGGATATGCTTTTTGTGTGATAAAATCATAGTGCTACACAAAAGGAATTTTCTATCTGGTGCAGCATAGATACCAATATGTCTAGATAACAAGATGACCTGTAGAGATAATCCAGGTTGAGATGAATACAAACAAACAAGATAGGTGTATCCTTCTAAAAAATAAACATTTACTCTTTTCCACCTGTCTAAATGTAGATTCTATAGCCAATTTCAACTCTTTGAGATTCATACTCATTCAGATATATTCAGCTGTCCATAAATCAGCTCAACAGTGGATATCACTCCATGGCTTACTGGCTTTCATATCTGTTGTTGGGTTTAAACTTCTGCATTTCCCATTATTACTCCATAGGTCACTAGGCAAAATCGAGTATTTACCTATCACAAAGGGACATTTTCTTCTGGCTCCACTGAACAAAAGGGAGCTGATTAATAGATAACAGTTTCAAATTCTTCTTAGAAATATCTTTTCATATACATACGACACACTCTATCTGCATGTTTTGAAACTTAGGGTACAGAATGGGGTTTTTCATATTTTTTCAAGTAAAAATAGAAATGTTTCTTATTAATTGACTATAAAACTCAAATGGGTTTTTCAGCAGAATGTGAAGAGTCTTTGGCATGTTTTAAATCTAATCCCTGAATTAAGCCTAAGTAGTAGACAGAGGAGACATACACAAATTAAAATAAGTCCAGTCAGATTTTTCTTTCTCTGTGGAAAATCAGAAAAGGAGGAGTTCAGGATGTACCTAGGCTACTGGTTCTGACACATATAGCAATTTGGTTAGATTCCAAAAAATGTACCAGAAGGGGTCCCCTTGAGCCCTACAAACCCTTCTATCCAGCGTTTGACCTTAAGTATGTTTAACTGATGAATATTATGAAAAAAGAATGTGTGCAGCTATAGCGTCCAGAAGGACTGTAGATGTGAAGAATTTGGCGATGACAGAGGGCAGATGATCCAGAGATTGGTAAGAGGGAAGAGCTGCTGAGCACTGCTGGCAAAGAGCAATCTTGCCATCATATTGTATCATAGTTGCCTGGGTTTAATCATGAAATACATGAGCACTGTCATAGCCTAGAACCTCAGATCATCAGTGAATGCTACTGAGACTCAGTTACAGTCAGACATTCTAAGATGACTTCAGGAACACAGGAGGTATGACACCTACTAAAAAGGTACTCATTTGGACTTTTTACGACAGCTGTAATCACATATGACTGTTTGTTTATTATAAGAAAATACCAAAACAATCAAGGCTGCAACAGAAAAGAGACCAGTGATACATGTATGGATTGGATTGCTGTGTACATGTTAGCAAAATAATGCTATTCATGGAGCAGTAAAGAAATTTCTCTAAGAAGAAATGCCCTGTTTCAAAGAAAGTGATAAGTCCCAGAAGAAGCAGCCCAGAATATAGGGGCCTTTAAATAAGTAAAACTAATTTAGGAAACAATGCAAAAGATTTATAAAAAATGGGTAATATTGGAGTTCACGTGTAAGAGGTTTTCTCTTTGTCAGGTTTAGTATTTATTTCTCATTATTAATTCATATAGACACATTATAGTAAATAGCTAAAATTTAACTAAATATTAACATAAATGCATTTGGCTACATTAATGTTATCCATCTTATTTTATGAGACACCTATAGTTCTATAGCTCAAGTGGTAGAGCACTACCCTTCAGCTGAAGAGCTTAGGAACAGCGCCCAGGAGCAGAGTTCAAGGCCCATGACTGACAAAAAAACAAAAACAAAAAAAAACGAGACTTCCTAACAAAGTTGAACTATTTTATAGAAATTACCTTCTCCTTGGAATTTATTTATCCTGGTCACCAAAGTTCTAGAACCTGCATAGTACTATACCTTCATTTCTTTATTTTTTAGCTGATGATTGGTCATGAGGTGTGTAGTTCACTAAAGATAACTTATTAGAAGGAGGAAACATAGTTTAAGTGGCTCCTGTGGCCTGCTTTGTCTGTCTATTTGAACACAGTTTAGTCTCGTGTGAGTATTTCAATGCTGGCCTCATACTGTTTTCAGATTTCTGAAATGTTCAGTTATTTGGAAGCTCCTTTAATTATTATTATGCATTATAAATAACTTTTGGAAAGCTCAGTAGAAAACAATCATTCATATATCAAGTTATTATTGCTGTGTTGCAATGATCCATTTATAATCAACATAATATGCTCTCCATATCTGACATTACCTAAATGGAAACTATCCCTATCTCTGTAAATAGATATCCCTGAACTCTACCTATATCCCTGTATCCTATAAGAAAAATGTGGTAAATTTAAAGCAAACAAGTATTAAAATACAAAAGACAAGAGGGAAAAATATATTTTATACAATGACCTACACATATAATTGAGTTCTCTTTTACATTTTTGTCTCATTTCATATTTCTTCATTATCTTTAAGTATTGTACAGATTCCAACTCAACATATCAGTTTAGGAGTATAATGCATCTTGATCAACGTCACCCCTGCCATTATTATCCTCTCATGTATAAATGACTAAAACTGTCACCTCATCTAGCACTTCATCAGTTCTTGCCTAGAGTATTAGAAGGGTCTCTCTAGACTTGTCCTTATATATCTCTCCTTCTCAGGACAGATTTTTTTACCCACAAACCCAATAAATATTAGTAAGAAGAAAATCTTTCTCTTGATGCAGTTTCAGCAGGAACGTATGCCTGAATATTAAAACCCTCTAAAAACTAATTTCATTCAGAAAGTAACCTTCCTCTAATCTCTTCATTCCTCGCCATCAATTTCCAAGGCCAATTCGGATATGACTCACTCTACACTAATTTCTCTTGGTCTCCCATCTTTATCATTTTATGTGCTTGATCTACGTTGCCCTATCAATGCATCCTCATCCGTGGTTTAACAGAGGCAAGTTGGGAGATCATATGCCCAAGGAAGAATAGCTATGAATTAGAAATTACATTAGAAACAAGACAGGAGGAGTTTGTATTCTCTACAATATTTTCTGAAAACAGAAAATATTCACAGTACTAGTGTGTGTGGGGGGTGTGGAAGTGAAGAGAGACAGTGAAGGACAGTAAACATGGTCAAAATACTTTATGTACATGTGCAATAAAAAAACTGGAAGGGTACATTGTATCCGAACATATCAAAATGAATGTCCCCTCACTGTAAAACTAATTCATGCTAATAAAAAGCATGTGTGTGTGGGGGGGGAACTAACATTTTCATTTAAGGCCTGACTGGAGGGAAAGAAACAGGGCAGAGAACATGGACATTTAGACTATGAATTAAGACTCCCACTCACATGTATAAACTGCCCTACACTTTCTTTGGTGGGAACATCTGACACAAAGCAGTCAAAAGTCATTTAGGGGCTGTCATTGACATAACTTTGCCACAAGCAACTAAAGCAATTACCAGGGCTGGTTTGGGCACAGCTGAAACACCTTGATAAGGCAGCAGTGAAAAATGACACATCACACAACTTGAATGGTTTCATCAGCACAACACTAAATCAGCATGTATGCCTGTAACATCCCTCATCCTGTCGATAATAGAATAATCAGACAGAAAGGAAGAGTGTTGCCTCCATTTTCTGCTGACAGGTAGAAATGGAAATAACGTGATACATGCCTGTGGTGTGTCTTTCAAGTGCATTTTAGCCATGATGGCTTCAATTTACTGTCCGTTCAGCTCCTTCAGAATTTCAACCAGCCTGGATAGTAGTTAATAAGTGCCAGATAAGAGAAGAGACCATATTTATTTGATTGCTCATTTCATCAAAATAGTGATAGTTGGTGGGAATTGACCTACTTTAAGCAGGAGACAATTAAAATAAAAACCCAAGATGGAAATTTCCATCTGTGAGATAATTTTATTATGTAAATTATAAGATGAGATTATTTAAAGGCAATCGCTACACTGAACATTGGTGTACAATGAATTAAAGTGAAATCTTCTGTCTTCCACATTTATCATGAGGTCCAAAATTGGGGATTACAACATTTTATTACTTTCATTTCTTGTCACTCATTGTATTGCCAACAATGACAATCTTTTTTCCTACCTTCTATACCTCAATATACAATCTTCCTCCTATGTAATTTGTCTTCTCAGCAAAACATGGCCTAATACCTTAAACAGTGCATCAAAGGAAACAAAAATACAAGACTTAACAATAAATGCTACATATACAGACTTACACATAACACTGTTTCAATGTCACTGTTTCTGTATTTGCAACTTCATGGTATAATCATATTCTTCTCATGTTGTGGAGGAGACAATGCTACTTAAAATTACAAAAGGAAGCTGAGGCAGTTGGCTCACAATGGTATTCATAGCTACTCATGAGGCCAAGATCTAAGGCTCATAATTCAAAGCCAGCCTGGGGAAACAAATACAAGGTTATTTTCATATACTGTTTATGGACAAGATGTGGTATATGTCCTCTTTTACGGCCATAACTATGATTGCTTGAAGTTTAACAAGCAAGTATGTAGTAAATGCAAATCCACTTGACATTGGGATGTAATAAAAATGGAGGCGTTTGAAACGGAACAAGGCAACGTTAAATCCCAAAAGAAGTGAATCTGTCTCTTTTACCCTTCCATGTGCCCTTCACTCCCTGTGAATTTAAAAATTAAAAGGCCAGGGACCATGTGGTTTTGTGAGATAAACAACTGACCACAATTTACCAGAAAAAAAAAACTTAGAATTAAAACTTTCTCACTCTGCTTGTATTTTTCCATAGAGAAATGGCCTCTGACCTCCTTCCTCTGGTGTAATGATTGCTTGACAGGAATGCTCAGGCGGCTTCCCGCTGCCTACTAGATCTGTGCATTTCTCTCTCACTGCTCTCCAAGCCCCCAGACTCCAATGGATTCTTTAATATATACTCTCTATATGAATGCTTATTTTCTATAAAACATCTCCACACTCAATTTTCAATAGTACTTTCATACTATCTAGGTTTGTTATTTTAAAAGCAAATGAATAGAAAGATCTCCTACCTTTACACATAATCTTTCTGAGAACAGAGTGTAAAGAAGTTATAAAGATCTCTACTGGGAGACCCGAGAGAAGCAGAAGGAAAAGAAGGCGGTGACAGTGGAAGAATGAACATTTCTAAAAGAGTTCTAATGTTCTACTGCATAGCAAGGTGACTATAGTCTGAAAGAATTTATTAGATATGTTGTACAAGAAAAA
The DNA here is from genome assembly GCF_000151885.1 of Dipodomys ordii. Taxonomy (NCBI): domain Eukaryota; kingdom Metazoa; phylum Chordata; class Mammalia; order Rodentia; family Heteromyidae; genus Dipodomys; species Dipodomys ordii. The sequence continues at coordinate 10,190,334 of NW_012267281.1, forward strand.
TAAAAGAGTAGAAGAGTCCAAACGATCATTCATAAAGAAATGACAAATGTTCAAAGAGATGAAAACTTACACTACCAAGATCTGATCACTATACTTTGTATGAATGTCTCAGACCATCGTATTCTACTCCAAATATAGGGGAAGGTATTATACACCAACAAAAAAGTACAAAAAGAGAAAGACCTCAGAAAATATTTTAGCAAGAGCACTATTAAGTATCAGTTCATACAACACATTTACTAAAATACATTAACAATGTTATTATCTTCTATAACATTCTCAGCACTGTTGGTGAAGAAACTATATATATCTGATTTTATTATATATCAGATTTTTTAAATGTATTAGATACTGGGAACACTAGTGGAGAGAGATGCAATTCAGTTTTTATTTCCAATTTTAATATGCCTTATAAAAAGAAGCACATAACATGGGGAAACCTATATATTTTTTAAGAGGGAAAATACAATTTTTATGCTTTTTATTTTACCTTTTTTGTCTCTTCATTTCATCAAAAAATCATATTTTAATTTGTCTCTCAGTGAAGTGACATGCTTGCTTATGAGAACAGCAGCTTTGCTGTCAGAGGCCTGATAACTGGTAGTTGTAGTAAAACCACTTTGAATGTTACCTGACTCCTGGGAAAAAAAACAACTGCCAGAGTCTATAGCACAGAATTCATATGCAAGTATTGGTGAACATATATATATATATATATATATATGTATATATATATATATAGTTTCTATATTCAAATATTATTATTAAAAAGAGTCCACATAGGGTCAATTGCATTAAAATAAAAAACATCCAAGCACCTAATTCTATAACCAAATGCAAAAGGTCTCTATCATGTTTTTTTGTTTGTTCCATGTTCTTTTCAATGTGTGAGTGTGTGTGTGTGTGTGTGTGTGTTTAAGTTTCTTTGGGTCATGAATAAATTCACTATAGGCTAAATTAAGCTAATTAACTAAACTGACCACAAAGATATCTTGCCAGATTTCTTTATGATGCATTATGCATTAAATGCCCATAGACCCCATGCTGGTATGAAAACCATGCCATGCAGCCAGATCACGCTTGATTTTGGTTTAAGGAGTATTTTTTGGTAGTAGTGGGGAGTATCTGTCTACCTAGATACTCAGTGACATGAGCTCCTTTTTGGGTTTTTTTCCAAGTAAAGTCCCCTTGTATGCTCAGTCTGGCTTGGGACCCTCTATGTCACCGGGAATGATAGCTATGCAGGGTTGTGTCTACCAATGTGGAGATGGAGTCTCATGCACTTTTTTGCTGAGCTGGCCTTGAAGCATGATTTCTTCCAATTTACACCTCCCAGATCCTTAGGATTACAGGATTGAGTCATTGTTCCTAGTCAACCCCATCATCTCAAATTGACACTTATACCTTTCCTCCCTTCAACATGCTCATTAGGCATTTCTTGAAAGTCTACAATGTAATAGGCAGAATGTTGGCAGGGAGGGTGACCTGAAGTGAGATAGACTCACATCTGAACTTACATCTGACATCCTAACTAAATGTATAACAAGATTGTAGGGGTGGGCCCTAGCCACTCACAGGAGCTATAAATACACAAAGCACAAACACCCAAGGGTAATGCCATATTTAGTTTGAGCCACAATCTATCCTAAATGCAATGGTACATGTAACTGAGCCACAAGTCTGGGGTCAACTTTTCAAGATAAAGATACAATTTCAAGTATGGACCTCTCAAGATTATAAACGAGTACAGTGTTCGTTACAGAATGAGGAATTATTTGAATCACAAGTCCAGGAGATTCATGGAGGAAGCAACAGTAAACCATCCATTTCTCAATGAGTATGGACCACATTGTCTAATAAAAGTGCGAGGAAAGAAGGTAGGAGAAATAACTATTTGAATATATTGATCCCAGTAGAACAAACCTTTTAGGAGAAAGTCAATGACAAAGAGCTGAGCTACTTGTTCACGAAACATGTTTTTGGCAAGTGCTGCAGCAAGTATTGAGAAAACACCAAACTACTTTTAGCAGATGGCTCGGAAAAGCTTGTCTTGCCAACAGTGAGAAAGTGAATGGACAGCCAGGGACATGGAAGTGTGTCAAGCAGGTGTCTTTATATTTCAAAATTATAAATATAAGGGAATGGCTTTGAGGACCATTTCATTGCTTGCATTCTGTGACGCTAAAACTAAAATCATTTAAAAATTGGTTTCATAATAATCTAGACACAATTGCCACAAATAAGCCAGAAATGTCTTGTTCCTTTCAATGAACTTAGTGCTTTTAGAGGTAACCTATACAAGGAAATATTCTGCTACAGAAGCAGAGATGGTAAAGCCATTACCAAGTGCTGTGCAGGACTCAGAAGCATTTGTTTTGTCTGGGGATGCTTCCCCTCACTTCACAATATACTGGAGATATAAATGTTCAAATACCTTCTATATTTTTACCACTGTTCTTTCATTTCAGGTGTTCCATTATGTTCTATAACATTATATTAAAGTGGAAAATGTCATTCTCACTCCCAGACATACATTTCATCATCTTTCAATTAAATGATCAGGCCTCAAATAACAGATCTATCTGCTGAGTGTAAAAATACATACATTATAATGCGGGAACATGAATACATTTCAACACTAATTTTAATGCCATTGGCAGATTTTTTTTTCTTTTTGTCGGTTGTGGGTCCTGAACTCTGGCCCTGGGTGCTATACCTCAGCTCTTTGGCTCAAGGCTAGCACTCTACCTCTTGAGCCACAGCGCTACTTCTGGCTTTTTCTGCTTATGTGGTGCTAAGGAATTGAACCTGGGCCTCATGCTTGCCTTGCAAGAGTGCATGCAAGGCAAGCACTCTACCACTGAGCCACCTTCCCAGCCCCCTTGGTTTGTTTTTGACAGTCCTGGCTTGGGACTAGTGATTTAAAGTGTGTGTGTGTGTGTGTGTGTGTGTGTGTGTGCGCCAGTACTGAGACTTGAACTTAGGGCCTTGGTGTTTTCCCTTAGCTTTTCTACTCCAGGATAGAATTCTGTCATTTGAGCCACTGCTGTATTTTACCTTTTGGGTGGTTAATTGAAGGTAAGACTCTTAAAAACTCTCCTGTCCAGGTGGGTTTTGAACTGCAATCCTCAGATCTCATTAGCTAGGATTATAGGTGTGAGCCACTACAACTGCCTAATTTTTTTAAATCTACAGGACCCATTATCTTCTAGAATGTGTAGCAAACCAAAACATTACAGTCACAGAGTCACCTTCATCCTCAGTCCCATAAGGGCATCTAACACAATCCTCAAGTTCACATGATTTTTAAAAGTCTTCTAGTGTCAATATTGACCATGGAAACCTAAGGAGTGGCTCTATTGGGTGTCTCTCTGCTGCATTGCAGGTTTTGTTATTGGCAAGCAAGCTGACTAGAGCTGGTAAGGCCAGGTTTATTGGCTGTAAAAGTATCCATCCCAAAGGAAGACTAGTCTCATTCTGTGAACTATAAGAGAGTATTAAACTACTAGAGCTGATAACAACAAATCAGGTAACCACATCCCTTCGTCTCTGAAATTAAAAACAGCCTAGCCAGCAAAGAGGTTGCTAAATACCTTTAAGTAAGTGGACATCCCTTACTAATTGAGAATTAACATGTGTATCAGTCTTTAAATAGAGGAATCAATACTTGCTTCTTCCTTTCCCTTCCCTTCCCTTTCCTCTTCCCCTCCCCTGCCTTGCCTCTCTTCTCCACTACCTTTTCCTCTCTCCCTCTCCCTTCTCCTCTCCTCTCTGCCTCTCTCCTGTCCCCTTTGGTTTCTTTTTTGCCTTGTGTCCTCAATGCTACTTTAATTTTAACAGGTTGGAGGAAATGATAACACAGCTTCTTTTCCTAAAATCATGCTAATCGGGATTTCAATGTCTTCTTGCTTGGTTGGTGCTTTCATGGATCTTAGTGAAGGTCTGGGGCATGCCCCTACACATAGATATGAGAGGAGCTGATATTCTCTTGGTAACTACCTCAGTATTCTTTCTCCATGTTTATTATGTTCATGTAAACAAGGAGAGACTACTATTGTTTCTCAAATCAAGAATTTTTAACTCAGCTTTCCTCCTTCTCATAAAATGGAGTAATTTTCAAAGCACATATTGATGACACCTGAGGACTCCACAGCATCATCCAGGGTTACAATTCTGTTCCTGAAGTGAGACATGCTGGCTCTTCTTTCCGCAAGGAACCTTGGCCCCCTGATGGTCACAGAACAGGGGATACTTTCAAGTCCCTTTGCATAATTGGGGAAGAAACATTTGTGTGACTTTAGTTCTCTCAACTTCATCAAACTTTTGATGACTGTCCCTAGCCAATGAGAATCATCTATAAGATCATTTCACATGTCAGGGTTAGACCTAGCAAAAAATTTCCTCTTAAAAGAAGTCAGAGTGGTTATGAGGCAAGAAAATGAGGATTTTTTTCATCTAAGAGAGAATAACCTTTTCATACTGTCACGTTGAACTGGAGTAGAATTTCATTACCTGCATGTGTATGTGTATGTGTTCAAAGGAGTGTTTTTTGTTTGTTAATCAACTGTATTAGCTTCCTAAGGCTTCCATTAAAAAAAATTATTGCCACAAAACTGGCAGCAAAGGTGTTCTCTCACTGTTCAGGAAACCATGTATGTGAGCCGCAAGGCTGCATTCCATAGGCTCCTGTGGAGAATTGATCAACGCCCTGCCCTGTGGGGCTGTGGGAATTCCTTGGCTTGTGACTGCATCATTACCAGTCAGTTCCATCTTCCCATAGGCTTCTCCTTTGTGTATATGTTCTCTCCTTCTGTCTTTCAAATGGAAGCTTGCCACTGAATTTAGGACACATCTGGATGAATCCAGGATGATCTCACCTCAAAATCCTTGATTATACCTTCAAAACCTGTTTACCAAATAAGGTCACATTTGCAGTTTCTAAAGGTTAAAGTGTGAACCATGAATGTGGCCAAGACAATCTATTTTGACCAAAAATCTGTTTGTTTTCAGGTCTGATATGGTTACAAAATAAAAATCCAGGTCAGACAGCACACCAAACTTATGCCTGTTCATTTACTCTTTCAGAGAGCAAAACACTGTTTAAAGATGTTGCTTTGAAAATTGTGACTGCATCATTCTGTATTTCTAGTGTCTTTAAAAGAAAGTTGTGGTATTGTAAATTATTAAAAGGAATACATATGAATAATTCAAGCCAGATTGCCTCAGTTAAGTTTACAAAGTTAAAGGTCAGCAGACAGGACAAACCAGAATGCGCCTGGCACTTTCTATGGGGTCAGAGTTCTCATACCAGTGATTCATAATATATCTCATCTTGGCAATGTATATTCATTTCACAATGCTGATCTGACTTTGACATGTTGCTGTTCCTGGGAGAGAATGATCTACTTTCTCCCTTGGTTTTAAATGAGAATAGAATCATTCAAATAATTACAAACATGGCAATTTCTTATATAAGTCAAATATACTTTAGTTCAGAAATTGTCATGATCCTCACTGTAACAGGTATTTCATTACTCACTAAGTGAAATACTTGGCTAGAAACTGACTTTGATCTTTGAATGGCAGACACTCTCTCATGATGTGGGCAGCACCAATGAGCCATGCTATCATAGCAAGGGAAATGTATTGATTCCCAGCAACAATCTATGCCATGACAAAACACCTGAACATGTCCTTTTCTGACGTTTCAAAGTAAAAACAAAATGAACACTGCATCTCTGGCATTCTGTAGGTCTGACGGGTTTACGGCTTTTCAAAAGCAGAATCTGGTTTGTTAAAAATTGAAAAGGCATGATACATGCCTAGTGAGTTACAAAGGGCAATTCAAACATACTCTAGGCCTTGAGAACAGCTCTGCATCTTATTATATGATTCCAATGTTGGCCTCATTTAGTATAAATTCTTGTCATTTTGGAGTGTTTACAAAATCCTTACCATTTCTTTTCTTATTGTTTTCTTCTTGTTAGTTATAAGGCTTGAACTTAGGGTGGGGTGCTGTCCCTGAGCTTTTTCACTCAAGTCTAGCCAAAGCGCCACCTCTGGTTTTCTAGTAGTTAATAGGACTTTCCTGCCTAGGGTGGCTTAGAACTGTAATCCTTGGATTTCAGCCTCCTAAGTAACTAGGATAATAGGTGTGAGTCACTGGCGCCTGGCCCTTTTCATTTCTTAAATAACATAAAAACACATCAAGAAAATTTCAAGCTACACTAGATAGAGTATGAGAGAGCACCAATACTCAGGCCACCAATTTAGAAAAAAGTTAAGGACCAGGACCTACCTTTAGGACACAGTGTTCCTGCCTCCTCTAGGTGTTGACTTAAGAAAAATATAACTTTATGGGCTGGGAAGGTGGCTCAGTAGTAGAGCGCTTGCCTTGCATGCATGAGGCCCTGGGTTCGAGTTCTCAGCACCACATAAGCAAAAAGAAAAATTCCGGAAATGGCGCTGTGGCTCAAGTGGTAGAGCGCTAGCCTTGAGCTGAAGAGGTGAGGGACAGCACCCAGGCCCAGAGTTCAGGCCCCATGACCAGAACCTCCCCCCTCCCCTCAAAAAAAGAAAAATATAGCTTTAGTGTTGGTAATGTGATTCAGCTCCTTCTTTTACAAGTGAAAATACCTCATCTTAGCATTTTTATGTATTCATCAACATTGCGTTTGTCATTTGAAGGCAACCCCCTACTTCCTGGCAAGAGGAAATGACTTGTGGAGATCCATACAGCTCCTTTCTCAGGGTTAGGATAGGAAGACATTGGCTAGAATCATCGAGACCATGTTCATTATCCTAATTCTGATGTTTCTGTTTTCACCATTTAAAAAAGGCAGTACAACCTTATATTAACTAAAACAATCAAGGTCATTACATTTGAATATTTTCAGCAGCAGATCTTAGGAAGCAAATGTACGTAATCATAAAAAGAAGACATATAATGAGGCTCAAACTATTCTTTAGCAGGCATTTATTAATGTGTCTTAGTACCTGTCAGCTTTTTGCTTTAAAGAAGAATGCAGTGTGGAATAATAGTAACTTCACAAGTGTATATTCAGTTGGCAAACAGTTTATAAAGGCTTTCTCTGCCCATGATACCACACAGTATCTTGTTATAACTACCTGCATCGCTCTATGAAACTTGCAGGAAGAGCACTGTTGCAGGCAGTGGGAGTCTTTTCATGTTGTAGCACTCTATTCTGTTCTGTCACTCCCTGAGCTTTTTAAAGCAAGTCCCTGGACTAGAGTGTCACCTAGATAAACATTCATTAATACCTAGATAAATGAGTAGTTCATACCTAGTGTTGTCTCCACACTACAGTGACTCCCAAAGCAAATACCCATTAGAAGCACCTTATTAACATAAAATTATTGATACCCCCATAGCATTCTGATTAACTCCGTTGATTAATTGGGGCATGTGCTTAGTTTATCCTTTTTGTTTTGTTTTAAATTTTAACTTGATTCTATTTCCTTGTTCACTCTATTGTCTCTTCAGTGAATATTCCAGCAAAATATCAAGGCCTAGATATTAGGAGCCACAGGTAAATAAGGAATTGATGGTTGTAAACACATACTTAATGGAAAATACATTCAAGCTGACATTTTGATTTAAAATCACTTTAAATATAGAAATATTTGAGTATCTCTCCACTTCCTTCTTTCCTACTTTAAGGTACACTATCACCTCTCAGTGTTAATGGGACTGGGTAACAGACTAAAAGGAATAAAGTCAAATGCTATGGGTCATTCTGGCTACTTAAATATTTATGAATGACTAAGGACTAACAAAGGAGTAAAGGAACATACATTAAGCCAAAAGAATGGCGTGCAAGTCTGGGGCCTAAATACAGAAACAGAATTGGATGGATGACTTCTGGAATGGTAACACCAGGCCAATGAGTAGAATATATAAGGATGTATTTCTGAATAGCTCTGTGGACTGATATACTATCCCAGATCATTTTAGCAGGGCAGAGCAATGCTCAAGCTTAACAGCTAACTATGGCTACTCTCACTGAGTAATAGCTAGTCACACATGAAAGAACTCTGAGGTTCTCTGAAACAGAACACCTCACTCTCATCCTTAACACTAGGTTAGGGCAGGCTAGGTGCTCTAAGAAATACTCCTTTCTGGTTCAGTGACAGAGGTACACCCTATGGCTTCCTGTATGATTGCCTTACAGTAATGTTTTCCAAGCTCTGCTTCACAAATTACTGGGTGGACTATTCTTAGAACACTCACAGAATTTGATTATTTCAAAGCACATGTGTATAGAATACCCATTAGAGACAGGATTAACATCATTTCATGTCTCTATGAGCTCTCCCTGGATTTTTCCATTATGACCAATATCTCAGGCTATTATTGGATGCTACTTGTTGTAATCAGTTCTATCACCTTTGGTGTGCCCCTTTCCTCCATTTCAAATGCAACTGATGAAAAGGCAGCAGGGCAAAACACTCCCAGTACTTTTGACCACTCTTCTCTCATACAGGTATGCTTGTTTGCTATTTTATAGATGTGTGTGCTAACCTGTACAAATACTACAGATGTACTATACTATACCTGTGTTAGAAATTGTACACCTTTTCAACTACTATGCTGTAGAATGCAAATCTCAACAGTCTCAATGAAGAGAACTGCTTGCCCTGCCCCTCTCCCGAACAGAACCTCAACCCTTGCTCTAGAAAGAGAGAAGGTATCCCTCATTTCTACTAATCTTGGGCAGGTCATGAGCTCTGTCATAGAATCTAACAGCCTGCTGCTTGTGCTTCATTTGAAAGAAAGAGTATACATGTTAGCAGCACCTGTCAAGTTCCTTTTAAAAATCCCAATGTAAATGAAGGTGCTCCCCTCCAAGTTTGTTGTGAAGGAGTTCAAAAGCTTTCTGCAATAATGGTTGGATTTACATTTTTCTTTAGCATCCCTCACCTGGTGTCCAGATCCAGAGACAGAGCAAAAGAACAAAAGAGCTTCCCAGAGGTGAATCCGAAAATGTAAATTGTATGCAAAGACTACAAAATGTGAACAGATTGCACAAACAGATTGACTCTCAAGGACAAAGCTTGAATTTATGTATTCTTCCAGAATCACAGGACCATGATTCTGTAAAAGTAAGCCAACTGAATCCTAACTTTCTGAATTTTTTTAAATGTTAGGTCTGTCAACATACAGAGAGAAAAAAAAAATAAACCATTTAACCCTTTAACCACTGCTACTCAATTAGAACTATCATAAACATACTTACTGGCCTTCTCTAAAAAGTGCAATTTCTACATACCTACCTCAACAGGTTATTAAAACTAAAACATCCATCTGGAAGAAAGTCAAGGACTGAAAAATAACTTTGACAGCCTGGAAAATTGGTTTATAAGTAATTTAAAAGCTCTATTTTGCTTGGTAAATTGTCTCCGGAATGAGAATTTTTAACTCGGTGCCTTTGGAACTGTTTGATCTCATATAGTCCAGCTTAGGAGACTTTATTTAGCATAATAAAAGTAGGTAAAATACATCCAAGACACGAAATTATTATTTGTTTCATATCTGTGTCCTCTTAATACAGAAATAATGTCATATTGACCTCAAGAATTCCAAGAGACTTGTTGTCAAACCCTGACCCTCCTGGATAATCTCACACTCTCAGTGTAATGCTATACTGGTGTGTGTTTGTGTGTGTGTGTGTGTGTGTGTGTGTGTGTGTGATTATTAAAAGGTAAAATGAGTGTCCAACTTGCTCCTTCTCTGACACCAATGAAATTCACAAAATGCAGAGCCATCATTTGACATTTGTTAAAATCTTTGCCACATAAAAGATAACCCATTCATGTAATAATTTATAAAAACATAAGCTAATTGAAGAAAGCAAGTACTTCTTGTTGTTGCTCCAGAGAGGAGTCCTAAGCATTTAACACAACATTTTTTACATTCTACTTGCAGCAAGTGTTGGCAGAAAAAAAAAACCCAAAAAACAAAAAACCTGACTTCACTAGTTCCCAGTGTATCATTCTATCTCTGCTCTTCCAAATTGTGTTGATTTGTTAGATCATTCAGAGGTGTTCAGGACAGGTTTCACATCCTTCCCCCTGTGCATAATTTCCTCGATACAGAATTTTCACAACCACGGTTGTAAAAAATGTTTAAACAGAGAACATTTTGGTATGTTTGTGCCTGGGATTCATCATTCACTGACATTCCACCAAGAGGCTATATTTAAACCTGTGCACCACCTTGCCTTATCAAAGGAGTAGTTTGGCATTTGGTATTTGGAGACAGCTATAAAGCTGTACCATCTGTACCACTCTGTTTCAAGAGGGACATCAATTTTTATCCTTGTTGGATCCTGCAGGAATAGTCTGCTAAAACTCAGCACAGGCATGACTCAGTTATAATTCAGTCATCAACAGTAGTCCAGTATACATGCAGGCAGAAGCACTTGTGTTCATATATCTGGATAAAAAAGGAAATCATTGTCGGATATTCAACTACAGAGAAACAAGAAAAAAATCTGATTATGGTAGCATTGGAAGATTCATATTGACAGCTTGCTTTGAAGGAAATGTTTCTGACTCAGTTGGACAATTAAAGCATATTTCTTCATTGGCAGATTTCAGATAGGAAAGGGAATTGCAGTTATCAAATCTAATATATTGGACTTACATGGAAATTAGACAAGCTCCAACAAAAGAAAAGGCAGTTTAGAAACTTTTTAAAATGAGTAAAGTGCAGAAACTAATGACCAGGTGGATAAAAAAATTAAAAACAAATCATAGAACTACAAAGAAAAAAGCTGTACGCCTTAGCAAAGCCTAAAGACCACTTAACAAAAAAAATAGGTCTTAAATACATTAAAAAGTTAAAGTTTTACACTGGAAATACATTCTCCCCTGAATGTGAAAATTGTTAAATATCAAAACGGATGACCGAATAAAACAGATTTTTACTTCTCTAGATAAATGAACATGTGCTATTAGTTGTCTAGAGAATTGTTTCCCAATGATTAACCATACATAAAATTCCTTAGCATTATGAATTTCCCTGAGATAAAAATTTAAGTAACTAAAATGATTTTTATTACTTTCCAATTCATGATGTTTTAATGGTTCCCGAAGAAGAAATTTTCAAAGGAATTTCCAAAGGCTCAAAGGAATTTAATTTGCTATCTGGAGTTTAAGTTTACTTGATATTGTTTTGGATAATAATCTTTAACTTCCTTAAGGCTATTTTTTTTCCTAGTGCTTAATTGGAGACAAGAATCTCACAAACTTTACCACCTGGGCTGGCTTCCAACCTCAAACCTCAGATCTCAGCTTCCTGAGTAACAGGAGAACAGGTGTGAGCTACTAGCACCTAACTTCATACTTGTGTTTTGAGAGAGTTACGTTTGTAGTGTGATTCAGTCTTAGACATGACATATCCATGTCCTATTTAAATGGAAATATATATATATGTATATTATTGTGCATATCATTTTTTTGTGCTGTGAAGATTTCTTCCAGAAGCCTACTATAACCTAATACAATCTAGGACTTCACAGACATTCACCAGAGACACATATGATATTGATAACTACAGAATACTCTCAGGAAAGACAGTGGAACCCAAGGGAGAGGAATTGAGGTTGGCAGACCACTGACCTCATTCATCATATTCCGACAACTGTATAAACAAAGTGTCTGGTTCTTTCTCTAAAAGCCACTGCTTTATGTATAAATGCACCAGGTACACAGACACAGTGTCTACGTTTCAGTGTGTCCTTCTGAATCAGTATTGCAGTGCTGCTGCCTCCACCTCCTCAACAACCACCTCCTCTTCCTCCTCTTCTTCCTCCTCCTCATCCAATAATATGAGCAGCAGCATATAAAGAAACCTAAATGTTATACTTTTAAAAGTAGGCTCTCCTAGCTCAAATTTCAGTAGCTTAACTGCTCCAAGTAAACCCATCACTTCCTTTGGCAGATGTGCAGATGTGTTCTTTACAGCAAAAGTCACAGTGTTCTAGCACATACACAAAATGTGATATTAAAATCCATAGCAAAGATCTCTGGATACACACAAAAGAACCATATTGTGAAAAATTTACTTATTGCCAACAGGGTAAGACAGATGCCATTTGAAAAATTGGTGAGAAAACATTAGAAGTTTAACCCTGGAGATATTTTCATAGGTGAAAGATGATGAGGTCTATCTTTCCCTACATAGGACTCTCTGGGATAAAGGGCAAAATGTTGCAAACTCAAAAACTGTGATTCTATTTTCCCTGGAAAGAAATGAAATTCTGTCAAGTAGGTATTATTTGCTGTCTATACGGCTAGATCTGGTGTCACATACCTTTTTTGTGATAAGAGTTGAGTACTGCCTGTGGAGCCAGGGGAGCGAGCTAGCAGATGGAGGGTCACAGGGAAAGAGACAAGACAAGTTGGTTGTGGAGACTTGAATGGGTTAATAATTAGTTTGTATGTTTTCATATGACATTATAAAAGAGATAAATCAAACAATGATATCACAAGGAGAAATTCACCACTAGTCAATATGAATTGACTAAAGTCAAGATTGGAAAACGCATTACTGAATTCTGTAAAATCTTTAAATTAGATAACAAACAAGAAAGAGGCAAATATGTCATTCTGATTTCATATTCCCTTTCTTGCAAACCAGTTATTGGACAGAGTCAATTCTGATGAAAATGTCTGAGATCAGTTAGCGCTTCTATGTGGCTTTCTCTCTTTCTTTAAACGTAAACTGGAGTTTTAATGGAAATTATGGTAGTTATTTTATTTTTCTCTTTATTAAAATTATCATTTGGGGGCTGCATGCTGGTGACTTACAACTATAATCCTTACTACTCAGGAGGCTGGTACCTGCAGATCATACCAATCTGCAGAGGAAAACACCAGAAAACTGGAAGTGGCTCTGTGGCTCAAAATAGTAGAGTACTAGCAATGAGTAAAAAATGAACAACGAGTTCAAACTCCACAATCAACAAAAAATAAACTGAAAAGAAAGATTATGATTTGGCTAATGGTACTGAGCCATGAATACACACTGGAACCACCCAGGGAATATTTAAGGCTCCTTGTGGCCAACTCCATGCTTGGAGTGGTCTTTGGTTTGATTAGTCTGCAGTGGAGGGTCAGCTCCACTGTAGTTCTAAAATGCAGCCAGATTTGAGAATCATGGAGTTAGGCTTCAGGGTAAGATGTATGTGGCTTGAGTGGGTGTACCAGGATACCACACAGAGCAGGAGGAGCCCAGGTTTCCTCCTCTCATTTAGAGGGACTGACTGGCCTGCATAATGTCCCAGGAAGAGGAGCCTGTCTGTTTGGGCTGTGTTCTGAATCTGTGATCTAAACCAAGGAGGGTCAAGTACATCTCCCTGGTGGCTGAACCAGCCCAAATAAGCCAGGAGGTATTTGCAGGCCAGATTTACACCTTCTGAAGAAAGCCAGTTTGTAGCAAAAGGGAACATGACTTTTCAATCCCTGTTTGTGGTTGCTTTGGAGTTTTTCTCACACCACCAGCTTCCAGAAGCTAAGGTTTCCTGACATAAGCTGGCTTCCTTGATTTTCAACAAAATCTATGTTTGCTAAAGGAAAATAATTCCTACAAAAATTTTTCAGCATCTACAAAGAATGTCTATCCTACTTAAAACAAATGAAAAAAACAAAGAAAGTTAACCTGACCTTATGCGCAGCTTAGAAAACATCCAGGTGTTATTTCATTTGTTGCTGTTCTTAAAGCAAAACAAACCAAAACAACCTAACAATTTGATTTATTTTTCTGTATTTGAAAATAGCTCAACAGAGTTTTCTGAGGTCATAAATACCTAAACAAAAGTATTGAGTGTTTACTTATAAAAAATGGTTAGTGGGTAACCTTTCTCTGGTTAGTGTTTGCATAGCTGATGTAGAAACTTGGGAAAGCACTAGCATTTTTATCTTCTTTGGTTTTTCACATATACTTAATATTTTCTTATGAGGGCACACATTCCAAGGAATTCTTAAGCAAGAAGACTGTTAACCTACAATTTTGACTGCTGAGTGTATAATTAGTACAAACAGAAGCTGGTTAAAAAAAAAGCACACGTGATTTGAAGGAAAGGGTGAGAATTCTGAGAAGAGAATGTCATCTTCCAAGAAAATAGGCATGCATCTTTCATGTACTTTAGGTATCTGGACTCAAGATCAGATATTTAAGATGTCTAATAATCCTGACTAATTGCTGACCTATCCAGGAATGACAAAAACAAAAAGCTTATGGCTTTTTAAATGAATAGTTTCCCTTCCTACTGACAGTCTTGGAAAATGGCCTTGATGAAAGACTTCCTCTAAATAGCGTCAGAATTTTGCTATGCATATTGCTTTTCAACATACATTTTTTCATATTGAAGTAACTACTATCTATAATTTTCAGTTCTGTCTTCCTTGTGTGTCTGACAATAAATATTCCTTTTTAAACTTAGATCTTGGATACTTTTTAATGCAAGAAGCAGGGATAAAGGGAAGATTCATGTTAAAGATGAGGAGGGGGGAAAATAGGGGGAAAAAAGATGAGTTGTTTCAAAATAGATCTTTTAGGTAGGTACCTCACTAGTTAACTTGTATTGCCTAGTCTGAACCCAATTCTTTTCTAAAGCAAAAGCTTGATGGTATGGATAAGGGTCTTCAGATCTTCTAGCTATCCATATCTATAATATTTCTTACTTAGGAAAATATAAAAAATATAAAGGTATTTATAAATTTTAGGCTAAAAAATAACTTGTATCTTTTCATATTACTTGGATGTTCTTCAAAATCAAAACCTTAAAATATGTGACCTATAGCTGCAAGTACATGGAAATGATGCATAAAAATCTGATCCTTGAGAATTATGAAAAGTATGAATTTGGCATTAAATATTTTTATTTTCCTTTCATTTTTAAAACTTAACTTCAATGTAGTGTCTATTCCTGAAGGCTTCAAACTAGGAATGTAATATGCAATTCTTGAAATACGAGCATCTATTTGCCAGAACTACTCATAGACAATATTTCATATAATGCTGTGTGAAATAAATTTACAACAGTCCCAAGGATATTTAAAATATTGCAATTTAACCACATGACAGGAGTTGCTTCCTTTTCCTTTCAGCAATAATAGATTTCTGGTCTACATAAACATAACAATTCAGAATGTTTTAACTGAAGCAACTTCAGCCTTTAACTATATACATATGTGAGACTTCACATGCACTTCAGGATAATTCTACATTTCTGAAGAAAGAAAGCCAAAAGAAAAATTTCATAAAACTTAACAGAAGCAAAATTTGCCTGAGTGAATATTGTCATAAGCAGCAGGGATTCAAAATCTCAGGTTCTTCAGTGGGCATTTTCATTATGCCTGAAAAGATAATATGTACTTTATGTCTACCAAGCCAAATGAAAACATACCATGATTTGTATTTGATTTAGTGTCTCTTTCTCAAAATCAGATAAAACTCTTTTAAATGATGGTGGTCATTTTGTCAGGAAAAAAGTTAGGAAAAGTATCTAGATGAAATTCGTTTTTGAATATATTTTTACAAGCCTTATGAAATTGCTGGAGTTTGGTGATATTTATGCATAAAAATAGATTTGTTCAGTTGAAATTAATGTTACTTGATTAACTAAAAGTCACTCATAATTAGTTGATCATATCATATACTCTTAAGTATAGCTTAACAACATTTAAAAAATAAAGATACCAAGAGTCAACAAAAAAAAATTGTCTAATTCATTTTGATCCTTATGGTGACCATGATTCATTTGATTAAAGTCTCCAACACTGAATTCATTGCATTTACTTATACTTGCAAGGAATAAGAAAGTATACAGATAAATGATAGCATTGTATTAATTTTATGGTACTTTCCGATACTGAGCTTCCATCTTGGGTATAATAACTATTTTATTCTAGTATATTCTACAATATGATGAAAGGTGTGTTTGTCAATAACACCAATGCTTGAACTGGAATAAATGAAACTGATTTTACATGACATAAAATACCGTGGGAAGAAGCTACGGCATTCATCTGATTTGCCTACCTCTAATAATACAAACATTTTCTCTATCTGTGCAATACTGCCTAGGCAGGTAGCTCACAACTGTCAATGTCAGGTCATCAGTACTGACTTTATTAAGTTGGTTGCAAAGATTACAAAATACTAGCTAAATGAGCTGAAAGATGACCACAAATCACTTTCTACTCTGGGATATGATATTAAGATCATGCTATTGCTCTAGCAATGGAAATTGTTCTTTTTTTCTGCAAGATTATATTTGATAACATCATCACTTCATTCATTCAGGTTGGCAACTTCCACACTGGAAAATTGATCTTTCCCTTCAGTAATATCTTGCAACAAGAGGCATGAGATGTCTTATTCATCTATTATATATGACTTGCATGTGTGGTCCATGAACTCTCCTAGCAAATGGGGTTGCACATTGTTAAACATTATGTCAATCTGCATCTAGCTTTGCCTCTGCCTTAGACTCTCCCAAAAATTAAAACAAGGAATAAAATGAATTGGTCCAGAATAGGGCATGGCCCTAGGGCAGAGAGAGTGAGTGACACATTGTAGATTATGTGTCACCATTCACATTTTTAAAGAACAAGAGGTAAACAATAATATAGGGAGCAGTTTATCTTTTCCTTTCATAATGCCATACTGGAACCATTTTCAAGAGAAGTGCTAACATAGCCATAGTACTTACGGTTGAGGCAGGTTTGCTATTGGGAAGAAGAATGCTGAAAGCAAGCCCCTTTCCTAGTCACACCCAAGGGGACATTATCTCCTCCCTAGTGATTCTCAGAGCTGATACTCCTTCAGAGTAGTGGTCAGTTTGGCATTAGGTCTTCACTTTAGAGGTAGAAAACCTCCACTCTGGCCCAGCTCTAACCAGGCATCTCTGCAGTGGAAATTCATGGGTCCTTAGCATGATCTTAAGGAACAAACTTGTACTTAAGGCATCCTGCTTATGGGTTACATTTCAGACATATACTTAAAACTATAGAATGGTAACCTTGTGGGTGAGCAGATTCCTTCTAACAATTCTGCCAAGTTACCATCCTTTGTTTTCCTAAGATCTGCCCATTATCATGACTGTGAACCAAACCTTTGAAAACTAAAGTTTTTACCATGTGTTTGTTCTTGAGCCTCCAAGCTCATGGCCACTGTTTTCTTTTTTCTTTTCCTTAATGGTATACATTCTCTCTCTCTCTTTCTCTATTAAAGCTCCATACTTTGTCTCTTTACTTTTGTTGAAGATGCCCAGAACTGGGGGGAAGGGGAGGGGGGTGGTCTTCACCTCTGTTACCTACTACCAGGAATACTGAAAAATGTCTTTCATCAAAATACCTTCCCATGGGAAAGACTCGTATGCGCCAGCAACATGACATTTATTTCTCTATCCCCACCTTAAAGTGATTGCATCAGAAAGGAACATCTTATAAGTAACACAAACTGGAGGACAGATGTGGAGGTAAATGTCTTTAATCCTAGCCATGTAAAAGACACAAGGAAGATGAACCGGGTCAAAGGTACTGGCTGTGCAAATATGTAAGATCTAATGGGGGTAGGGGGGTGGGAAGACAAGAGGTATTCTAGCAAAACTTAAATGCTGTCAAAAACAAACCAAGGGGCTGGGAAGATGGCTCAGTGGTAGTACTTGCTTTGCATGCATGAGGCCCTGGGTTCGATTCCTCAGCACCACATGAGCAGAAAAAAACAGAAGTGGCACTGTGGATCAAGAGGTAGCGTTCTAGCCTTGAGCTGAAGAGCAGAGGGACAGTGCTCAGGTCCAGAGTTCAGACCCCATGACCAACAAAAGACAAAAAACAAACAAAAAAACCCTCAACTAAACCAAAAACATCTGTGAATTGATAGCCCACTCACAGAAAATGATGATCGGTTGGCCTGTGAAGACGGTCTTTTGGAACTTTGATCAGGGAAAGACTGAGAGTCAGATTATGGATCCCAGGAATAGAAAGAGAAACATGAACAAGAACCGGAAGAAGCAATTGGTGAAGAGAAATAGTAAATTAACCTGTGTTCACATGAAACATGTAAGGCATTAACTCAGTGATTTGAAGTAACAGCTATGAAAGAATCACAAATTGAAAGGAGTTCCTCCTGACTTGGAGTACAACAAAGTCGTCCACTCTTAAAATATCCACATCCTAAATGATGTCTAGCCTCTGCAGGTGCAAGCTACACAAGCCACAGGCCAGTCTTCCCAAGTCAAGTCTTATCTTCCCACCCTAAACACCCGGAGGTCTTTTTAAAAAATAAAAATAAAAAATAAAAGAATTTTGAAAAAAATTTGCCCCTTTCTGCCATGTGTCATGGACATTCCCATATAACTCTTCTCTACACTATAAACAATATAATTGAAGATCTATTTAAGGCATGCAGTAAGTACATGATAAATATTTATTAATGAAACATCTCTATTATTTACAAAAAGGCTTTATAACACAAAAGAACTTCTTCAATCTTGAAAAACAAACACATGTAGGGCATAATTTGCACCTACTTAGATACTTAATTAACCCAGCTTTTAAACTCCTACATGGCATTTAAAGATGAGTTAACCTATTACCTTGAAAGGGATAGTCAAAGAAATTCAAAGACCCGCTCTTAATAACTACATTAATGTCACAGAGCATGTGCAAGTGTCTGTGTCTCTAGGGTAATGGAATACTTTGTAATGGCTGTGTCACACACACTTCTGCTGACAAGGCATTGGCCCTGGACTATAGCATAAATGCCATCTTAATACCAAGAAGGGTTTCATTCCTACTGTACTTTTCAAGGACCAGCTTTCCAGTAGTTTTTCTTGTGAAAAAAATGACAAAGAACTAAAAAAATATGGATGTCATGGTGCAGCTATCAAGAATGCAGCTAAAGATATGCCTGTATCTAAAGCTGGGATAAAAACAGCATTTTCACAAGTTTATGGGGCTTAATAAATGTTTTAATAAAAACAGCTGGAGAAAAATGTATTACAAGTACAATATGATGTAGGAGAATGGAAATAAAAATCGAAGACTTCAAAGCCTACCAGATGAAAATAAGAATTGCAGTTGGATAGTTCTGTAAGTAAAATCACAGTGGGGGTGTGTGGTCAATAGAACACAGAGCAATGAATTCTCATCAGCATATTTATAGGTGCTTTTTTTTCTTCTTCTTAGTTTTGTCTCATCCCAGACAGTGGATGGCATCCTCACAGAACACATTTCTGGCTATGGATAGGATGAAATATGAATTTGCCAAGATAATCAGACTAAAGTACATTGTTGGCAAATTTAAAAATAATTCATGTTTTCTCTTTTCCACTGTGGAAAAACGTCTTCCCTTTTTAATTATTAAGATAAATTTAAAAAAGAAAGTACACTCAAAAGATGGTTTAGTACTACTCTGTTCCAAAAACTTTACCAAGTTCACCAAGTGAATTCAGATCATTATGTGATGGGAAGCATTATTTTGTGGTAATGTACATGCTATTTAAAATGCACAAGCTATTTTTTCTGGTCCTCTCACTTGTACTGACGGCAGGTACACTTTGATATTTTACAATTTGGCCCTCTTTTTAGGCCAGAATTCTGCTGGATGATAGTGCTGATAGAAGGTACCTCTAAAATTTAGTTTTTAAGATTATAAATATGCACACTTCTTTCTTGTTGTTTTCTTGTTGTCTGTTATGGGACTTGAACTCTGGGCCTGGGCACTTTCCCTCAGCTCTTCAGCTCAAGGCTAGCGCTCTACCACTTGAGTCACAGTGCCACTTCCAATATGCACACCTCTTTAAAACTGAAAAAATAGGTTAATTATCTAAAGAGACAACCATTCTAACTGAAATGTTACCCCTATAGTCTTGTACATCTTCCCTTCCATAATTGTATACAAATGCAAGAAGGAGAAGGGGGACCAGATTATTCTTTAACAGTGTTTTATTTTTCATTTAATGGCCAGCAGGTATGTGCTTTAGGGTAACCATAAAGAACTATTGTGCGTAGACATGTTGTACAGTGATATATATCCAGTTGCCATGTTGTCCAATGCTAATTTGAAATAAAACACACTATTATTGACTTCCTAGTCACTAATTACAAATCCAAAAGCACTCTGAAATAAGAAATTAATGACGTTTCCAACACTGTAAACAAATGCCTATGAATAGCATATTATTTTCCCCAGAAAGTGAAAGGATCAATAAAACAGAAGGACATTGTAAAACATGGCAGAACAAGAAGGGATTTGAGTCCAATATACAAGGAACTATACTTGTCCAGTGGGTCCTGTATACGTATAAAGAAACGATCAATGCTCAGGATATTAAAAAGAACAAAATCTTCTCCAAGGTTGTCTCCCCTTTGCCAAAAAAGCATGTTGGTTTAAGAAACATAGCTCTTATTTCTCTTCTAGCTGGAAGTCATTTTAGTAGACTAGCAACTATGAAACTTCTGTTTCAGAATGCACAGGCTGTTTTTCCCATAAAACCCCTAAATATTATTTCTTTGTGTGTGTGTGTGTGTGTGTGTGTGTGTGTGTGTGTGTGTATTTTCATGTCTATTAAAAACATTATTCCTCTATCAAATACTGAGCAAAAGAGCAAGTAGAATTTCACTACATTTGACTTGTAAGGGATCATGAAATATTAAGGTTGGAATGTTTTGAACAAGGAATCCAAGCAGTGGTCTGAGGTAAAATTCTTTCCTTTGGTCCTGGTCCATGGGCCAGGCCCTCTAGCTACATACTTCTCCCCTCCTTCCTCTCCTCATTCTTCCCCTCTTTCTATAACCCTCTCTCTCTGACCTTTTCACTTCTACTTCTCTCCAATCCCTACTCTGACTCTGTTTTCATTCCCTGCTTTTGCTGTATTACTTTGAAATGTTCTCAAGTAAAATGCTGTGGGATTTTGAAAGAATTTTGGCTGTGTGCTGAACCTAAGGGTTCACCGAGTATGGGTGTATTTGGCTAAATTCCATCAAACTCCTTAACATCAGGAAAGAATGTGGGAATGAAATGTCAGTTTCTGGGCTGCCACTTATTTATTCATTTATTCCTGACTACAAAAGTAATATATGTTGACAATATAAGGGGCAGGGGAAACCTAAGTCACCACTACTAATCTCAGCACACTGATGTTCCATTGTGAAACATCATGATCATTTTAACATAATTCATTCCTTTAATTCCTCTGTCTCCAAAAGTCCTTGAATATATCCTGAAATCCTCCTGCTTACATAAATTATAATCTGCTTATTTATTTTAATAAAGTACAGCAAATATTTTCCCATTCCATTAACTTGACTTGAAACATAAACTCTACTCTTTCAGCTTTCTGATAGTTATATAACTCTGGAACAATTTATCTGAGTAAAGCACCATTGTTGGGTATTTGGCCTATTTCTAAGGGATCACGGAGTAAGGCTGAGACCGAGATGCACACATTTGAGTTTATTTCTTCACATGACTGTGAGGAGATGTTGAGTATAAATATTAAATTAAGATAAGAAAAACAGGTTTGATTTTGGTACAACAATATTTCTTTTTTTTTGTTTTGCATGTGTGTGTATGTGTGCGTGTGCGTGTGTGTGTGTGTGTGTGTGTGTGTGTGTGTGTGTGTGTGTTTGCTGATCTTTGGGCTTGAACTCACAGCCTGGGCAATGTCCCTCAGCTTTTCTGCTCAAGCCTAGTGCTCTATCACTTGAGCCACAATTCCACTTCCAGTTTTTCTGCTACTTAATTATAGGGAAGTATCTCAAGGACTTTCCTGACTCGGATGGCCACAAATCTCACTCTCCTAACTAGGATGATAGGTGTGAGTCACTGGCACCTGACCTTATTTAGGATTTTTAAAAACTCATCTAAAAGAGGCACAATTTCCAGCTTTCTAGCTAATAGAACGTTTTTGTTTTGTAATCAAGTAAATAAGACTAGTATAGACACATTTAAAAACCAACAACTGGTTAAAAAGTGGAATGTGAGTTTCATTGGGGAAAATGTACAAGATAATTAACTTGAGGGAAAAAAATCATATTCCATATTCATTAGTTGATCAGGTTACCTAACTTAAAATGATCAAGTACCACTTTGATCAAGGACATGAAATACAAAAATGCCTGTTCACTGAAAACAGAAGTTCAATGTGCTATTGAGAGCAGGAATAGGCTTAAGGGGAGAAATTTGGCTAATATATTTTTGGGTAAAGAGGTCCGTTGGTACAAGATGACAGATATGTTAGCCTTAATTATGTCACACTGACATGAGAATTATGTTGTGGTTTTAATACTTTAAGAATTTCACCAAAATTGGAAAAATACCTTCTACCTCAAAGATGTTGTCCTTGCAGGAGAAGAGAAGAAATGTTCTTGTCAACAGAGGTAAGAAGTTAAAAGAGCTAGGGAAGGGATTTGTTTTCTCTATCCATTAAAAATTAAAAGGCAAATGGGTTACAGAGTCCTGAGTTTGATCTTTAGCACATCCAAAATATAAATTGGCCTGTAATCCTAGCTACTCAAGAGGCGAATATCAGAGTATCTCAGTTAGAACCAGCCTGGACAAGAAAACCCATGAGATTTTTTATTTGCAATTAACCTCCAGAATATTGGAAGTAGAGCTATGGCTCAAAGTGGTAGAGAGCTAGCCTTGAGCAAAAAGCTCAGGGATACTGCTCAGGCTCTGAGTTCAAGCCCTGTGACCAACAGGCAGGAGAGTAAGTATATTAGAAAGTGAAAGAAAATGCATGAAGAAAGTTAATGAGACTACCTATCCATCTGGGGAGGGGCCCAAAACAGGAGTCCAGAAGATTCCTTTTTAGTACAGTTTTTTGATACAGGTTTCCTCCCATATTTCCTTCCCTTGGGCTTTGTGCTGATTGATGAAATGGTTTGGGCCTGGGCTGCCCAGGCTCTTGCAGTTGGTTGAATGGGCACCCAAGGCATTGTGTGAAGCTTTTGAACAGGAATTCACAGCATTATAAGATCAGCAAGAAAGATAGGAACAAGAAGTACCATGGTGGGATACATGCTCTCTGACATGTGTGATAACCACTTTTTATCCTTATCTCCCTAAACAGTTCCCCTTTCTCTCTCAAAAGGAAAACAAAAATGGTACCAACTGAACTTGTGGAGAATGACTCTGTCTACTTTTCTCCCATCAGTCTGTATCTAGGCAACTACCCAGCTATACACCTTTACAGAATAAGAAGTAAAACTGTGTTTCCTTTGGGCTTCAGAATGCAACATGCAAGATTTAGGGGAACCCCAAAAGATCTGATTGAAGTGTAAGAGGAAAAAACACAGTTTGATGTATTAAAGATGTTGCTCACACTTGCACAGTTAAGTAGAGGAAAGTGGTAGAGCTGTACATGAAGCCAAGGCACACTGGATGTAATCTACATGGCACACAGCTACATAAACTGAGTTACAGTCAGTCTTAGTCAGCCACTACTTGAATTCCACCATTGCCTTTGTTCCTCATTATTAAGACTGGGTAACCTGTGCCTCCTAGGTGTATGATGGACGATATAGACAAGGTACTTGTACCATTCTAAGCCAAGGATTAGGGATTACCTTTTTTTTAATATACCTATACTGCCTTTCTTGTGCCCATTGGATTACTCTTTAGTGGAGTGAACCATGGTTTAAAGGAATGTTTCAACAACTGTGTCCCATGTACTCTGACATTCTCCTGATGCCTGTAAACACTCTTTGAGGATAATTTCTAAAAATGCCTAGAATAAAATACCTGTCATTCCAAAGAAAATAATTGTGTTGGAAGAAAGTTATGAATGTTATTTTTGTTATTATAGATGAGATGTATTAACCCATCTCATAAAAAGGCCTGGCAACAGATCTAATTGCCAATCATTATTGGGAAGTGATAATGAGTATAAATGACATTGGGAGATATCTGCCTCAATGTAATGTGATATGAATGCATGTGTGAGTTCCACTGGTAACAAGGCTACAGATATAATTAAAGATGAAGAATTTCTGAAAAGGGAAAATGAAATCTTTTCCCCAGTCCAGACTGCAGATTCTGTGAATTCTGTTAACAAATCCTACTGGGGTTCAGAATCTCTGACATACGAAATTATCTTCTCGCAGACATCATTCATTCCTTTTTACTTAGTTATCTACCTAATGAAACACAGTTTTAAACTCTGCTTCTGTCTCTGATGAAAACCAAACTGTCTTCAAACCAGTATCCTCTGCTTCCAGATATACATAGACACTAACTCCTGTTACTCCTTCATGACATAATCTTGGCTCAGGCTGCCATCATCTTTTTCTTCTAGATATTTCAGCAGTCTCTTTGTGGGATTTCCAAATTCCACACCCTCTTCTCCAAACAAATCAAATAATTGTACAAATTACTCAAAGCTCTACTATTAACTTTCCATCTTACTCAGAAGAAGGTATGGATGTCGTGGCTCCCTCCTATAAACCCAGGAATTGGAGAGGCAGAGATCTGGAGGTTCATGTTAAAGCCCAGCTTGAGAAACAAATTTCAGGAGATGCCACATCACCAAATGAGAAGTGATGCATGGTGGCATGTGCCTGTCATCCCAAATGTGTGGAAAATGTAAATAGGAAGATTGTGGTCCATTGTCTCAAGACATTAACATAAGACTCTGGTGGAAACTAATCACAGTTTAAACAGCTAGTGGTGTGGATTAAGAAGTACATTGTTTTATCTAGAAAGTGGGAAGCTCAGAGCTCATCTAATACATATCTAGATAGACATCTAGATATATCTAGATAGATATCTGTGTCTGTCTAAAGAGAGAGAGAGAATTTTATTATCCATGAGACCACATACGAACTTACCAACTTCCCCATGAGCTCTAGTGTGATATTTCCCTTCACCCACTGCATTCCAAAACACTGCCATTTTCTAACTCCAGGAATATTCCAAGGATGTTGCTACCTCTGGACATTTGCAGAGGGGAACAGTGTAGGGAACAGTTAGGCCATCTTTCCCTGAGCAACCATGTAAAAAATACTGCCTTGCCCCATTTGGCTCTGATCCCAAAACTTTGCTTCATTTCTATATTTCTTCATTTCATTGTTACATTCAGAGCATAGCATCAACATGGCAGTTTACTAGTATTTCTTCTTTACATTTCTTTTCTTGCTATAATACTGAGCATGTGAATTTTGCCATTAAGTATAATGCTAGCTGTAGCTTTGTCATACATAGCCTTTATTATATGGAGGAATGTTCTGTGGATTCCTAGTTTTTTCCAGAGCTTTCATAATAAAGGGGTGTTGGATCTTGTCAAATGCTTTTTTCTGCATCTATTGAGAAAATCATCTGGTTCTGATTCTTGCTCTTGTTGATATGATGAATTACATAAATTGATTTGTGTATGTTGAACCAGTTTTGAGTAATTTGTACAATTATTTGATTTGTTTGGAGAAGAGGGTATAGAATTTGGAAAACCCACAAAGAGACCACTGAAATGAATCCTGTTTGATCATAGTGTATGATTTTTCTGATGAATTGTTGGAAGTCATTTGGCCAAAAATTTTTAATATACATTTTTATTGTAAAGATTCTGTACAGAGGGGTTACAGTTACATGAGTAAGGTAATGAGTACATTTCCTATCAATAATTGTTATCCTCTCTCTTTTTTTTTTTTTTGTCGGGTGTGGGGCTTGAACTCTGGGCTTGGGCACTGTCCCTCAGCTCTTCAGCTCAAGGTGAGTACTCTACCACTTGAGCCAAAGCACCACTTCCGGTTTTCTACTGGTTTATTGGAGATAAGAGTCTCACGGACTTTCCTGCCCGGACTGGCTTTGAACCGTGATCCTCAGATCTCAGCCTCCTGAGTAGCTAGGATTACAGGCATGAGCTACCAGTGCCCAGCTTACCCTCTCCTTTGATAGTGTCTTGTACCTATCATTGTTAAAATGGGTCAACCAGTATCCTTGTTTCATTTTGTTATTTCCCTTCCCCACCCCAAATTAGAAAAATGTATATACAAGATGCAGGGCACAGAATCAAATACAGTGAAAACAGGGGTTATACCGTGGGGGAAGAACATACAATAAAGAAACAAAACAATTCACACAGTACATTGTAAGTGCATTAAAAACTACAAAAACAAAGGTTTTGATGAGAAGTGTTGCATCAATGTTCATCAAAGAAATGGGTCTATAGTTCTCTTTCTTTGATGAGTCCCTGCCTGGTTTGGGGAGGGTTGATGGCTTCATAGACAGAGTTTGGTAGTGAACATTCATATTCAATTTCATTGAAGAGTTGGAGGAGTATTAGTGTGAGTTCTGCTTTGAAAACCTTGTAGAATTCAGCTGTGAATCCATCTGGTCATGGGCTTTTCTTGGATGGGAGGTCTCTTATTACTGTTTCTATTTCAATGAGTCTGTTAAGTTGGTTTAAATCATCTTGGTTTAGTTTGGGCATATCAACTATTTGCTAAAAATTCTTCTGTTTCTTCCAGATTCTCAAACTTATTAGCATAAAGTTTTAGAAGTATTCCTTTATAATGTTCTCAATGCTGGTTGTTTCTGTGGCGATGTTTCCATTCTCATCTATGATATTATTTGGGTGTGTTCTCTTATTTTTCTGGTAAGATTTACTAATTTTGTTAATTTTTTCGAAGAACCAACTGTTTTGTTGATTTTTTTCCTATGGCTTTTTTTGGACTCTAATGTATTTAATTCTGATTTAATTTTAATTATTTGTGTCTATCTACTGCTTTGGGGTTTGGCTTGTTACTCTTTTTCAAGGAGCTTCAGTTGCATCATTAAATTGTACATATGACCATATAAGATAATGCTGAGTAAAATGAGCCCCAAGATAAAGACATGAGGTTTTCTTCATTGTTGTTGTTTTTAATGTACTATGTGATTTTTTTCTTTGTTTCTTTTGTATGTTCTTCCTCCTATGGTATATCTGTTGACACTGTATTTGATTTTGATATTTTGCATCTTGTATATACATTTATCTAATTTGGGGAGGAGGAGGGGAGTAACAAAATACTGAAACAAGGACACAGGATGACCCATTGCAACAATGATACTCACAAGACACTGTGAAGGAAATGAACCTTACAACTTTGGCGGGGGGATGGGGGAAGGTAGGGGAGGGAAGGGATAGTGGGAGAAAAAGAAAGCACAATGCACAGCAACAAATGTACTCATTACCTTACTGATGTAACTGTAACCTCGCTGTACAGCATTTTTACAGATACTGATTTAGCACCATAAAAGGAGTTAAATAAATGTTGGTAGAGTGAATAAGCATCTTAATATAAATGCATATTGTTTTGCTATTATGTAAATATTTTTGAAATAAAGACCATCTTAAAGAAATAAAAACTTGCATCAGTACCAGTTACCTACTTTACAAATTATGCTCTATAAAAGTGAACTTTCCACTCTCCTCCACAGTTTCAAGTTAAAAAGCTAATTTTCAAAGTACAAGTTGTCATGGTTGGCTTTTGTATATGGTTATATGTTGTTGTCATCTTTAATCAACTTCAACTATAACTTTGACACTTTTTTTCCAAGTAAAAAGCCTGAAAGGCTTGCTAGTCTGAGACACAGATGGCAGGGAAGGAACCTTGTTAGAGTTGTTAAAATAAAATGGTAAATGTGCCTTGGATAGAAATTTATAGGTACTACTGAAATAGAGTTATTACTTTTTTCTAAAGACAGCTGATGCTATTTGTTTCTGTTGTCAAAGTGGGCTTCAAAGATGTTAATAGTTTTTATGTTTGGTGTGCACTTTTCAAAGAATGTCCAATGTTTAAAAACATAGATTTAGACCAAAAAAAAAAATCAAACGGAACCTTTTTGTCAAAATGAAAGGTTCCTCATGCATGCACATAAATCAAACCACATGACTATTCTCATGTCTTTAAAACATTGTTAATCAATTAACCCACCCCTAATGACCATGTCACATTTGAAAACTCATGGAATAATACCCTACCCCCAAGGGAGCGAGTGACTCATCACCAAATGTCACCTGGCTAAATGTTATGCACATTTGTTGTGGTACTTGACAACTTCAGTGCATTTTTACAGCAGTGTGATGAGAACATCCTCATAAAAATCCCATGCAGAGCCACTGAAACTATACTCTAAAATGTGGCTCTGCATTTCTACTGTGTACCTGAAGGTGATATGTTCACTTTCTTACTTGATGTTTTGGGAATACTTAGCAATCTGTGAACTTTCAAAGTTCTCTCTCTCTTTCTCTATTCTTTTAAGGTGACTACCTTGTCTTGCATAATACAAAATGATTTGAACAAGCCAGTCACCTCTGGAATGTCCCCATTTGTCATCTCTAATATGACAGACACATATGGAGGTCACGTTGCCTGAATGCTATTCTTACGTCCACAGAATGTCCTTCCATCATCATTAACTCATTCTAACATTGGATTTCAAGTTAAGAACTGCACCTTTCAGATGGCAAAAATGGTTGATTGTTAGCAGTCTACCGACCTAACTACTATAGGAAGACTCAATTTAATAAAAGGATGTTATTATATAATAATAACAACTGTCAACAATCTCATTGCTTAATCTCAGTTTTACTCTGGGAAGTAAATTTCCTACAGAACTTTACCTGAGGATTCTGCATTTAAGAAATACGTGTGCATGTATGGGTATGCACATATGTATGTATGGGTGTGACAGAGAGAGAAAGAGAGAGCTGGGAGGGGGGGTAGAAGTGCTGGAGTTGGAACTCAGGTCCGCATGCTCTCACTTGTGTTTTTTGTTCTATTATTTGAACCATACCTCTCCTTCCAGATTTTGCTTGTTAATTGGAGGTAAGACTGTCAGATTTGTGTGACCCAGCTGGCTTCTAACCTTAATCCTCAGATCTCAGTCTCTGATTAGCTATGATTACATGTGTGAACTACTAGTGCCAGGTTGAGATAATATCTGAGAATGATCTATGTTATATTTCACATATATTCCCAGACATGGGAAATCTTACCCAAGGGAAATCATGGGAAGAAAAAAACACAGGGAAATTTCAAAGGACCATGTCATCCAGTTTATGTGCACTGATTAGGTAAAATATTGTAGCAGGGGACTTCTATTTTAATGATCAGTTTCCCTGTAGTCAGCAAGTACTTTAATTTCTGGGAACAACAAGGAATTCAAATAGTGTGCTTAAGGTCAAAAATCAATATGTTATGAAACATGTAAGAATATGCAATTCTAAATGTCCACAATGGATTACTATACCCTAAAAGTGAATATATTCTTGT
This sequence comes from Dipodomys ordii, assembly GCF_000151885.1. NCBI lineage: Eukaryota > Metazoa > Chordata > Mammalia > Rodentia > Heteromyidae > Dipodomys > Dipodomys ordii. The sequence goes on from NW_012267281.1 coordinate 10,219,626, forward strand.
AATCTATTCTACAAATGTCATCCTGGCTTCTACAGGAAAGGGTAGGCAGAAGGCAAATTGTTTAAATGTTGTACAGAATGTCAGCATTGTTTCCTTGATCATAGCACTTTCCTCCTTGATTCCCTCACTTTCCAGTTAAAACAGCCAGTTCTAGCTCTAAGTTCTAGCTCTAAGTGTTTCCATATGATAAGGCATAAAAAGTCCAGAATGTCATACCTCTTACCCCTCTTAAGGCAAAAATGTTTCTTCTCTGCAAGGTGGAGAGGGGCTCTTGTGAGAGGGAGAGAAGGTTTTGAAGCAGCACATGGTAGGTGGGGCCCAGTTTTAAAATATGTAAACATACAAGTTTCCAACTTAGTCAGCTTTGCTATTATAACAAATAAATCCCAGAGACATAGCACAACAAACATGGATTCACATTAAAAAACTCCTCTCAGTGATACCTCATGTGCACTGTGAGTTAATATGGTGTCGGCTCAGCTTCCTACATTGTTTCATTTTGGTGCCCAGAGGGAGGAAAATTGAACTTAGGGATGAGACCATTCTTCTGGCAAAGAGAAGGATCAGAAGAACTGAGGTAAAAGGTAATTGAATCTGAGGCTGGGTTATGACACCTTTGGACTCTACTCACTTTCCTCTGGCCAAAGGAAGTCCACTGTCAACAAAAGTTGGCACATGTATGGGTCCTTGAGAAACACTATCAACACATGGTAATAATCAGGGAGATAATGGAATCAGATTGAGCCTTGTAATGTGTTAGACCTGTCACAATACATAGTAAATTTCTTGGAATTTTCACAGTTATCTTGACAAGCATATGAGAAAATACAGTTTCAGTCTGGGATCTTAATTCTTATGTTTTCCCTCATTTATTGTTTATTTCCTCCTACCAAAGCTTTACATATAGGCAAAATAAATGTGCCAGTGACCTCAATGCTCAGAACAATTAGATAAAGTTCAAGTTGTTTAAAAGAATCTTATATTAATTTATTGTTATACCTTATAAACAACCCTTCTTGCTTCTGTTTTGTTTTGTTTTTAATGAAGAAGATGAACAGCATACATTGAGCCCTGTTGTAGACAAATATGTTCAAAGCATTGTTCATTTCCTGAGTAATAGAAGATATACTAAGAAGTTGTTCTTTTTCTCTCTCAGGGGTGTTAGAATTATATAATTCAATGCCAAAGTCTTTGTACTATTGTTGAAGGAAACCCATGAATTGCTGATTGGTGGGTTACTCTTTATGGTAGAATAGGAAGTATGGAGACTTTCAGAAAGGACTTGTAGCTTTCCTGGCCATCAACACTACAAATGCCAGACTCCCTTAGTCTGGAGCTCATAATGGGATGTGAAACTCGCAGGGTGCAGCAAAAAATTGGCTGAACAATGAAAAGAGGCATTCTGTTTATGTTTTCCCAGTGATAACACAACTGCAGTAGTGTGTTTCCAGTGAATCTCACTGTGACCTGTTGGGAAGATCTCACTGTGGTATTTCTTTAGATGTGCAACAGACTGCTATAGGTCCTTGTTTTTCTAGGAGAAGCTCTTTAATGAGCAAAAGGTGCACAACTGAACAACTACTCACAGGCCTGAACCAAAATGTCCCCATCGTTGGTTTGGGACTAAAACTGAATCCAAGATTACACTTACTATAATTTTCTGAGTTCTAATTATTTAAAATATTTGTGTTACATTTTCAGACTTGTTTTAAAATTTTGTAATATAGTTTGAATATTGATTGAACTGAATGTGATGTTAAGGCACTGCTCTGTAAGTTCTATACTAAATTATACTCATATATTTTGAACTCTGGCTAGGTGTGTAGTGGGTTTTACAGTTTATCAGATTAATGATTCTTCTTATTTCATCTTCATTAGACTTGCTGATGTGTGTGTGTATGTAACTTGCTGATGTGTGTGTGTATGTGTGTGTATGTGTGTGTGTGCACATGCGCCCGCACACCAGCGGGCAGTCCTTGAGCTTGAACTCAGGGACTGGGTGGTGTACCTGAGAATTGGTGCTCCACGCTAGTATTCTACCACTTGAGCCACAGCTCGATTTCTGGCATTTCAGTAGTTTAATGGAGATAAGAGTTTCACTGACTTTCTTGCCCAGGCTAGCTTTGAACCAGGATCCTCATCTCTCAGCCTTCCTTCTGAGTAGCTATGATTACAAGCATGAGTCATTTATACTCAGCTCTTTCCCCTTTCTTTTACTAAAGCTATTAAAGTACTTTCTCTTATTTATGTGCTTGTAAGTGAAGTGACCATCTTAATCAGAACATGCCAATGGAGTATAAGTAAATTTCACTCAGAAACAGAGAAAGCTTCCTTATCCAGTTGCTGCTATTTTCTTTTTTAAATCCTTTCCCATACTTGTGATTTTTTTCCTCCTGCACTCAGCAAACATATTGTATCCAGGAATTAAAAATCGAAGAATTGACAAAACATCCACCCAAAATACAAAAACTAAAAATAATCCCCCCCCAAAAAACTCATCTCCTCTCCCCCCTGCCCCCCTCCACCATGGACACTATGCATCAAGTAACTAGTCAGGTTTCTCACTTCATACTGGAACTTAAGTAACAATCGGAGACAAATTTGGGACCTATATTAGTAAGTACTAAGATTTTTTTTTTTTTTTTGTCAGTTGTGGGGCCTAAACTCTGGGCTTGGGCACTGTCACTCAGCTCTTCAGCTCAAGGAGAACGCTCTATCACTTGAGCCACAGCATCATTTCCAGTTTTCTGGTGGTTAATTGTAGAAAACAGTCTCACAGACTTTCTTGCTCCGGCTGGTTTAGAACCATGATCCTCGATTTCAGTATCCTGAGTAGCTAGGTTTACAAGCATGAAGCACCAATGACTGGCCAAAACTCATCTTGATACTAGATAAATTCTGATTTCTTACTAAGGGAAATAAAAAGAAAGATGAAATTATTTATGCCACTATTAAGTAGGTTTTCTATAATTTGTATATGAATATAATCTTTACTGTGTATCATGTCTAAGTGATTATGGTAAAAAGAAAACAAAATAAAAGCTAACATTCTTTGCTGGATGAGACTTTCATTTATTTTCCACATTTAAATCATTGGTTTTTCCAACCAAATTAAGTTTGGGTTTTAACACAGGAATGACAAGAGATAGTTAAGCTGAATTAATATAGCAAGAGGTAATGTATTTTCTGGGACAAAGACAATTAGGTGATTTAGGGCTTTTAGAATCTTCAATTTAGTTACAATTTATCAAAATCTATTCTATGTTGTAGAATCTCTCAGACCTGGAAATACAAAGTGAAATTAAAAGCCATATTTATGAATTAAAAAGTTACAACAAAAAAGGAACCTTGGGTAAAAGTAAAATAAAGTGAGGGTTTACTGAATAATTGCAAAGTATGCCAACCTGATCAAGAATAAATAGTAATTTCTATCTCATTTTAAAAGTTCTTTGGTAACTAGAGGAAGCAGGGGAATATAAGGTTAGCAATTTAACATTGTGGTTTCTTTCAACTATGGAGTCTCAAATTTTGAGTAAGGACTTCCTGGGATGTAATTCCTCTCTAATAGTATAGAAATCAACAACAGCATCTGTTGAAAAGTTTCAAAACCTGAATTTAAAAAATTTCAAAGGGAAAGAAACCATAACCTAATTGTCTATTTTTTAACTTCCCACTCTTTGTTCTTTCATTTGTTTCTTTTTTATTTTACTTTGGGTTTTGTTTTTTGTTTTTATTTTGTGGGGTTTTTTTTTTGGTTGTTTGTTTTTACAAAAACTGGAGTTGTTGGTTAAAGCTGAGATCAACCTTGCCTCTTTAATGGCAAAAGAACATTCTGGGAACGTTATAAACCTCAGGTAAGGGAAAAATCTGAAGTTTACAATAGTCCCAGTGTCCCATGATGCTAGGCCCAGAAAGGCTGTCTTTCATCTATAAAACTCAATTACCTCTAAGTAACATTCTTACTTCCCCATGTAAATTTACTGAGTAATCAGTTCTCACTAGTACAACCCAAGAGAACACATTAAATGTGGAGTTCAATTTTTTTAAAAAAGCTATTTACCAAATTATAAATTGGCAAAGAAAAGCATCTTGGCTTTCCTCAACTTTAGAGAGCCAAATTCTTCCAAAACATTGTTGAAAAAAATTTCATCCAATACAGGAAATATCTTTCTACTTGATAGGACCTGAAAGGCTATTATTATATTATTTGTTTTCTATTTTATCAGAACTAAACATTTTCAATATTAATAATATTTATGATAATCATTTTTTGTTGTTATTGTTGTTGGTTGTGGGTCTTGAAATTAGGACCTGGGTGCTGTCCCAGAGCTTTTCAGTTCAAGGATAGCACTTTACCACTACAGCTCCACTTCTACTTTTCTGTGGTTAATTGAAGATAAGAGTCTCATGGACTTTCCTGCCCAGTCTGGCTTTGAACTGGGATTCTCAGATCTCAGTCTCTTGAGCTGAGAGAGGTGAGCCACTAACACCTATTTATCATATTCTATTGATCATCTATTGACATCTATTTATCATAATCTTTTGATGATTGACAGTTTGAATGTACGTGTTTTTCTGCATGTATCCAAAGCTAATTGTCATGTGTTCAGGAAACAAATAATCAAGTTGGAGGGAAGGAACATTGTTATTCTAATAGCAGGAGAACATTGTTTGGTTATTTGTAGAGGTTATTTGCATAGGAAGGTGTATTCTTTTAAAGAATGCCAAATACTATTAGTGCAGATAAATATCTCCCACAGTGTAAGTATATATGTGTGTGTATATATATATATATATATGAATAGGTGGACTGTGTATATATATGTACACATATGTGTGTATATATGCTGTGTGTAACACCATATATATACCATATGCAATACAAATACACACACAAACATTTCTATGCAATCCCCACTGGACTAGTGAGCAGTTAAAAGGATAAAATGTATGAAAAACTATGAAGGGAAATTAAAACACAAGGCACCTTAAGTGGACCTCCCATACTAATATTACCAGAAAAAGTTTTGTGAAAAAAGTTCTATTAGAATTAATACTTAGACATAAGTGGGTAGCATAAACAACATAAGCACATGTGATGGCAATGTGGGGATGGATTCCTTGGGTTCTGCCCTTGGCATGATATTGATCACCTTCTCTCAGTAAATTAATGTGGTCTTCCCTCAGTATATACTTGGTCTTTATCATCTCTTCTTGTGAAAACCCTATTGATGTTCAATTGGAACCTAATACCTAGCTGCCATTTAATCACGTGTCTCAAGATCCTACCTGTAACTTCTGCCACATACTCCATCCAGCCAATAACTATAAGCCAAAAAGGGACAAGGATTTGTGCTAAAAGAATACGATCTTAGAAAAATTTAGCTAAATATAATTTACTTTTATTCAATAAAAGTAAAAATTAAATAAAAGTAACAAGAAAGATTTATGTTCATTGATAAGATAAACAATCCATGTCCAGCCACTGAAAATACCTTTTTAGATTATAGGGACCCAGCCACAAAACAGTATTTTCTAGAGCCAAATAAATGGATGATTCAAATAAATATTGCCTCATTAAGAATTCACATATCTCTTGAAGGAAAGAAAACTAGTTTTTATTTATGTACTGGTAGTTCACAACCATAACCCTAGCAACTCAGGATCTGAGCTCTAAGGACCTCCATTGATAGGTAGCGTTCGCAGAAAAGTTTATGACTTATCTCCAATTAACTAGCAAAACCCCAGAAGTGGCAATATTGCTCAAGTAATAGAATATCATCCTTGAATGGAAAAGAGATGATGACCTGAGCTCAAGCTCCAATACTGGCACTAACAACAACAACAACAATACTGATATTAATAACAATACATGAAAACCTTTTTCCAACAAGAAATTGCCTTAGCACTCTTGGGATCTAATCTTTGATCCATGTGGAATGTATCTTGGCAATATTGCATGCTTGGCAATAGGCTCTATAGCGAAAATGTGATCACGGGCTAAATATGCAGGAGGGACCTAGCTCAAAAGCTGTAGGGAAGTGTGGAACTAGCACGCAGAACTTCAGTAAATCCATGGCTCCCCTTAGCAGCTAACTGTGAACTTGGGTTGCATATGAGGACTTGTTGGATATTACTAAACTGAAAGTACAGCATTGAGGGAAAGCTCTCACATAACTACCATTGTGACATGCACAAAATCAATCAGCAGAATGACCAATCTCATCATGCAAAAGGACCTAGTATACTGTGGGCATAAAATAATGACAATAATACTTAACAGATTCTGGGCTGCCCGTGCCCAAACTTAATGTGGGCTGCTCTGTACCCATCATTTGATCTCTGTCTCACAATTACCCTGTAGGTTAGATGCATTTACCATTGACACTTTTATAGATAAGAAAGCAAGAGTTTATAGACTTCAGGAAAAATATGTAAGGTCAAAGTAGCAGATTCCATATTAGCAAATGTAGTAGAAGGAAGATATTGCTAAGATAAAATTGCAATCTCTCCTTTCCTCAATAGAGAAAGTGGGAATAACTCAGAGGGAAAATAATTGCTAATGCTACAAATTTGTAACTGATTGTTCTGCTGCTGCATATACTTTAAGGCAGGGCCATTTCACATGAATATTATTTACCAACTTTACCAATTGCAGTCCTTAGAAATAGAAAACGTATTTTGTTAGATGATAACATAATATTGGGACCATTGGATACATGCCTAAGAAAATATCTGATGGTTCAACTTAATTTCATCTTTTTGAACTTTCTACTATCTGAATAAAAACTTACCTAATTAGGAGTCTTACAAACTTTTGAAATAAACCAATTTTCTACTATCACTTTTCAGCTATCACTGAAAAAGTGAACGATTGCTCTGCCTGACAGTCTTTGTAGTTACTAAATAAAAAGATCTACTATTATGTCGTTCATATTGTACTAATGGTGTTATTTATAAATATAATACATATGTTCATTCAAAAATGCTCACATAACTATTTTCCTAATAGACATTCAGGATTCAAAATGAGAAAATAAGAATTTCCAGATGGCTTAAAAGATCTCCAAAAGTCTAGTGTCGCAGGCAACGCTGTTCCAATTTTCAGTGTGTCACCAGACTTACTATCTACATAAACAGACTGTGTTTAACCTTTCCCTAGAGGCTTTCAACTCTGCTAAGCAGAACTTAAAGACTGTCTAGCCAGACTTAAAAACTCATTTGAAGCAAATGCATTGTTGATGATAAGTCATGATGACTTTTCAAAAGTCTATTTTTCTTTCTTTTTTTTTCTGGCTAGAAGTACAATTTAATACGCCCATTTTAAGTCTAGCAAACTTTTCTTCTTTAACAAGGAAATGATTTCATTTTATTTATTTGTTTGTTTATTCATTTACAAATTGAGCCAAAGTTACATGGTCCAACTTCTTGTTTTCTTCCTATAATGGGTACCAACAGTCACTACTAGAGCCCTTCGTTTTGTTTGTTTTGTTTTGCCTTTGTCTGTTTTTCATTTCTACATTTTCTACTCAAAATCTGATTTGAGTTCTTTAGAATACTTCTAAAATTCTATCATAAAATGGACACTCTAAGGGCCAAGACTTTTTAAAAACAGGTACTCCTTCTAACGGATAACTCAAGTGTATAAAGTAGTTTTTAGAAGTATATGGTGGACGTCTTTATTCACCTATCTTAACCCAAAACCTGATTCTCCTTTCAGTCATGGGAAAGTCATGGATATAAAATTTAACAATCCACAGAATCAAGTAAAGTCACTACCCATAACACCTTCCACTCAACCGTTTACATTAACCCAAAGCAATAGAGGTGCAACTAATGGGCTGCAGACAGCTGATGCTAATGGCCCAAGTCTAGCTAAATGAAGCCAGAAGACTTGGCACTGACCCCAGGCCTCCATCACTGCAGAACTACCTGAAATAGATTCACCTAATCACCAAGGCAAACCTCATTGCCCACAGCCCTGTGAAAGGATATGCATTGGCTAACCACACTCCATTCCCCCTTTATCATGCAACAGGCATACATAAGTGTTGAAGAGCAAAGAGAAAGAGGAAATCAGTCTGTCTTGCCTGAATTTGAACTGGAAGTTCCATCGCTGGCTGTCTGGGGTATATACCTGAAGTTGGGCCAAAGCCACACCACAGAAGACAGCTGGGAAGACATCACAGTCATGTGTACAGTAGTTTTTGAGGAACAGATGGGGAAAAAGGCAGGAACAAAGGCAGAGGGAAGATGGAAAGGTCAGCACCCTGAACGACCAGTGCATCAGAGCAGCGAGTCAGTATTTGAGTGAAGGGGCATAGATAGCTTCTGGCTAGAGTCTCTAAGGAGATCTGAATTTTTCTCACCATTTCTCATCGCTTTACTTACCTATAGGCCCTCAGCTGCCTTGCACATTCAGGTTCATTTGCACACTTCTGTTCCCTTTGGGTAAAATATTATTCATCCAGAAGTCCAGAGATTTCTTTCTTACTTTGTTCAGTTTGGTTAAGAATGTTTTTCGTGTCATCTTATCCAAACTCTTAGGTTCTACTTTATACTTCTTATCCCTTTCTCTACATTTAAAAAACAAAATTTCTTAGCAAATAGTACTGAGGAAGAGTGAGGAGAAGAAAAAAGAAATTAAGCAGATCGTGTGAGACAGAAGCCCAACCAAGACAATGCTTTGAAGGACCTGGAGCAGAGCCACAGGGGACAGGCACCCCTTTCCTTGAGCTGAGGTGGACAGAGATCCAGCCAGAGACCAGAACAGCTAAGACTGACAGACAGGGATATAAAAGGGGACTCCATAGCATTGCAAGTGGACCACTAATTTCCGGGTCCCCTTCTCACCTCTTGCCTCAAATATGCTGTATTCTTTTGTACTCTTTTTCCTTTTTCTCCCTCCTTGTCCTCCTCATGCTTTTCTTCCTCTTTCTCCTTTCCTCCTCTACATGGAGAAAGTGGGATCCTATATGTCATAAGGCAGCCTGTACACGTGGAGTCTAGTTGGAGACTTATACCAACCCTTTAGTAGCTAAGAGGCCATCCCCACCTCTGGCTCCTTACTCTCACTTTCAAATAAACTTTATCTCTATTCCCACTTTTCTTGCTTCGATCTGTGTTTTCGAGGCAAACGTTCCATCCCTGAACTAGACCACCACTAGCTTTTGAGATCCTTTATAACTTTTATATCAGGGTTAACAAATTCATTTTCATTAAGTCCAGCTAACAAGGTGATCGATCTGGAGAATACACTCAGGTTCCAAATCCTGAATGTTAATTTGTATCATGCTTGTGTAAAACAATTTTGTTTTGTTTACACAGATAAAACATTTTGTTTTTAACTTATCAGCCTTGCCTGCCCAAAGGCATTCAGAAGAGCTAGGTTGTGCCACCAATTTGGCCTGTAGCCTACAAGTTCTAGTTCCTTTACTTGTAGAGTGGAATATTTAAGGAAACAACCTTCAGGTTAACATCTAGCTCTTCTGTTCTTTAGTTATTTCAAAATAAAGTCAATTCACATAAAGTATTATAAAGTGTTCATTTCCTGCATCCTAACCAAATCATTTATACAGAATAGTAACAAAACATAAAATCTACTTCTCAGTTTACATTTTTGCAATATGAATTCTTCTTTTAAAAAAGATGTAGTACAGAGGGGTTAGTTACATAAGTAAGTCAATGAGTACATACCTTGTTAAACATTGTTACCCCTCTTCTTTTTTCTTCCACTTTTCCTCCCTCCACCTCGAATCTCCCCACCCCCAGCAATATGAATTCTTATTCTGATTCATATATATATTTATATATATTCATATATATATATATGAATCAGCATGAGAATATATATGTGTCACACCTGGGGTTTGAACTCTAGGCCTAAAAGTTATTCCTGAGCTTTTTTGCTCAAGGCTGGAGCTCTACCACTGAGCCACAACTCCATTTCCAGCTTTTTTAGTGGTAAATTGGAGAGAAGAATTGCACGAACTTTCCTACCCAGGTTGACTTTGAGCTGGTATCTTCAGATCTCAGCCTCTGGAGTGGCTAGATTACAGACATGAGCCACCGGTTCCCAGCATAATTTACAGGCTCTTAATAAGATGTATGAGTCTCCATCCACATTTACTTTCTGTGCTTTCCAGTTCCGTTCTCTCACCTAAATCCAAGTAACTAATAAATTGATTAAATGAATTCTCATTTTCTTCAATACACTCATGTGATCAAAGAACTTAATCTCAGGATTGTGTGTTTTTTTCAACTGAGCTATAATTCTTTAGTGCAAATCGAACTCAGAGTTACAGGGCAGGATATCTATGATTTGCTGCAAACAGCCTGTCTGATGCTAGGTCCTCCTTGATAATAGCAATGAAGCCACAATGCCCCACAGACTTCCAGACGAAACGTAAACTCTTCAAGTTATCTCTCACATTGCCATCTACCTTTCTTCACAATTGAGGTCCATCCAGTGATAAATGTGAAACCTGAGTTTCAAAACAAATAAGCATGGTACTGTACATGAAATTATGAATAAAAACTATGGGACTTATGGAAAAGTAGAACACTCCCAAGACTTAGTAATAGAAAAAGCAGCACAGTTTACATATATGGCCATTGATGATAAAATATTCCAAAAAAGGTAATACTTTATTTTTTGGTAAAGACTAGAAATTTAGTTGTGGAAATGGCCATCACAAAGGGCTCCATCAAAAACATGGCAGATTGTCAGCTGGAAGTTCTATATTATTGACTCAGATCACAAGAGGTGAGCTGAGGTAGTGCGGTACTCAATGTGAGGCTGGATTGGCTCAGGAATACTGGACTCCACGCTTAGAATCAATTTCATGCTCTTGTTGAGGTCATCTGGAAATCCTGAGATATTTTAGAACATGGTGTCTCATTTCATATTTTGCATTAGAGCCAGCAAATTATGTAGCTGGTGTGTGTGTGTGAGTATGTGTGCCTGTGTGTGCGTGTGTGTGTGCATGTGTATGTTTGTGTGTGTGTGCATACCCATGTGTCACTATGTGTTCATTCTGTGGATCTTTTCAGGGAGATGGGAGGTGTTATGCACTATTAGTATCATCAAATCAGCTAGGGAAACTTCAATAAGCACATTCTACATCCTTACTGTAGTCTGATTCCCCCCCATATTTACCAGTCATAGTGAAAGAAAACTAAGAAAAACTGTGTATTTATAGCCAGCATTAAAACAATACTGTCTCTACTTGAATTTTACAGAACCTTTATTAACCTGAGGTAAAGGAAAAAGGGGAGAAAAGATCTGGAATGAAGACAGCAATGTGTTCCCAATAAAAGCAGGCTTTTCTCACCAGGGAGAGCCACCTCTCAAGTGAAGAAAAGTGGAGGTACACTAATTCCTTCCAGAAACAAATTTGGAACCCCAGGGGAAAATGACAAATTTGCATGAAAAAGGAGTAAGTTATTCACTAGCTAGCTGCTTACAAGGTTCTTTCTTTCTACTCTTCCTCCCAAGAATTTGGCCTCAGGCATAGAGGAAAGAATTACAGGGAAAGAAATGTTTTAATCTTCCAGCTAATGGTTGAAGTTTACTGTATGAAGGTATCCTCTATCAGAGATAAGCCCAGGCCCTGGACTAGAACCCCCAGCCTACATCAGTAGACAGCTGGAAAGGTGGAAGCCTCCTAAGAGCTTTCTAGGCTGAAGAAGACCAAGAATTCACAGCTTGTGGGAACTGGGAACTCAACTGTGGGAGAAGCCCATTCCCAGCACAGCCTTCTTAGTGTAGCAGGAACTCAGTAGGCATCAGAGTCCTGTCTTCCTCAGAAGGTGGCCATATCTGGAAATCCTCAGGAAAATGTTAACATATAAAACATTTTTACTTTTACCTTTCCTTTAAGGAAACTAGGGAGGAAAATGAAAGGCAATAGATGAATTTTGACTTTGTCAACACTCAGATGACATAGCCATACGATGCTAGTAGAAAAGGAGACATCCTGGGAATTATGGCCTTTACATCTTGCGGGTAGCAAGGTAAGTTGATCAATCAAATCTGCCTGACAGGGAAATGGGAGAAGCCATCTAGAAAATAAGGAGGAAATAAGAAGGACTAAATAATGAAGAAAGAAGAGGGCTTCAGACTCAGGGCTTTGGTGTCACAACCTTAGGAGAAACAAAGGCAATCCACCAATCAGAAAGCCATCTTAATTCTCACTCTTTAACCCAACATGAAGCTCTGTAATGGGAGAGAAGGCCAAGATGGCAGAGATGGGCTGAAATTCTGTCTTACCAGTGGTTCACCTATGCCACATACTCTCTTTCTCTGTCATATTTGGTTTCTAATTTTTCCTATCACCTACACTTGCCCAAATTCTTCTCTTGCTAGGTGCAAAGACTGAGGTCAACTTTGCTGCCCTAAATTCCCGGTAACATATTTAATGCATTAGCTGGAAACTTAAGGATTAAGCATATCATTCTGTAACTTGAGTCTTCTATTACTAATATTATGTTTTGGTGCCATGGATCAGATACTGTTTGAATGGTAACAATAGTATCATTTTTTGGTTGTCTTTTTTTTTTTGTTGTGTGTGTGTGTGTGTGTGTTTGTTGTTGTTGGTGGTGGTCATGGTGCTTGAACTCTGGGCCTGGGGACTGTCCCTCAGTTCTTCAGCTCAAGGCTAGCACTCTACCATTTGAGCCACAGGGCTACTTCCTGTTTTCTGGTGGTTAATTGGAGATAAGTGTCTCATGGCCTTTCCTGCCCAGGCTGGTTTTGAAACGTGATTCTCAGCTCTCAGTCTCCTGAAGCTAGGATTACAGGTGTGAGCCACCAGCACCTGACAGCATCATTTTTTGTTGTTGTTGTTGTTTGTTTTTAATAAAATTCTTCTCCTTTATATACTTACAGTTTCATGAGGGTAAAAATCAAACACTACCACAAACTTTCATACTCAATAACATATTTTTATCTTCTGTATTTTATTTCATTTCATATTGTGCAGAATAAGCAAAATTCTGAGCTCACAAAGTTGAAATTAGTTGAACAAAGAACAAACAAGTAATGTTATCTAAAACATTTTGCTAGAAATCTCTTTCCCTAACAATGTGGGTCTCCCTTCAAGTGTGTTTAGATTCTAACAGCCGTTAACTCCAGCTCCAGAATTAAAACTTCTTTCTTGAAATCCCATGCATTTCAGTAATTGCTTATGAATAGTTATCTACTCTTCTTTTTTTAAATTTCAAAGAACAACTACTTTGTTATGGTAACTGACACCTATGTGTTGATTTACATCCTTTGTTAAGCCAGTTACAGAGGGGTTAGCTAGATTTTCTATACAAGCTGGCTATCCAGAGTATTAAGAGCCTTATTACCATAATTTATTATTTACCTGCCTGTGACTTTACTCTCATGGCATTTCACTAAGTGCCACATGCCAGCTATTTTGTTTTACTTTACTCTTTGCAAAAGATTACCTTTGTACTTTCAGAAGAAAATCAGGAGGGCTGTGGCTTTTATCCTCTTTTCTTAATCTTGCATTTCCATTCACAATGAAATAGCTCTTAGTCCTTTTAGTGTGAAACCAAGTTCAAGATAACTTAGATTGAAATTCAGACACACAAAGCCAGGCTTTTGAAATGAAAATGTTCTTTCAATAACACCACAGCCTTCTCAAACCCATAGTGTTTCAAATGTACTTTAAAATAAGGCAATCTGTTTCTTCCTGTGAAATATATTATTTTAAGAGCCCTCCTCATCTTCCCTGCATTGTAAGTTATTGGGCTTCCCATTAGCTCCTCCACTGCCAGCTCTTAGATCATAGGAGGAGAGTGAGAAAATTCACTACATTGACAGTTTCCTAGATTTGTGCTCAAAGGAGCTATACCTATGTCTAAGAGACAGTGGAGAGAAAAGAAAATGTGTTCTCCTCAAGCAAAATGTTAAATGTGAGAATTTGTTTCTTCAAACTAAAATTAATAAATGCTTTAGTGATTGGAAATCTGGGGAGGCAGATCATTCCTGTTAAAGCATCATTCCAGTCTTGTGAGCAGTGAACCAAACTGTGCTGTGTGCTGTGTGCTCTGTGTGTATGTGTGTGTGTGTGTGTGTGTGTGTGAGAGAGAGAGAGAGAGAGAGAGAGAGAGAGAGAGGAAGAGAGAGAGCGTACACAAGAGAGAGCTTTATTAAGTAGGTCTTGATCTCTCCTTGAAGAAATCTTGTTTATAAATCCTAAAATTCCCTCACCCATCATGCAGTGGCCTTCGGAATACCAACAATGTAAGGTGCTAAACATCTAGGTCCTGAGCACAATGCCACTTCCAGAGTTAAGTTGATCATGAAATAGGAACAACAGTGTGATGTCATTTTAAATGCCTGCTTGAGTTCTGTCACAATTGGAAGGCCATAAATTGTGTGGAGGTAAGTTAGTAGAAAAGTATCCAACCAAGAAATAAGGACTTATAAAACTTCCAGGTGGAGGTTAGCTAAAACACCATACATTCCTGGAAACAAAACAGGGCAGGGACTACAAAAGAATGAGGAAGTAAAAAAGACAAGATAATGAGGAAAAAATAACAGGATCAGTAAATCTTCAGTACATCATCTTACAGGAAATGGAGAAACTTGCCAATCAGAAAGCAATCTTCAAGGACTCCAATTCTCTCTGTTTAACCAGGGTAAGATGGCCAAAATGGGTGAACTTCTGTCTTCCTATGATCTCTTTCTCTGCCATATTTCTCTTCTAATAAACCTTCCCATTACGTTTACTATGTCACATTTTGCCTGACTTCTCTTGCCAGTTGCAAGTACTAAGGTGGTTTACATTTGCTAGACTTTCTGGCAGTATACTCAGTGTTTCGATGGAAAGCGAGGGATGAAGTATGTATTTTACTCATGTAAACTCACTGAAAGATTAGACTGTGACACTCAAGATCTGTGTAAAAGAAAGATGGCTGCACATGATGTCCAGTCCTAATGATGTGCACATATATTACAAAATGCACTTCTCACCAAACCCAGGTGGCTCCCACCTGAAATCCTAGCCACTCAGGAGGCTGAGATTTGAGGATCACATTTCAAAGCCAGCCTGGGGCAGGAAATTCCATGTGATTCTTATCACAAATTAACCACCAAAAACCCAGGAGTAGAGATGTGGCTCATGTGATACAGTGCTAGTCTTGAACTAAAAGTATCTTAAGGACAACATTCAGGCCCTGAGTTCAAGCCCCAGAACAATCCAGAAAAATAAATGAACAAATGAGCAAATAAATAAATAATATTCACTTCTAACTTTTTGTTTGAAGCATTCTAATGCTGTATTCCAAAATTTGAAATCTACGATTCACCTGGGGAACTTACTAGCCATCTAAATTACCTGTCTCCTACCCAGAAGATATGGTGTGTTTGAGGAATGGGCAACGATTCTCATTTTGGGGACATATCCATATTATTCTCATTGTCAACCTAGTTTTAGAATGTACATAGATGAATGCCAGCCTATCACAATCGAAGAAATAAGCACCCTCTTTGTCTTTTTTTCTGAAATACGTTTGTACTGTAAAAATACTGTTCAGAGGGGTTACAGTTACATGAGTAAAGCAATGCTATCTAACATTGAGTTCAGTGGTTAAAATAGTAATGACACAATATCGCCTAAAACCTCTGGTAGCTGGGTTATTGAGGAACACAGGACAAAGTCTGAATCACCTCATCTCCTTTTACCCATCTTCTGCATGTATAACACAAGCAAGAATTAAATCTTGGTTGTAATTTAGGATCACCTTAGTCTTTCCAATGCTTAAATTCTGTGTGCATTAAATTGAGCCTGAAATGAAGAAATGGACATAGAGAAACTACCTTTTTAGCAGATGCCCAGGGGAAAAAGGTATCACAAAGGAATATAAACTCAATGAAATGAAAAACAATACTGACTCATCAAAGTAAGTGAAAGACGTGACATTGCTGAGAGTCTATAAAGAGAAGTTCTAAGATGGCAAGAAGACTAGGAATGGAAAGACTGGTTAATTCCAAGAAAAATAGCTACTAACCCACTCACTCCACTCTGACTAAGTAAGCCTCTAGTCATCAAAGAGACTTCTGCTTTGAGCAATCAACAGTTGTTTTGGAAAACCACAATAAAATGAAGAAAATGCCAGATTTTTAGAATTTAGATGGGTGTCTGGTTTCCAGAGAATGGCTTCAAATATTTAAACTGCTAACATTAGACCAACAATGATCTTAATGGTAATTGAAAACATCTTTTGAATAAATAAGAACACATTTTGCACACTTTATTTGAAAAGTTTACTCATGACTTAGAGCAACACAGATGTAGTTTGGAAGCAGGCTCTAGTTAAAGAAATAAAACTTGATGGGAAAGAAAAATACCAAAGAGGAAATGAAGTGATATGATTTAAAGGACGATATTATTACCATCGTAAACTATGTCAGCCGTGGCTGCCTCAAGTAGAACTTCACTTGATTTAAATCCAAGCAAGGCCACTGAATTATTTTCAGTTAATTATGGGCTAGCCATATGTTGCAATGAGAACAATGTGTTAATCAGTCAACAATGACTCAATGGTGACAAAATGGCTGGTTTCTGTCTGTCTGGACAAAGCATATTTCAGCCATAGAAGAGTATGAGTGCAATATATTTTGGTAGGAAAAATAGTATTAACTAGTTTTAGAAATTTCAAGCAGATGTAAAGTCTGGCTTTGTGTGAGTTTCCACCAAAAACAAGCACACATTGAAATGAGATCTAAAAGCCTTCTAAATGGTATCAATTTGAAGAAAAAAATTAAGTGTACCATTTTCCTCTATAAAGTCAACTTATCATCTGATCCATACTAATTAAAATGTAATCGAACAGCTAAAAAAAAACCTTCACATTGTAGCATTCTATTAAAAGAGAAAAAGTCTATTACACAACAAAGAAACCCATTTTATGAAAATCCTCATCATCCCAAAACACACTTTGTACTAATGACCAAAGGGCACAGGAATTTCACAATAGCAACACAGGTTTTTGTGAAAACATTTAAGTATCCTTCCCCAGTTCTAAAATTTTTTCCTATAAGCATTCGGTATTTAAGATATTCAATAGGTATTTTCTTCACTTGAAAAACAATCCATATAGGCACTGTCTGACCCAATAGATGGAAAATAAAAAGAAAGATAGATCATTGATCAATTTGGTGTACTCAAATGAGCGGAAGTTTCCACTCAAACCAATATCCCCAATTCTTCAGCATCACACATTTCCCAGTTTAAAAACAATACAAAGAAACAAAAAGAAATACCAAAAAAAAAAGCCCAGCACTCATGAAAACAAAAAAGTGGCTTAACCATATTTATATACCTTAAAATTTAAACATGCATTAATATTTACCAATTGGTGATGCTAATATCAAGCATTTTTCAATGCTTATTCGATGGTTAATTAAAATGTTACAAGCATTTCAAACATGTCATGTGATTTTCAGGTTAAAAAAATGGTCTCCACAAAGTATGCCGGGCTCAAATCCTCAACCTTCTTCCAGCCAAAGTGTAATTAGAAACATTGAGACATCGAGCTGGCTAAGGCTCTTTGGACATCTGCTCCACTAAGCTTTCTCTTGAAAGCCTTGATCTTTGCCTTCCTAATTACACATTTTAGCAAAGCACTTTTACTACAATTTCCTAAGTCTCGTTACCATGGAGGTGATTCTGATCTAGATGAGTTTGTGAGGCTCACAGATTTCACTCAGAAGTTCCGGTATGTTTATAATCCACGTATTAACCTTTGACTTTTCTAGCCCAATGCCTATTATTTTCATTAATTTTCTGAAGAAAAAAATACATGATTACGTACCTGGTGACACATTTTTATTCATGTATACACCCACATATACACATTTAAAAATGCGTACAAGAAAAAAAATCCCCAAAAGATAGTTAAGTGGAGGTGAATCAGTCAAAATGTGTAACTTATAAACATCAGCCAGTTTATCTTTAGATGGGAAATAAATAAGTATGACCTTTTCCTGAGGATAACTGTGGGTGTCCAACTGCACTTATTTACATTGTGTTCCTCTGATCACTTTTTCCAAAAGAAACAAGTATGTGATTAAACATTTTTTATGGAAATTAAGTATCTTTAATGATGAATACACAGGAGATGATTTCTTTCTGATTTTCCTTTCTTCTTCTTTTTCTTTTGTCCTTGTTGTTGGTGTTCCTGGCGTTTGAACACAAGGACAGGAGTGGCTTTGACATGTGATCCTCACTTCTCTGCTTCCTAGGCAGCTAGGATTACAAAGAAGAGCCACCAGTGCCCAGCTCAGGAGACTATTTCTTAAGTTTAACTACAATATTATTATGGGTTTTTTAACTACAGATAAAGAATATGACATCTAAATTTTAGAAAGAATATTATAAATGAATGTTTAATTATGGAGAAATGTGTTATAACCATTTAAGGATAGAGTAAAAAATAATTAGTTGTGTTTTTAATCTAACTTGTCTTCCTGGAATAATTTCTTTGAATGCAAAATGCTTCATAAGATTATCATATAGCACTGTCTTTTTTCAGTTCTTATAAAAATACTATGTGAATATATACAGGGGGAGAAGCAAAGGAGAAAGGAGGGAGGAAAGAGGTAAAGAAGAAAGGAGAGCAGGAGGATGGAAGGGAAGAATGGAATGAGAGAGAGGGGATTCTAGAAAATATGAGTTTCATATTCTCATATATAAGCAAGATGATTAGTCAGTAATTTGCATACCATGGGGTAGAAGCCACAGATGCACACATGGGCACTGCAAGCAGCTACTAAATGTTCTTGGCAGATTTCAGAACCTATCACACAGGTGCTTGTTGGACCTTTTCTTAGGAGAAAGTATTAGCTCTCTCTGTTTCTTACGTTGTGTCAGCTCCTTCCTTTCCCACATATATTTGTGGCTCATTGTGATGTCAAGAAGCTTTCTAGCTGCAGGGATTGAGTGGGAACCAAATGCTATAAGCACTCCTGAGAGCTTACAGTTTGTGCTTAGCAGGTTTATGAAGCAAAGTTAAAAAAATAAAAACCTAGAAAACTAGACTATGGCAGTAATCTTCCTCTAGTGATCAAATTATTTCAAGGGTAAATCAAACAGCAATTATTTAGATGGTCCTTATTGATAGCAAAGTCAAATTACCAAGATCTTGAAAAGAATATTTCACTTTCTGTCTCTTTATCATCACAGTGAGTATTATTTTAGTAATGTCTATGTTCCTTCGGTGTGGTCTCAGTGACATTAACGGTGCCCTGGATTTAAAATAATTCCCACTGTGAACCTAAGATTATTATGAGATTTTTTTTAAAAAGGTAGTATAGGTTAAAAGAGTTTTAGAGTATTGAATTCATCTGGGTATAGAAGGTGAACTCTAAGGATCCTGCTGATGATGTGTTATTTCCTTTTGGTTAAGTGGTCATACCCTAGAGAATAATCATAGGTATTTTAGTAAAGCTAATAATTACTTATGGTTCAAAAGGAAAAGAGGAGAGGGCGCCAATAACTGGTGGTGAAAGTTCATGACGAATCCTAGATCCCTCATAAACGTGTTCCCTGATTGGTTGTGGGAACTGTGGTTTGCTTGTCTTTTGTCTCTGGGCACTCATGAAATGGTATTTTAAAGGAACATTTGTTATTCTAAGAAAAAACGGATATGTTATTTTGTATGGTTGTTGCCTGTGTGTTCCTCATTGCATTTGAAGGATGTGTATAACATGCATTATTAACAGGAAACACTTTTTCTTACCCACTGTATAATCTGTCCGTTTCGCTATTGGAGCTTAAGGAAGTAGTCATGTAATCAGTACCTTAAACATTGTTGTAACTAAACTGATTTTTCTACCAGATGTGATTTGCTACAATATAATTTTAGATGATTATTTTTTCTATTTAAAACACAAGCTAGCATCAATAATCCATAAAGCTCCTAAGACCTGAATAATTTTTCCTTTTGTGTAACCACTCATTTCATATTTTCTTACCTCCAATAAATTTTCACTCTCAATATTTACTCTCCCCACAAAAATTTATTATAGTTTTCTTACTACAATATTATATTCTGAGCCAGGCATGGTGGTACATGCCTGTAATCCTAGCAAATTTTAGAATAGCCAGGAAGATCAAGAGTTTGAGGTCATCCTGAGAAATATAGACAGACTATCTCAAAAAAAGAACTTATGAATTAAATCATATTTTTACTTGTAGACCATACATTCATTGCATTTATTCGTTAAGATGAAGAACAAATAGGATTTTATAGCATGAAATTTAATGCAATTCCTTATCTAGATAATTCAAATCGGAGAAAGTCAAAACTAAAAGAGAAAAGACCAGGCTGTACTTTAAGCTATAAACAGCATTTCAATTTTTTAAAAATGAGCTCATATGTTTATAAAAATAAGTCATATGTGTTCTAATTGTATATTTTTAACTAAGAATTTTTGCATCCTTTCCTTAGCCATTTTTTTTTAAATTTTGGTGATACCAGGATTTGGATTCAAGGATTGACAAACGTGCTAGGAAGGAACTCTGCCAACTTGAATTAGTTCCACCAGCATTGTCATCTTGGTTATTTTTGACATAAGGGCTTGCTTTATGCTTGGACTATGATCCTCCTATTTGTGCTTTGCAGTGGAGCAAGAGTAACAAGGCCCAAGCCCCACCACCCAGCCACTGATTGAGATGGAGTCTTACAAACATTTTGCCTTGTCTAGCTTCAAATTTGCCTACCTGGGCTGGCATTCTCAGAGGCATGAGCCACCAGCAACCAGTTCTAGAAGTCTTTAGGATTTTTAAAATAAGAGATAAACATTAAATAATTATGGCTATTGGAAATACTTGAAATCACCTCAGTATTTCATTCACTATTTGAAAACTTGCAGTTGTTTAATACTTGCAATCACGTAGGCTCATATTGATTGATTTCTATTTATCAGCCACTGTATGTCAGGCCATTTAACACTTGATACTACTCAAGAACATAATTACTAATTTGAATTTGCAGAAGACAGAGAGTACAGGAAAACTAGATAACTTCCTGGCAAACATTGTAGAAGAGTGTGCTCCCAGATGTCTGTAAACCTACGTTCCTCATCACTCAACAATATTGACCATATTGCCTTTCTTTGAATCATTTGGGATCTTTTGGATCAAAATTTGGACAGGTTTACTATTTTCTGTAAGTCATAGTTTAATTTCAAAATCTTTTCTAAGAAGTAATAGGCAGTGGTCCACTGTCTAGGAAAAAATAACATTTATGTTAACATTAAAATAGAGAGTATTGAAGTTTTGACGTGGTTTCTCTGATAACTCCTTGCCTAATCAAAAAATATTGGAGGAGGGAATGAAGTCTATTACTCCTTGGACATAAATGTACAAGACTGACAGCTTTATAGCATTTGAGGTTTCTGGCCACAATAAATGCCAAGGCAGATTGATGTGTGATCTTGTCAATTGACCACCAATTGCTCCAAATCGACTAGAACCAAGCAATTTCTATATTTTCTAGGCCACAATGAAAAGCAGCATTATTTCTGCATCGTTCTCAATATAGTACATCCAGAGGCAAAATCCAGATTTAAAGGAGGACTAGGCCTCTGTGAAGTGCAACCTTATGGTATGGAAATCCAACGCACAAGAGCTGAAATACTGGCTATGCAAAAACATTGGTGGCAAAAGAATCACCTTTAAATGTCTTGTGTGAAGAAATGCTGTGACTGATGTACTTTGAGGCAGAAGAGGAAGAAAGTTCATGCAATGAATTCATTGACTAGTAAGAGCAATACCATCAACAGAAAGAGACTGGCCTTTCTAGAGTATTAACTCAAATGACATCAATGGAGAGAAATGCCTTTTGTGTGTGTTGTGTGTATGTGTTATAGTTTGTCAGGAATGGTTAATGTGTCAAGGTATCATAAAAAGAATTTGAAAATTAGTGTTACTGTATTATAAAAGAATTTTCAATATTCTGATACTTCCTCATTATTATTATTATTATGGATTTTTTCACAAGTCTTGAGGATTTGGAGCATTGTCTCTGAGCATTTATGCTCAAGATTAATGCTCTACAACTTGAGCCACAGTTGTACTTCTGTTTTTTTGTTTTTTGGTAATTAATTAGAGATTAACTACCTGCTCAGGCTGGCTTTCCAGCTCAAGCTAGCTCTGAACCTAAATCCTTAGATCTCAGCCTCTTGAGTAGCTAAGATTACATGGTTGAAATACCAGGACCCAGCTCTGCCTCCTTCATTTTATAAACATGTCTCATAATGAGAGCTCAGCCCTGATAATGCCCTCAACCCACACCAAATTTTATTCATAACCTAACCATCTACAGAAATCACTTAGATTCTATTCAGGGACAGAGTAAGAAGGTAACTCAGTAGACTTAATTGCTGGGCTTTTGTTTTTGTTTTTTGTTAGTTTTTGTTTCACTCAACTCCTGAAAAGTGAACATTCCTCAAATATCCCAGGTTGAATGAAGAAATAGTGACATAGATTGCTGTATAGAGAATAGCAAGCAAGAGCTTTATGCATTTCAGCCTTCATTGTGGTACATCCACCACCCCAACTTCTCTTCCTCCTCCTCTTCTTCTTTTGTGCCAGTGGTTCTTGAAATCAGAGTCTAGGCCCTGACCCTGAGCACTTTTAGTCAAGACTGGCACTCTACTACTTGAGCTACTGCTCAACTTTTAGCTTTTTGATAGTTGATTGCTTGTACCTCTCTTCGTTTCCACCCCTCCTCCACCCACCTGTAAATCTTTTGGAAATATTGAGGAATTAATAGAAAATTTACAAGGAGAGACAACTGTCTTCACAGATGTCAGGTTACATGTAGAAAGCAAGAATTTGGAAAGGATTTCCAGTGTTATGATCAATTAAAGGCTTGTACAGGGTCGAGTTATCCAACTTCTCTGTGGCTTTCCCAAGTACCCATATGTAAAAAGTCACTCAGTATCAATATTCACAGTCACGAACATACACAAAACACTGGCCCTTTCTATCTGGGTATATAAGGGGAGAAGGTTGGGGGGAAAGCATACTTTTTTCTTAGCATCTCCTTGACAGTAAATGCACTTTCCATCAGAAAATTTGTTTTTTTCTTCCATTTTCTTTCATGATGAACTCTGATCCTCCCAAGTCCTCACTGCAGTAGAATTCTAACAAAATTGACACAAAACCATATAAAGTATTTCATAATCTCTTTTAATATACACAAGGAAACTATAGCAACATAGATGCTTTAAAACATCATTTATCTTTGAAAGGTATGACTACACAATTCACATGTAATTAAAAAGATACTCAATATACTCACTGAGAAGTTTTAAGTGTTAAGAATCCAACCCAAGGCCTTGAACATGACAGGCCAGCATTCTTCCATTAAACCATTCTCCTAGCCTGTAATGTTAAGTTGGGAGGATGATAGTTTTCACTAGATCTGACAATTATGTCACCTTAAAATATGACAAGTAGGGATTTAATTTCACTAAATAGCTAGTTTATCAATAATTAAATCCGTCCTACATGACCTCATAAATGATAGGGCTAAAGCTCCCAATTAGAAATTCAAGTGTCCGTACAGTCAGACTTGTGCAGTTATTTTGTTTCACTAATTAAAAGACAGCATGATGACTTCTCTATTATTCATGGACCAAAGAGGAAAGTAAAATTATATATTACCTGGAAAGTTCTCCTAAATGAGATCAGTAAAAAAATAAAAAAAAATCTTGCAGGCAAAGCTATTACTTTGCTCTTCAGAGATGATAATCTACTTCATGGATAACACTGTATTTTTAATTTCAAAACCATATTGCAAGATTTATTTGAGTTTTGGTAAATAAAGATAAAAATGGAGGCACCACAATGCCTTAAAACTTTCAAAGCTCTGAGGACCTCCCCTAGAATACCAAACATTTGTGAATGTGTACTGTGTTCTTTTTTTTTATTATTGTGAGAATACCATACAGAGGAGTTACAATTACATGGGCAAGATAACAAGTACATTTCTTATCAAGCATTGTTGCCTCCTCTTTATTTCCCCTACCCATCCTCCCCCTCCCCCCCCCGATCTTCCCCCACCCCCCACCAAAGTTGTAAAATTCGTTTTTCCACATAACGACTTGTACATCTCATTGTTGCAATGAGTCCACCTGTATCCCTAGTTAAATGATTTGTTTTTACCCTTCCCTTCCACAAATTATACCAATATCAAATACAGTGAAAGCAGGGGTTATACCATAGGGGAGGGGCATACAAAGCAATATAGAAATCATGTTATATATGTTAGAAACAATTGCATGAAAGAAAAAAAAAACATTTGAATACTTATCTTGGGGTTCATGCCCCTAACATCAACTCATCTGACCTTTTCTGCTTGACTCAGACATATATTAGTTATTGCAAATAAGGGAAACCATGGAAAACGTGAACTATATCTGTACTTGAAAGTCATGCTAGGGATGAGCTTGCTTAGCATGCTTCACACCCTGGGTTCACGACCCATTGTGTTAAAAACAAAGTGGCCAATGGCATTAAAAAGTTTTCATAATTTGTTTATTCTCAAAAAAATAAGCCAAGATTTTACCATATGAAATGATTTTCTGAAACTCATAGAGCACTGCACTTACATAATTATATACATGAAAATGTTCACTTCCTTTGAGAATGGGTAGAGTTTAGATTCCTTTCGAACAATGGGATTTGAATGCAGATTATGAAATCAAATTTACTTGGTTCACCAAGAGAGGTCTGAGAAAAAGATGGGGTTTTGATGCTAGATCTTTCTATTCTTAATAGTGTTGGAGGGGTGTAATCCTAACACAATGAAATCTGTGTCTACCCGATGATAGACTACCTGTGGGCATTCAATATATTCTGACTAAGGAGGTACTTTCTGATCATGAGACTCAGTGCATTAGTGTCTTCTAAAATCAATCCAATTCGGGACAACCAATATTTAAAAAAATGAAATAGAATTGAAATTAACACAACAAAAAGAAAATTAGAGTATCCTCATAGGAAAAGCATTAGCTTATGAAATTCAAGTTTATATGTGTGTGTACATTTGTACATATATATAGGATATATATATTCATTTACACATAAACACATTAGTGTTAAATATATATGTGTGGAAATGTACATGCATTGTGAGTTCACATATGTATCCTCCATGCATAATTTATCTCCTTTGTTTCTTATTTTTCGCCTTTGAGAGGATGATAGGCAGTAGTATCATTAAGGGTCCCAGTGAAGTGTTAATAGATGAGCCAATTGAGATGTGAGGAAAAAATGAGGGAGACAAGAGATTTACAGCAAGGACCGTTTTTTTGTTTGTTTGTTTTTGGGTCCCGTCGTGGGGCTTGAACTCTGGGCCTGGGCACTGTCCCTCAGCTCTTCAGCTCAAGGCCAGTGCTTTACCACTTGAGCCACAGCAAGCGCCACTTCCAGCTTTTTTGTTTTTGCTTATGTGGTGCTGAGGAATTGAACCCAGGGCCTCAGGCATGCAAGGCAAGCACTCTACCACTGAGCCACCTTCCCAGCCCCAAGGACCAGTTTTAACATATATAAAATAGGAAAGTCAAAAGGACTTGGAGAATAATTGACTGGAAGTAGGGTTGGGAGCAAAATGACAAATGTAGTATATCTGCAATCACGCTTCTTGTATTATTATTATTAATAATAATTACTATAATTGATTTGAGGTACTGAGTCAAGGGTCTTGGGCAGTCTTCTATTCAAAACAAATTCTGTGTCTACATTTGCCTATACATCAAAAAATTAGAGTATAACCTATAATTCCCAGTGGTACTTTTATCCTGTTACCCATATTGACATAGTAGGTCTTCCATAAATGCTGCTTCAACTGAGCTTAAGGAGAAGCAGAATGGATCTCAGAGACCACTGTGAAATTAGATATTAGAGACATCTGAAGAAACAAATTTAGTGAATTTGAATACTTTTTCTCTCTCTTCTTTATGGCGAGAGATTACATTGTATACATTCTTCCTCAGTTACAAACACGACATTCCTCTAGGACTTGCCCTGGTGTCTAGAGTGATTTGTGTGGCAGTGCCATCTGAGGACCATGATGGAGAGGAATAGGTAACATGATATTGTTTAGGAATTATAACCATTTATTGCTTTTAAAGAGAGAAATATAACTGATGTTAAAAGATGAGAACAAAGAGATAAGTCTTTGAATGGAAATAACAACATATTCCATATTGATTCTGAAGATGCATTCCTTCTATTGAAAAATATCCTTTCTGAAGACCTGGTACTTTCAAGGCAATTTGCTATACATTCCAGTGAGTATAATGGAAGGAAATTTGAACAATGCCTTTTATGGCTAATGAGCTACTACGTGGTATTAGGCAAGATGTTCAATAATCAAAATAAAGTACATAATGCCGTGAGGACATGAGGAATGTGCCAGGTGCCACAGTCAAGCTTCAAAACCAGAAAACAGTAAATATCATCAAGGAACATGAACGAGATCCCATTAAGAAGGGAGAACTTGAATTCAGTCTACATTCATCAGAAGGTAAGACACAATTTATCTAGATCTTATCATAGATTTCTAGGACATTTTGTCTGCCAAGGTACAGCAAACAGCACTTTTCCTCTTCATGGTAAAAAATGAAAACATATTTCTATTTAATAGGATATATAGGTTCTATAGTTCTAACATTCTTTTTGTTGTTGTTGTTTTGTTTTTACAGGTCACGGGGCTTGAACTCTGGGCTTGGGCACTGTCCCTGAGCTCTTCAGCTCAAGGCAAGCACTCTACCACTTGAGCTACAGCGCCACTTCTGGTGGTTTATTGGAGGTAAGGGTCTCAAGGACTTTCCTGCCCGGGCTAGCTTTGAACTGCGATCCTCAGCTCTCAGCCTCCTGAGTAGCTAGGATTACAGGCATGAGCCACCAGCACCCAGCTTCATTCCAACATTCTGAGAAATGAAAGTGATGTCCAAATGTCAGTACAATTTCCAATGCTTTCCAGACCATGCTCGAGATTGATTTATGAAACCAGTCATGTTCAGAATTATCAGTCATATTAAATAAGAATGAATGTTTGCATTTCTTTTTTATGTTGTTTTTGCAAGAGTGACACATAGATTACAAAAGAAACTTGCAATTATGAGCTAATCGATTACAGATAATCAGTGTAATGGTGTAGACATACACTGACTTCCTGTCTAGCGAATGAATCATCGCTTACATTGAATCATCGTTCTGTATCAAATTGAGTATTTCTGGTAACATCTGTTCTTCACTTCAAAGAGTATTTCCAGTAACATCTGCTCTTCACTTCACTTTGTCTATGTCATTAGACAGAAAACCCGAATGCCTCATACCTTTGTCGTATGGTTAACTGAAAGGTACCTGTTCTGTACTTCATAGCATTTCCTTGATACCTTGCACAGATTGCAATAGGAATGGAATACCAATGAAGTCTAAGACTCAAGTGCTTCCAAGTCTACTTTTTTGATATTCTCCTTAAAATATGCTGGCACTAGCAACACATTTTACCCCAGATTTGGCCTGACAAGTACTAACTATGAGCTATTGATAACAGTTAGTAATTGGCAAATTTGGTAACATTTCCTGGTACTTACATCTTTTTACTGTATTAAGCTATGTCTGTGTCTCCCTTCTTCTTTCCTTTCCTCCCTTCTTCCCTCCCTCTCCCTGTCTGTCTCTCTTTCTCTGTCTCTGCCTCTTTCTCTCTCTTAACTCCTCCTACATATGGAGAGACATTTTGTTGTTGTTGTTGTTGTCAGTTGTGAGGCCTGAACTCTGGGCCTGGGCGCTGTCCTTCAGCTGAAAAGCTCGTGCTCTAACACTTAAGCCACAGAGCCACTTCCGGCTTTTTCTGCATGTGTAAGTGGTGGTGAGGAATTGAACCCAGAGCCTCATGCGTGTGAGGCAAGCACTCTACCACTGAGCCACCATACTAGTCCGACAGTTTGTTTTTAACTTGTCTATTTCTCCTGTCTACAGACTAATTAGTTACAGATTACTAGTTACTAATCATGGGTTGGCACTTTAGCTTCAAGGAAAAATGATGCTTTCTTCGGAAGGATATTTAGTTAGGTAATTAATTCTTTTTTTTAATTTTGAATATACTGTATAGAGAGGTTACAATTACATGGGCAAGATAATGAGTACATTTCTTATCAAGCATTGTTGCCTCCTCCTATGTTTCCCCTTCCCATCCCTTCCCATCTCCCTCCCCCCACCTCTCCCCACCCCAGTCAAAGTTGTAAAGTTCGTTTTTCAACATAACGACTTGTACATCTCATTGTTGCAATGAGTCCACCTGTATCCCTATTTAAACAATTTGTGTTTTTCCCTTCCCCTCCACAAATTATACCAAAATCAAATACAGTGAAAGCAGGGGTTATACCGTGGGAGAGGGACATACAAAGCAACAAAGAAATCATCTTATAAACATGTTAGAAACAATCACAAGAAAGAAAAAAAAAACATTTGAATACTTATCTTGGGGTTTATTTCACCTAACATCAACTTACGTGACCTTTTCTGCTTGTCTCAAACATATACTAGTTATTGCAAATAAGGGAAACCATGGGACCTATGTTCCTTTGGGCCTGGCTTACTTCACTTAATACAATATTTTCCAAGTCTTTCCATTTCCTAACAAATGGGGCAATGTCATTCTTTCTGATGGATGCATAGAATTCCATTGTGTATATATAATAGGTAATTAATTCTGTAATTAGTGCCAGGACTGGGCTTAAATCAAGACTTTGTGATCTTGCTTAGCTTTTTATTCAAGTCTGAGATTCTTCTTTTTTAGCCATACCTCCAATTTTGTGTATGTGTGGGTTTTTTGTTTTTATGATTAATTGGAGGGGAGCCTCATTGATTGATCTGTCTGAGTTATCTTTGTGGCTGAGGATAGGCTCTGGTGTATCACTGTGTAAATTTAGAAAAACTGGTTAACTTCCTGTCATCTTGCTTTCCACCTCTGAAATAAGAACAACACTTGCCTAGTTCATTGTGAAGATTAAATGAGTTAACACATGAGAGGGTTGAAGAGCAAGAACATGTATGCAACCAACAATATATGCCATCAGGCACCAAATATTTAAAGTACTGCATAGAAAAAATAATTTCTGCATTGGTGACGTAGCCTGAATTCTCAAGAGGAAATCCTGACTCAGACGTGTTTTGTGCCAATGGAAATGAATTTCAACAAAGGTTTAAATAGTCGCAGTAATTTCATTCCTATTTATTGTATGTCCCAATTTTAGAAGATCTGCTCAAAATTGAAAATGTACCTTTATTTTGTCATTCCTTCATTTTTACTGATCGGTTCACAGTTGTTCTTTACAATTTCTCTTTTTGTTGGTAAGACATAAAGGACAATATTATTACACCTGAATAGTGTGTAGAAAATAAAACAATGAAAGAAATGCCATGGGATATTTGGGTCTTCTTTAATATGGTTTATTAATTCAACACAGAAAAAATTTAATAGAGTCCAATTCATTGTAGTATATTCACGCTCATTTCCTCCAAGATTATTAATAGGTATTCCAGTTTTCTTTTATTCATCATACTGGAAAGAGGTTGTGGAAGAATGTTGTAGAAAATGACAGGACTCCAGGGCATTAGAATATCATAATATCTTTTCACATTAAAGATTAGGGCAACCGTGATAAATCCTCTAGTTAAAAATAGCAATGAGATAATTAATATGTAATTCAATTGTTTTCATTTCAATGTTTTATTAAAGTACAGGAAATAACAACTGAAACAAGATATTTCCTCAATTTATATAAATAGGTTAAAAAAATCTAATTTTCCCCAGAGCTAAATGCCATTAGTTTATATTTCATCCTTCTCAAATAGTCTAGGAGTTTAAACATGAGATGAATTAATTTTTATAGCTAGAACAAGAATTGACAATGTACTTCTGTCCAATTATACATTTAAAAAATAAGGATACATAATGTTTATTATGAATGAATAACACAGGAATTACTAATATCTCCCAACTGAACAAACCAGGATTAAAAGTGAACAGACAAAGAGTCCTTATTATAAGTTACTCCAAAAGTATATTAGAAGAATAGGATATTAGTGGATAAAATCATCAGAATTCATTTTCATTAAGTTTCTTCTATTACCAACTTTGTTGAAAACATATTTCATGGACAGGACAGTTTAATCTCATCCAAACAAAGAGCCAAAATTGTAGGTATCTTTACATCTGTCTAAATAGCTTGGTAATTTTACCTGTTGGAATATCCCCATGCCTGGACCATACACTACAGATACCTAAAAAGAGCAGCTTAAAAATGAGTCCCAAATAAATCTCAAACCAAACAGCAACTGCAAGGCTCTTTAGCCCATCAGTGATAATACAAGATTATTTTAGGTCAGATGTTTAGTAAGGGCTTTGACAGAGCAAAAGGAAAATTTGGATCTGAAAACATTCTTGTTCTAGAATATCCAGAGACCTTGTTATCTGATGGATTGAGGGTTCACTGGACCCAATGCTTGAAATAAATATTCTGCGTACACTACAAGCTCATGTTTTCCTTGTTTGTAAAACTTGTTTTTCCCCTTGGTGATGATGGTTTTAATCTAATTTTTAGCATCCATGTACATGTGGAAATGATATCTTTTAAGTTAGGAAAAGGAAAATGGTACATTGAAGAAACCCGCCTAGAAGCAGTTTTTTATAAAATAGTGGACCTTTCTCTTTAGATTGATGTTCCATGAACAAGAACTCATGCCTTCCACACCATAAAACCAAACTTTTCTAACATCTTGGTAACATCTTTCTGGAGATTTTTTTAAGTAAATTATCCATGAATATTTCAACAAACATGCTTCGACCTGTGGTAAATTTACTTTTCTCCAAAACTTTGACTGTAATTATATCAGCAGCATGCCACTTAGCATGAATTGTTTTGTAGCTTGTACTGTGGAGTGGACCAAAACTCTACAACCTTTGTATTGGTAACCATATTTCCTCCCCTTGTCCTGAACAGCCCATATCTGACAAAAAATGTTTTTGGTGTTGTTTTGTTTTGTCTTCAAAATTTAACTATTGGAGTTAAAAGTTACCTCCCAGGTAACAACATGGCTGTCATACTTTCTGCAGAATGGAAAAGAGTAAGGGAAGAATTCAAAATATCTCTGACATGGGGCACACACTGACAACCCTAGCTACTCAGGAGGCTGAGATCTGAGGACCTCTGTTCAAAGCCACCTAGGGCAGGAAAGTCCCTGAGACTCTTATCTCTGATTAACCACTAAAAATTGGCAGTAGAGCTGTGGTCCAAGTGGTAGAGAAATGGCCTTGAGCTACACACACACACACACACACACACACACACACACACACACACACACACACACACACACCCTGCAAGGACCTCAAAGATAACAAAAAGTCTCATACCTATGGCTGGATGCATGTTTTAAGGTGTCGTCTTCCTCAGAGATGCTCTGTCCCTCCCCCTTGTAGACACATTCCAATGAAAATCAAGGATGCTATTTTTAACAGATATATGGAATTTGTTACACATTATTTGTGAAACACTATCTTATTTTTTATTACAATTCCACTTCCCCTTTGTCATTAACATTCTCATGAGGATTAATTTTGAAATAGACAGAAGTGACTAAAAGTAGATGAAGAGTACATGCTACAAGTGAAGTCATCATTTGCCTCTTCATAGTTATTGACCAAAGGCAAAGAACACCTACAGTATCAAAACCTTAGGAAGCTGTTCTTTATCCCTTGGGTACTCTGTACTTCCTCCTCTGCTGTGATCTCTGGCCCTACAAGTTGCCATTCTTGAACTCACACCTTGTCTTTTTTTTTCCCACACAAATCACCAAAGCAGGATAGTCAAGTATGAGCAGAGTGTAGTGACTTCAATTCCAGCAGTCCCTCAAAATGTTCTCAATTTCATGCTTCCCTGATCAGTCTTATTCATAAGAAAATACATGTCTATGAGCAAACATTTGGACTTGATCTGACAAAAAAAGAGCTCAGAAATAGCATTTTTGAGGTACTTTATTAAAAAAAAACTTGATGTCTTCATTTTTACCACTATTCATTTGCAATCAAAGTAGTATTTCAAAATGAAGGTTGAAAAATCAATAAAATATGTATTTCTGTAAATAACTCAGGGGTACCTATTTTCCAGAAAGCATGCACATTCAGCAAAGATTATCAGAAGCTATCACAAAGGTTTATTGCATAGTTAAGTGATTATAAATAAAATTATAAAAAAAATCAGAGTTAGTGTCTTCTATGAACTGATGATAATTCTGTCTGTACAAAGATGTCTCGAGTTTTTGACATGTTGAAAAGTTACTCAGTAGGGACATGGAGCATAAAACCTTTATGAATTCAGATGTCACTGCCAAGAGGTAACCACAAAGTTATGGTGATGTTTGAATTTCCTATATCTTTCTTCACTTGTAAGTCTAAAAGAAATGACAACATATAAGGGAAACCATGCATTTTTTTTTTGTCTCTAGGCTAGAATTACCTAATGCAAGTTTTAGCAGATCTTTCCATTACTTTATGTATGGTACAATATTATTATTTCTAATGAATGAGTAAAATTCCATTGTGTATATATACCACATTTGCACAATCCATTTGTCTATTGAGGGGCATCTGAACTGATTCCATACCTTGGCTCTGGTGAGCAGTGCCGCAATATATGAATGAGCTGGCTGCTTTATGTATTCTGGTTTATAATCTTTTGGGTATATGTGGAAGCTAGATTTAGCTTATAAACATATAAATACAGAGCTATGCAAGTATAAAGAAAAGCATTCACTGAAATACAGCAGATTCAATGGAGAACTCAAATACTGCAATACCTTAGAAAGGCAAATCAATATGCAACAAATTAAAATACCAGGAAGCTGCTACAGGAAGGGGTGGGGAGGGTGAAGGGAAAAGGAGTGGACAAGTAAAGAGGAAAAAACCAGATTAATGCAGACAACAATCCAATGTATAGCTTCTAAAATTACAAAGGGTGAGGGAAGGGATGGTTAGGGGCAGGATGGGTGAGAATGTTGAAAAGAGTGACATTGATCAAGATATGTTGTATTTATAAACTGCTTTGTGAAATGGAGTTGTCCTTTGTACACCAATTAAAGATAATAAAAACTAAGAATTGACAACTATCGTATGAACAAAATGATTGGACGCTAGGGATAGCTATAGTTTGAATCATTTAACTTCCAAATTATAGCACACATCCTATTTGGATTAGCACTTTCAGGCAGTGGATTTCAGAAAGAAATGATTTGCTGGCTGTTAGTCCGAGACTCTAACATAGAAAAGTCACAAATATTGCAGGCACAAAACCTAACAAAAAGTTCTGTGATCTTAAAGCAACAATTAAAAAAAATGCTTTGAGACTTTCTTGTATCTCAAAGTGTATTTAATAATCTTTTTTTTTATTGTGAAAACACCTTAGAGAGGGGTTACAATTACATGGGCTAGGTAATGAGTACATTTCTAATCAAGCATTGTTTCCTCCTCCCTTGTTTCCCCTTACCATCCCTTCCCATCTCCCCAACCCCACGCCAAAGTTGTAAAGTTCATTTTCAACATAACGTCTTGTACATCTCATTGTTGCAATGGGTCCACCTGTATCCATATTTATACAATTTGTTTTTTCCCTTCCCCTCCACAAATTATGGCATCATCAAATACAATGGAAACAGGGGTTATACCATGGAGGAGGGACATACAAAGCAACAAAGAACTATCTTATAGCAAGAAAGAAAATAGCAAGAAAGAAAAAAACATTTGAGTCCTTATCTTGAGGTTCATTTCGCTTAACATCTTATATCCAGCCCTATAACATGGCTGCCTTTGTTTCATCACAATGGGAAAATATCAAGAATTCCATCTGTTGAAGCTACGTCTCATCAGATAAACAGATATGGTAATAGATGTGAAGATTTTCATTTACTGGAATGACTAAGGGAAATAATAATGATGTCAAGCATTTGAAATAACACATACCCCATCTCTATGTGGAACTTAGAAAGTGAGGAGGAAGGTAAAAAGCAAAAGACAGGGCATATCCTGAATTCATAACACAGATATCACATGTCTAGAAAGAATCTGGGTATCTATGTGTTAACGCAACTGATTGGTTTAATTCACAAATAGATGTCTTCTCAATGGATAGAAGGAGGCTCAGGGTCCGTACAAATAGTCCCTCAATTCTTTTCAGTAGGTTTTATCTTCTACATCTAAGTGGTGAGAGTAGAATTTTATAATAGCAATGGGCAGAATTGCTTCAAAATGGTTAATTTCATCATTAGAAAAGACATTATTATTATTTTCTAGGTATTTTGAGACAGAGTCTTGGTTCTATATACGAAGCCAGTCTAGAACTGGTGATATAGAAAGGGCTGCTATTTAACTCATGATCTTCCTGCCTTAATCCTATAAAGTGCTGGAATTCCAGGCATGTGCCACCATGCTTGCCTTAGAAATGATACTTTCATTCATTTAATTATTAATGTCAAATAGTCCCAGGATTCTATTGTAAGGTATTTAAAGAAAATGCCCTCTAAGTGTCCCTTTGAGCATCCAATTTACTATGTCATATTGCATAAGTTTCTAAATATACAATTGTAAAAATGGATAAATACTTTATGAGATGCTTAAATTTTAATTTTATGTTAGAGAGACATGTAAATGCTTTGTGGTAGATGTATTATTTAACAAATTACAAATATTTTGAAAAATAAGTCATTACAAAAAGTAAGCTCACACAAGTTGGGTTTCAGTTACAGCGATGTTAAATTATGTTTATGCAGTATCATTCCCCAAAACAGAGCTAAAAGCATCCTCCAGTGGTAAGTTTACATTTTATTCAACCATAAGCACTACAGCTCATACCTTACCCTTTGAAGTTCTTGATCAATTTATCTGCTATCGTTAAGCATATATAAGTATGTAAAAATAGTTTTTTCTCCTAATTCATCTAAAGCTTTAATACTTTTCTTCTCTCTGGTTTATTTTTAGATCATCCATCTTAATGAAACCCTTACTACTCACATAGTAATATAAATGTAATCATCAATTTAAAAAGCTATCTTACAGACAAAAGTATTCTTGAATTTCCTGTGACTCAGATTCTAAATCTGAATAGATTCAGACCAAAGTGTTTACTACAAGAAGGTAAGGACAATAAAATATTGTAAAGTTATTATACCTTATTCATTAAAAAAACTGAAAACTGTTATTGTCTGACTGGTGTCCTTGTAAAATACTCATCAAGAAATTGAATCATTAATGTGTATTATCAGGTGGTTGGGTCTTATGAGAGTTGATCAGATCATGAGGCTAGGATACTTGTGAATAGGAACTATGCCTTTAGAAGAGAGGCAAGAGAAAATTCTCTTTCCCCTTTCCATGGTATAAAGACAGCTGCATCAGTGAGAAACCAGGCCCTCACCACACAGCAAATCTGCTGGTGCCCTGACATTAGGATTTCATTGTCCATTACTGTGAGGTTTAAATTTCTGTTGTTAAAAGCAACATGCTTCATGGTATTATGTAATAGTAGCCTAAGTATCCTAAGATATTGAGTATTCCCCTCTTTCAACTGTACTCAGAATATATACAAGTATTTAACAGAATTAAATTTATGTTTTATCTTAAAGGAAATGAACATGGGACTACATTGTTTCTTAAAATTAAATATACAGAATGACCTAGTTAGAATTATTGGCTTTATATGAGTTATCTTTAAATAGTTATTTGCAGTTGTTCTTGAAAGCCCAAAATATTTCCAATAATGCTCCGTATGTTAACTGATGCCTAACTTTAAACAAAAAGGAAGATAGCAATCATGGATTTTACATGGAAGGATTATCTCTATCTCTGTATTTTGTTTCAGAAGTACTAATACACTAGATTGATCCCACCTGATATGTAACAAGTTGTATAGATATAGAATTGATTTCAGAGTTAAAATTTTCTGAGTGAGGAAATCTTGCTTTTTAGTTTCACAAGCATAAGACTATATGCTACAAATATTTTTTACAATATTGATATTGAAGAAGATGATTCTTTTTTTTTTTTTTTGGTCAGTTGTGGGCTTGAACTCTGGGCCTGGGCACTGTCCCTGAGCTCATCAGCTCAAAGTGAGCACTCTACCACTTGAGCCACAGAGCCACTTCCAGTTTTCTGGTGGCTAATGGGACTCTCACAGGCTTTCCTGCCCAGGCTGGCTTTGAACTGTGATCCTTAGATCTCAGCCTCCTGAGTAGCTAGGATTAGAGTCAGGAGCCACCAGTGCCTGGCTGATTCTCTTTTTGACAAATAGCAATTGATAATCATATGACTCGAAATAATTGTGATAGTCATATAACTCCAAATAATTATGTTTGTTTAGTGGTTGTTAAGTTTATAGAAATGTCTCCTAGACTACAAATTAAGGACTTGTCACTTAGCTTGATTATGAATATTTTCTCTAAAAATCTCCTTAAAATGAGTTTCATATGTTAATAAGAATGCCTTCTTTTTAAAAAGTTGTTTCTAGGGGCAGGGATGGTGGCTCAGTGGTAGAGCACTTGCCTTGCATGCCTGAGGCCCTGGGTTCGATTCCTTAGCACCATATAAGCAAAAAGAAAAAAGCTGGAAGTGGCGTTTTGGCTCAAGTGGTAGAGCACTAGCCTTGAGCTGAAGAGCTGAGGGATAATGCCCAGGCCCAGAGTTCAGGCCCCACGACTGGACCCCCCCAAAAAAAAGTTGTTTCTAATCAAAAAGAATGCACAATTTTAAGATGCATCAATTCAAATATCCTTCCATTCAAGAGAGAATCTATAGATGACAGGTTGCTACTTTTCAGATAAAAGTTATTACTTGAATATATTTTAAAACCTAACATTATATAACTGGGAAATTATTAATCATAATCACACTTGTATAATATAAGTGTCTTATAGTAATAAGCTCTCATGAAATAGATCATGCTTAGGATAAATGGAAAAACTCCCACAGCAAACATGTTTAAATCTCTTTCATTAGCTATGACAACCATGAACTACTTATCTAATACTTCTTTACCAAGGTGTTGGTATAACAGAAGGCACACAAACATTAATGGACAACACCCAGCCCATGTCTCCTGTTTAGCAAACTCCCAATACTTTGCTATAAATTACTAACTCTAGTATAATTGCAAACCTAAATAAATTCCCTGGTGATTACAGATTACAGTCACAAATCTAAAAAGCTACAACACAATGCACTTTCTTCAGGAGAATTTATTATTCCAATTCCAGGCAGCTCAATAGTCAGAATTCAGCCACCAGCTGGCTAATATGTACAGTCTGAGCATTTAGCAGCAGGATTCTGCATTAGTAACAGCAAGAGTCCATTCCACAGAAGAATACTGCAAATGCTATGTATAAATGATTCCCTCTCCAAGAGTCCTTAAGGCATAAGTGTTTTATCCCCTTAAATGTTCAGGCTAACCTACTCCACGTGATGTCATAAGGAATAATTCTGATGAAAGCAAGCAGAAGGAGAAATGTGCTATGCTGTAGAGTAATCAGGAGGTGGGAGTCTAAAGTTCACGATTTCTACATTTTATGAGCCACAAGAAGTTTCATCTATCAAAGAGTCAAATTATTTCATTTCATAATTCCAAACACTAAGCTGTAGAAAATTATATGTATTTTTCCCAATTTTCACTATCACACAGAGCAGGTCTTGAAGTATAACCTAGCTGTGATCAGTCTTTTGTGACAAGATAATTAATGCTAAAACATTTTCTTGGAATGTATCAAACACACCTTGGTCTCTTATGATCTGACCATGGATTAAAATTATTTAATGGGTAAATTTTAGAGCATATAAAGTATGTATTACTAATGTCTTTAGAAAATCAGTGATTAGAGTGAATAAGTGGATGTATACATAGGTGAGTAACAAATTTAGAATGACATGTAGAGTGAGCTATTCATGGAATAATTTTGTAGTAAGTTAGGGATATCTAAAGCTAAATTCCCATAACACTTCTATGTGTAAAACATTTTAAACTACTATTACGGAGAAAAGAAAAAAAAAAAACTAATGGGTGTGATGACTGTAACGAATTCTCAAAATACTGCCACTAAAAAAGCAGATAATGTTAACTATCAGGAAATATTAATAAATAGCATAGAAGAGCTCTTGGAACTAGCTTTTCCATGTTTTTGTCAATTCCAAATTGTTACAAAATTGAAAGTGAACAAGGTTTCTACAGTTAAAGTCTACTATCAAGGCTTTTAAATTTTTCTCTAGGAAGGGATAGATAAATGTAAATATACATAAGTCTTAATAGTTACTTAAATAATTTTTGAGATGGAAAATTCAATATTTCACAGAGAAGTTTTCATTGGTAAATAACCACTTTAATTATCTTCTTGTTATGCAAGGTTACAATACAGGTTACTTACTAGAATGCACAGATTAAAAACCAAGAAGAGGTACTGACTGTGAGATTGTCTCCTTACTCTACATTTTCCAGGGATCTTAGGGATACCTGCCAATTTTTTAGATTACTACCTTCAGAACAGGTCTGGTTTACCTGGTGAGGCCATAGAAGCCATAAAATACATGGAGTGTAACTGAAATAAGGTAGATTCCGGGAAGAACTCAAACAGTGAAATTCCATGGAATGGTAAAGTCAAAGTTTAGCAAAATAAAACACCAAAAAGGAGTGGGTGGAGTTAATGGGGAAGGGCAAAAATGCAGTCAAGATTCCAAGGAATATCCTACAAATTGAATAGGAGTAATGGACGGGGTGGATTGGAGAGAGATGACTGACAAATCTGAAGAGATGATTGACAAGATGCTTTGTGAAATGGCAACTCCTTTAAAGATAATAAAATTTAAAAAAACCATATTGAAGCAAATCTAACAAGTGATATGACTTTAACTAAAGGAAAAAAAATCCTGGTGGCGCTTACCACCAGGATGTCTCACTTTGTAGACACTAAGGATGGTAGTGTGTGAGTCAGCTCTCAGTTGCTGTAATAGAATACCAGAGATAAAAAGGTTTATTTCATCTCACAGTTTCTGGTATTTGAGTCTGTGGACCATTGGACTCATTACTTTTGAGGTAGTATCCACATAACAAATTATGGAGGTAGCCTAAGGTAGAAGAAGTTGTACATCTTTTTTTTCTTTTAGAGAGAGAAAAAGAGATGGTGTGAAAGGTCCAAATATCACTTTTAATGATACATTTATTTTGAAAGGAAGACTTCTAACCAGACCCCAGATCTTGAAGTTTCTATTACTTAAGAACAACAGCACCATAGGCTGGAGGGACATTCATTTATATCATAGCTAGAACTTAATATGTCTATATTGTACATGTGATGGGCTACTAATACACTATTTATATTGTACATTGTTTGTGTGTATATATACACACATATCGACAGGTGTGCATGCATGTGTATACATTCTCTTATAATCCTTCCTGCAGCTGTGTGAAGTAAAGATATATTATTCTCATTTCCTAAATGACTAAACAGAGCCCCAGAGAGGACAAGTGACTATTTCCAAATTACCTCTCACATGTCAAAGAAAGTTACAGCCCTGGGATTTAAAACCACATACCTAATCTTGTTCATTTTCCTACTCAGGAAAATGGACCAAAAGTGAACCAAAACCAGGTCTAAAGACCATGAGTGGTAAGCTATCTTTAATGACCTGGGTCACCCTCTGATCACATTACAGTAAGCATATAACCTCAAGTATCCAAACACCAAACATCCCCCCATGTGTGCACATACAAACAAGTATCTATTTCACAGAATTCATGCTATTCAGAGTTGATAAATTTTGTATCACTTACTAGAACACTGTAATACAGAAAATTTCAATATAATATGTTAAGGAAGAAATTCCTCTCCTATTGTGGTTAGGTCCTAGACATTTCAAATGCTCTTCTTCCTGCAGTTGGCAATTGGTATAATTAGGAGAAATAGAGAGGAAGAAATAATGTTGTAAAGAAATAAGAAAAATGTGTACAAAGTATTTAGTCCATATTGTACCTACTTTGGTGAAAACCTCTTGTATAGTGGCAAGAGAAAACATTCTTTCCTTATTATAAATAGAACCCACCTTTTCATTTTAAAGTGCACTGTTGGTATGGCTTGAGCTTTTATTGGGTATGAGTTGACATTTATTCTCTACTGAATCTCCTATGCTTGTCCTAAATTTCTTTTCTCTCTTTTAATTAGGAGAAGTAAAAAATAATTCAGATGAATTTCCTCTAAAATCTTCCAAAGCTGTAAGTACACCCCTGTCTTCTAATTCACGGTCTTCATAATTCTCTTTAAAATAAATTATTGGAGAAAGCCAAAATTATTAAGATATGAAAATGCCAAGTACATCAGTGCAGAGTCAAAATTTACCTCATTATTAGGTTTCCAGGTGGGTGAACAATTCCCACACATCTCAAATAGCATTTGACAATGTAATTTCAGCATGGAGACACCTGGCTGACCCACTGCAATGCTGGGTTAAAATGAAGACATGAGGTCTTTACATCTTACTGAGTGGCTAATGGCTATGCCACACACCCCCTCCTCTTTCCAAACATTAGAATGGAGAAAACATAAAATATCTAAGTTTGTTTCCATTTATTGTCTTTAAAACACATGCCAGATAAAAATGAACAAATATTTACCTCTCAAATTTCTCTGTAAATTTTTCAACGGATTGGTGATTTTCTTCTAGCTGCAAAGTTGCAATGCAATGGTCCTTTCCCCTTTACAATTTGATTTTGAGTATTCAAAAAAATACCAAAAAATCAGTACTACAGATCAAAATTATATACAGAAGTAAAAAGAAAAAAGTTTTCCTAGCAAGAGTAGGACTCAACCAATGTTCTCAGAGTCAAACAACTGTCTAATCAAATAACAGGTTAAAGAGTTCTAACATTAAAGTTCAGAAGGTAACAAAGTAGCCATGGGTGGACAAGTTCTAGGTTTTCACACTCTTAAAACTTGTTAATCCAGGTTTTGAAGGCTTACACGTATAATTCAACCAACTCAGAAGACTGAGATATGAAGACCATAGTTTAAAGTCCAAGGTTCATAGTTACCCTTGAGAGAAAATTCTGAGAGCTTCATCTCCAATTAACCAGGAAAAAGTAGAAAATGGACATGTGGCTAAAACAGCAGACCTTCAGCCTTGAGGAAAAAAACTCCAAGTAAAAGAGTGAAGCTTAGAGTTCAAGCCTCATTACTGGAAAATTCATATTTATATATATATTTATATACATGTGTATATATATACACATGTATATATATATACATATATGTGTGTGTGTGTGTGTGTGTGTGTAGGTTAAGGAGCCCCAATTTTTTTTAAAATGTGGCTGCATCTCCCACTATTTGTGCCACATTAGGAATTATAATCGAGGTTATAAGCAGATGAAGGTAGAATACATATCCCTCCTCCTTTGATTTAATGTCACATACATCATTATAGCCTCAAGAAAATCCCACCACAGACACAAGAGACAAACAAATGTTCTCTTTGAACTACTACAAAAATGGCTTTGATTTGATGTTAGTGAACTCCCTACAAATGGTTACTGGGCCCCTGAAAAGTATCTGGAGAAGATTTGGTAAATAGATCCTTTACTATATTATGTCATTTCCAGTATCAGATTGAAGCATTCGTACACGAGTGTTCCCATCCCCATGCAGCTTCGCCTCAGTTAATCTTTGGAGCTGTTATCATCCCCAAATATTCAGTGGTTCAGGGGGAGTAAGTCTGGATTCTTGAGAGAACGGGATGCCCATTTCTGCTCCTTCATAAAAGTAACTCATAGATTTCACCCTGGGTCTTGTCTGCTCTGCCAGAGAACAGGTTTCCTAGAGCTCATTGCAGTCTATCATGGTCACATGATTAATTTCATGGACAGATATGGACCTGAAGATGGTCCCTGGCTTCATTTACCACACCCCTCCTCCCCCTTTTTCATTCTCCAATAGAGAGGCAGCAATCAACAGAAAAATCACAGGAATTGAGTATTCTAATCATTCTATATGTCTCATTCTCCAACTTGCCATGTGCAACAGGAACCTGGCTCTGATTTTCATAAGCATATATATATATATATATATATATATATATATATTATAGTCACTTAGATTCTAAATACCATAGCAATGTTCACTGTAGTACCAGGAGATAGCCTACATTAGTAAGGGGAATTAGTCACACACACTTACCATGCACATCACTTTAAAAATCACATATATATATATGACGCATATTACAGTGAAAACCCATCATAGTCAATAAGAAGAAAGGCAATCCAGGTGGCTCAGCTTGAGAAGAGGAGAGATGATGATTTTACTTATAATTAGTAACATGTATTTGAGACTTGGGTAAATAATACTTGTTTTCTGATAATTCTGCTTAATACTAGCACCACAGTCTTTACATGGAGGCAGAAACAATTTTCCATCAAGTGGAAGCCTACCAACAAGTCCCTACCATATTTATCACACTTAGCTGTCTGGATGCACTTCACCACACCATCGAGGAAAGCAGCTATTGAGGTGTGAGTCTGTTGGAGTCTCTCATCTTTGTGTTACAAGGACTCAAACAGTCCATCATGTTCCATGGGGTGGAATGCTGGGTTCTTTTTTGAACATCTGAAGAAATTCATAAGTGCTTTCCAGGAAAAAAGGCATGAAGTCTTTCTCACAGAACAGTCTGAAGAACGAGCACACAGAAACTGAAGAACTAGCACATGTCACACAGCTAACACATTCCACTGTACACAAACCTGCCAACAGCCACAGCGAGGGGATTCTGGACAAAGGTAAGCCTGATGCAGCGGGTGCTTCTACATCCCTCAGAGGCTGTGAGTGACAGCAGAGATTCCCAAACAAAAGTCAAAGGGGTCAGGTGCCTGTGTAAAACTCAAGGTAAATACTTTATCAAGCTAAAGATGCTCAATATTGTTGCCCATTCTTTCATCTGGGATTTGAGTTGATGTTGCACTTGCCTTTTATAAAACACTTGAGTTAAAAACAGGAAGCTTTGTGCCAACTTCCAAATTTTTGAAATTTGTTTGCTTTTATAAATATAAACAACTAGGAAACATAGAATACGAAGTTCCATCATCTAATAAAAATGGATGAAATTTCCTCATTTTCATCAAAAATGGAAGATGAAGCTGGGTACTGGTGACTCACCTGTATAATCTTAGCTACTTAAGAAGCTGAGCTCTGAAGATCCCAGTTTAAAGCCTGCTTGCAGGAAAGTTCATGAGACTCTTATCTCCAACTAATCACCAAAAGAGTCAGAAATGGAACTGTGGGTCAAAAAAAGTTCAGAGATAGTGCCCAGGCTGAGGACTAGCAAACAATGTACAAACAAACAAATATACATACACATATATGTAAACAATCACACATATATGGTTCTTGTCTCACATTACAACTTCAATTTCTATTACAAAACTACATGTACATGATATCATCTGGAGTAGTGGTAAGATTCACATCACATTCCATTACTGGCCAAGCTTTTTTATTATATTGTTGTTTAAAACTCAGTGAGTCTTCAAGGTATATAGCTATTAAATTTTCTGTGACCATCACCTTTTGTAAACCTTTGTACCAGAAGCATATCTGGACATACAAAGAAACTATTTAACTTCAGTGAAATATCTAAAGCCTCTGAGGTCCACTGAGATCTTAAGTAAAAGCAGCCACAGGGGTGATGTTGGTTAAATAATGATGAGTTCCCAGGATGCTTCCTGTCAGTCATGCCTCTCTTCCTAAACCCATACTCCCATTTCCTTCTAAATAAAAATATATTCTGAAACTCAAGAATTTCTTTTCTCCAGGCTTCTATGGTATAAGTGCTGTGGTCTTTCCTTACAGGTATTTTTAACATAATGATATTGGTTCGGGAGTTGGAGATTTGCCTCCATGAAAGAATGCTTTCTTGGCAAGTTCATGTCTTTGAGTATGGTTCGGGGGTTGGAGAT
Organism: Dipodomys ordii; assembly: GCF_000151885.1. NCBI lineage: Eukaryota > Metazoa > Chordata > Mammalia > Rodentia > Heteromyidae > Dipodomys > Dipodomys ordii. The sequence goes on from NW_012267281.1 coordinate 10,263,697, forward strand.
TTGCCTCCACGAAAGAATGCTTTCTTGGCAAGTTCATGTCTTTGAGTATGGGCCTCAGCACCACGAGAGAGAGAGAGAAAGAGAGAGAGAGGAAGGAAGGAAGGAAGGAAGGAAGGAAGGAAGGAAGGAAGAAAAAAAGATAAGAAAAGAAGAGGGGGAAAATAGAGGTATCAACTTTCTGATCCCAATGGACTCATCTGCTGAAAGGTACTATAACAGCAACCTGGAAAAAGCAACTGGGGCATAGCTGGTCATACCCAGTAGTGAGCTGATCCAGCCCTCCAAGTTCTTTTGTGAAGGTTGAATAATTGGCATTGCTATGAAGCACAATGTTAATGTATAAGGTTGGTGGTCACTGTGCTGTGAGCCCATTGCTGCATTTGTGGCCTGCATCTCTTGAAAAATCTATGGTACAGATTGAAATTTTAAACAACAATCTGGTCATGGTGGTTCATGCCTATAATCTCAGAATTTTAGAGGCTGAGGAAGATTACAGGAAGATTGAGGCCAGTGTGTACTATATAGAGACATAGAAACTTGGAGAAAAACCAAGGCTATTAGCAAGACCATCTTATTTCTCTACATTAAAGCCAGACCAAAGACAAAAAAAAATAACCTTTCAGAATCTATTGTGATGCCTCAATAGTTCTTATTTTTATCATTCAAAAATTTCAAAAAATGCAATGTAGAACATATCTGTAATGTTACCTACCTATGAAATAGAGGTAGAAGGACTATAGCCTAATGCTGGTACCAGCAAAAGTGAGAGATCTTATCAGAAAAAAAAGTAACAGTTCTTGTCAGGGCATTATATAAAGAAGAAATTCTCCTGCCTTTCACAGTTCACATACATTTTTCGCTCCCACTTGAAAAGTCTTTTTCTACTCTTTCACTTTCTACATAATATCTGTGAGCACTTCTTTAATAGGGATGGTGGGGTTGGAATTCCACAAGGACAATATATGTATGCTTTGGTCAGAGAAGTTAAAGTTTCCACTCCAAGAACTAAGAAGGATCTCTTCAACAGAGCACATGGCCTTGTGATTTCTATCTTCTCCAAAAGTTAGACAGGTAAGTGTCTATCTTAGTTAATACTGTTCCCTTTCCCAAGCTCCTTTTCCCTATCTCATACTTCCTTGGGTTACACAGTCTTAGAAAGCCCTTGGGCTTTACTGAAAGGTAAGCAATAGGGAGTAGATAAAGGAAGAGTTGTAATTTGGGTTTAGGAAGATATATTTCTGTTGGTCCCAGAATGCCTGTGTAATGCATGGTACCACTGGTATGAGAATTGTGCTCTAGAAACCACCCTCCTCTAAACTCAGGGCAGGGAAGATTTCCAGGTAGAGATCATGTTATTACAAAAGAGGAGAGATGTCAGTTTCAGTGCTGGGGTAAGAGTGGGCATACTTCAAATGCAAAAAGTTCTTCAGTAGAAAATACATTTTTTTTCTAGATACATGGTATACAAATTCAAGTAGAAGCCAGGTATGTTGGCTAACACCAACAATATCTTAGCTACTTGCACTGCACGAATCAAGAGGATAGTGGTTTGAGGCTAAAAATATTAATTTTATACAAAATTCTCAAGAGCCATGGTATGGGCCTGTAATCCCAGCAACATAGGAAGCAGAAATAGGTATATCACACTAAGTCCCTAAATAAAATAATGAGAAACTACCTCAAAAAGCATCCAAGACAAAAATGGAAGAGTGGCTCAAGTGGTATAAGGCTTACCTAGCATGCTCAAGGCTCTCAGTCAACATTTAGTACCAAATATATACAAAAAATAACTAGTGAAGGATTTTGTTCTTATTGAAGACTATGATAACTGAAGTTCTTCTTAAGTCTAGAATACACATGAGTGTACAACATACAATTTTTTTCTTAGTGCAAATTAGATGAAATTAAATTCATCAGGGTTTATGTTTTTAAGTCGTAGACTTGTAGTAATGTTTGTAAAAAAATGAAAATGTCACTAGTTTCATTTTCATGTTTTATTATAATTCAGGGAAGTAATTTAGGCTTAGCCTCATATTATGAATAGTGAGCTGTATAGCTCAAAGCAACATTTTATCTATCAGTAATGAAAGATAAATTTTGATCAATGCTAGGGAAAGAACAATATTTACTTTCTAGTTTCTCTATAAAAATATTCTGCAAAGATATTGTCATAGTAAATACCCAAATGAGAGATGCGGCTGATAATTAGGAGAAATTTCTGTAGACTGTGGGCAATCTTTTATTTTTTATTTTTAGTAATTACTTTATTCATAACATTCAGTTAATATGAAATTTTATATTTTGAACAAAGTCTAACAAACCTTTGCATACGTTTAATTAAAAAGTTTCTTCTCTGTATTCATGCCTTTGAAAACCTGAATACACCACAGTTTTGTGTTCCCAGTCTAACTTTCCTAAATTAATGATTGTATCTCCAAGTGAAATGAACCCCAAGATATGGACACAAGAGTCCTTTCTTCGTTGTTGTTGTTGTAAATCTTCTCTGTGATTTCTTTGTTTCCTTTGCGTGTTCTTCACCCTATGGTATATACCCTGCTGTTGCTATACTTGGTTTTGGTACCCTGCATCTTATATATACATTTGCCTAACTTGGGGAGGGGAAGGGGAATAACAAAACTAGAAACAAGGACACAGGATGATCCACTGCAACAATGATACCCACAAGAGTGTATACTGGAATTCAACTTTACAGCTTTGGGCAGGGTGGGGGTGGGGTGGAGAGTGAGGGAGGTGGGGAAGGGAAGGGATAGTGGAAGAACAAGGAAAAGGGGTAACAATGCTCCACAACATAGGCACTCATTATATTACTCATGTAACTGTAACCACTCTGTACAGCATCTTTACAATAAGTAAAATTAAAAATGTTATTGCATCTAAGTATTTTCTCTCTATAAACAAACCAATTCAGATTTTTCTATTTATCAGGAATTAAGAACACAAGCAAAGTATGTGCCAATCCACAATTCAAAAAAATAAAATTAAAAAGATTTCCAATAGAGGTTCAGTGAATGCTTTTCATTCAGAAGTTGGGAACGTTGTTTCCAAAAACTGGATATTTAAAACATGATTGGGAGCCATTCGCAATGATCAATACAGGCAGCCAAGATGAAACATACCAGAAGCATAAATGTCAGTAACATCTAATCAAGTGATTGCACAGACCGTAGACAGCCTGCAGGCCAGAAGTTCTCCATCCCTGAATTGGAGGAGGAGAAGGGGTTGGAACAGGGAGAAGTACAGGGAGGAAGAGGGGGAGAAAAAGATGGGGAGAAGGAGAAATAGCAACAGCAACAAAATGCTAGTAACTGAATTTCTCTGGATCTGGGACTTCCTTAAAACAGGGCAGGGGACCATGATCCCAACAATGAGTGCAGCACAGAGAATGACATTAACCTGATGGTTTCTAAAATGTGATCCTACAAATTGAAAGCTCTTGGCAGAGGCACAGTGCACAGAAGGCATGGATGTCAGTTATCAAAACTTAAATACAGTTTTCAAAGGTATCAGTGGACTAGAGGCCATTGTAGGTTAGGAAAGAGAAACCTCTTCTAGTCATTAAGAGACAGAGAAACCTGGAATGGATGAGATGACAAATCAGAGAGCCTCAATACACGAAACGGTTTTCAGTTAAATTCATTTTCAAAGGATGTTCCATGGACTAGCAGCAGGATTCTGTGAGACTTTGTTTAGACAGATGCCCTTTCTCAAGTACCAGCCACAGAGCTACCAAAGCTGGAGCTCAAAGTGGATACATACCAGCAACCTGTATTAGCAAGGCTTTTATACACTCAGATTTCAGCATGACTAACTGAAAGGTAAGGAACATCTAATTGCTGCTTATGAATAGAGTTTAAAGCTCTATTATAATTAGCAATCTATATTTTCTTCCATGTCATGTAGAGAGTTTCTCAGGCTTTGTCCTATGTAGATTGTGTTAAGTAAAAATAATTTGATATTTTTTTAAAGTAGAATGTGATAACTCATATGTGTAGACCTAGATTCTAGATTAGAAGAGCCTGGTTCAAGACCTGCCCAGGAAAATATTCACAGGATTCCACCCCTTCTCAAACAATGAAAAGCTGAGCATGGTGATGTGTACCTGTAATCAGTATACTGAAGCACAAGTAGGCGGTATGATGCCATTATTGATGTAGAATGAACAAGAGAGGTAGATAAACAATGGCTGAAATAAAAAGGACTAGGAGGAGAGTATCACAGGAGAGCATTTGCTTTGTAAGCCACCAAACCATGAGTTCAATCCCACATATCACAGAAAAAGTAGACCATGAATGAGTTCTAATGTGTTATGCTAACTGAAAGAAATCATAGGAAAAACTATGTTGTATGATTTAATTTACTACAAAATATCAAGAAAAAAACAAATATATAAAAATACTGATGAGTACGTTTTTAAGGAAGACATTAACAGAAAGCTAACAAAGATGAGTTTTTGAGACAGAATGGGAATCTTCCACAACTGAATGGTTGCACAATTCAGTGAATTCTTCAAAATCATTGAATTACATTCTTAAAACATGTATTTTATGTTATGGCTAATATAAGAAGAGCTATTATTGTGTCTGAAAAATAACAAAAAAATCCTGACTTAAATGAGAGTAAAAGTTGAAAATGAGTGTATGGACAGGACCATATTCCAGTGAGCCAACTCAAGATTGAAACTTCCTTGCTTCCTCTTGGCTGCTGGAGCATCCCAGTCAACCTTCACAACCAGAAATATCAACTGAAACTTTGCCTTTATCCTCACATATGGAATATTTTCTATGTGTGCTTTTATTTTTTTCTCATAAAGACGAAAGTCATGTTGAACTGAAGACCATCCTCACTCTAACCTGACTTTTTCTGCAATACCTGTATTCTTCTTCTTCCTCCTCCTCCTCCTCTTCCTCCTCCTCTTCTTCTTCTTCTTTTGGGGGTCCAGTCGTGGGGCCTCAACTCTGGGCCTGGGTGCTGTCCCTCAGCTCTTCAGCTCAAGGCTAGCACTCTACCACTTGAGCCACAGCACCACTTCCAGCTTTTTTTTTCTTTTTGCTTATGTGGTACTGAGGAATCGAACCCAAGGTCTCAGGCATGCAGGGCAAGTGCTCTACCACTGAGCCACCTTCCCAGCCCAACAGCCATATTCTTAAGTACTGATAATGATGGCTTCAACATAAGTTTTGGAGAGACACAATACTACCAGTAATAATCACGCAAATTATATCTCAATAAGAATTGATAAGAACTATAAGATGATCAAAAAATTACTGATGTATTGCAACATGTTATTGATATTCATTCAATGCATTATTAATCATTCTGTTAAAAAGACCTCAGAGATTCATGCACTGCCCATTTTATTCTATTGCAAAAAGACAATAACTACCTCAGGGCAGTGGGGGAGGAGGAGGGGGGAGGGAGAGAGAATGAGAGAGACAGAAAATGAGAGAGAGAGAGAATCATAAATGACATGAGTTGTTAGAATTTAACTAAGAAAATAACAGAAATGAGGATTCAGAAAATGGATGAAAGTATCTATTGGTGGATGTGGATATTTTTGAGGAAGAAGACCCTATTAAGGTAGGACCTGGTTTTATGCAAAAGAGGCATCTGGTTCTTAAGTTTACTAGGTTTGGGATGCTCAGTCAGTCTCAGTACTTACCCTTCACTCCCATTTCAACTTCTTATAGTTTCCTAGGTTTTTGTGTTGGATAGGTTAATTTTGAAAAACCTCATCTTTCTATCAGCTATATTCTGATTGGAAGAAAATTTCAATTTTGTAGTTTTTCACAAATGAAATTCCATCAAGATTGAGGAGTACTGGAAATTCAAGAACAACCATAGGCTCTTCCATATATAGATTCATTGATAAAAATCACTCAACAAATCAATTCTTATTTTTAAAAAAATTATCCTCATCCATGGTATATCTATTTATAGTCTCAGTACCATACACTTTTATTAGATCTTTTCAAAATACCTTCACACCTTTTAATTCCTGATGCTTTTGTAATTTCCCTGTCTGTCTGTCTGTCTGTCTGTCTATACTGGAGAATGAACTCAGAGTTGTTTTTCACATGAAAGGCAAGTATTCTAATATTTGAGCTATGCATCTTTTGTATTTTGTGTTTGAGATAGCTTCGTAACTTTATTTGGCCAAGAACTCATGGTCTTTTTGCCTCTGATTCCTGTGTAGCTACAATTATAGATTTATACCATCAAAAATAGCTTTTTTATTTATTTATTATAAGTTTTTTCTTGTGAAAATACTGTACAGAGGGTTACAGTTAACATGAGCAAGGTAATGAGTACATTTCTTATCAAGCATTGTTGCCTCCTTTTTTGTTTTTTTTTTTCCTACCATTCCTTCTCTCCCACCTCCACAACTACACTCCCGCCCCACCCCTAAATTGTAAAGTTCATTTTTCAAAATAGTGTCTTATACATCTTATTGCTACAATGGGTCAACCTGTATCCCTATTTAAACATTTTGTTATTTTTCCCTTCCCCTCCCCAAATTATACTGACATTAAATACAGTGAAAACAGAGGTTATACCATGGGGGAGGCACATACAAAGGAACAAAAAAAAATCACATGGTACCTTATAAATACATTAGACACAATAGCAAGAAAACACGTGTCCCTATCTTGGGGTTCATTTCGCCTAACTTCATCTTATCTGGTCATATGTACATAGCTTTTGACCTTTTCTGCTTGTCCCTGAAATATACTAGTTATTGCATATAAGGGAAACCATGAGACCTGTTTCTTTGGGCCTGGCTTACTTCCTAACAAATGGGGGCAATGTCGTTCTTTCTGATAGAGGCATAGAACTCCATTGTGTGTGTGTGTGTGTGTGTGTGTGTGTGTGTATATACACATACACACACACATATATATATATATACATATAGATATATATACATATATATCTATATGTATACCACATTTTCTTGATCCATTTATCTACTGAGGGGCATCTGGGTTGGCTCCATATCTTAACTATGGTAAATAATGCTACAATAAATATAGCGGTGCTGATGGCTTTACTATGATCTTGTTTGTGATCATTTGGGTAAATGCCCAAAAGTGGGATTGCTGGGTCATAGGGGAGCTCTATGTGTAGTCTTTTGAGGAACCTCCATACTGCTTTCCAAAGTGGTTGAATATCTTCTTTCTTCTTGAATAAAGCTTACCTATGTAAGGCTCTTATTTTCCCTCACTATAAATAACTCAAGTAATTAGTACACTATGAACTTAATGCATATCCAGAGCTATCTCTTGTCCCTTTTATTGTTTCAAGTAATAACTGACTTTGATTTGATAGGCAAAGAACAGTTCCATCCGAACTCATCTGCTATCTTTCCAAATGCAGGGTATGCACTTTCTTTTATGATGTTCTACACACAATTTGGTCATCCCTCAATAACCATTAGATATAAAAAATTAAAATGAAAGCAAGAGCAACACACTTTCTTGAGGTTTCACAGTTCAGTATAGACCCAACTCTTCTGAAAATAGTTATTAACAAAACTGTTTCTGAGATCTAAAGGCTTATGCGGAAAGAGAAAATACAAAAGGAATCTATTCAACTAATCTTGACAAATCAATTAGATTTACTATAAAATTTATAACTCTATACTTTATTTCTCTAGAAAATAATGATATATTTCTAAATAACACTAAAAGCTTAAGAACATACAGCAATGCTTCTCAAACAGTCAGCTGGATTAGAATAATGAGGCTTGTTAAAACAGAGATTGCTGGGCCTGTGCCCAGAGTATCTCATTCAGCAGCCTGAGGTGGGTACCAAGAATTGGCATTTCTTATCATTTGCCTGTGATGTTGATGCTGTGAATTGGGGACCATATCTGAGACTGTTTGGCATATATCATTCACAAGATCTCATTTGTTCTCTTTTATCCTCAAGATTTTCACAGATTTCTCATGCTAAATGATACATCACAGATGGTTGACAATCATGAGTTAAGCAATTTTCTCACAAATTAAAAAGGGAAAAAAAGCACTGTGAATACACAAGAGTCATAAATCACTTGGGTACACACAAAACACTCTCCATGGGATTTCTTGAAAGTATATACGAAGCTCTATAGTCTCTTTTACAAGAATCTAGAATATATTCATGATGGATAAATAAACATTACAAATCTAAGACAGCTGAGTACTAATGAAAGAGGCTACCTTGAATAAACCTGTATATTTAAATTGAGCATCTAACTTTTTATTTCCAGAAGTACAAATGGACAACATCCCTAGCCAGGGAGGACATGAAAATCAAAACAATATACACGTTATCTCTCACTCCAGTCAGAATGGCCATCATCAAGAATGCAAACACCAAATGCTGAGGAGGCTGTCGGGGGTGCGGTGGCAGGGGAAGGTACCCTTACTACATTTTTTTGTGGGACTGTAAAGCTAGTAAGACCATTGTAAAAGTCAGAATGAAAGAAGTTACTAAGAAACACTAGAACAGAACTATACTATATACTAAAGAGTGATATAGTAATAGTTATTTGAATGGAAATGAATGGGCCTGCAAAAAATATCTTGAGTGAAATAAGTTAGGTTCAGAGAGAAAAAGGGTGCATGTTTCATCTCATATGTATAAGTCAGACCTAACAAATAAACAAACATATGAAAACAGGGCCATGGGCATATATATACCATCACACTTATGAAAGTATTGGATGCACAGGGTGTGTTTTCACGGTGGAAGCCCTTTGGAAATTTAACTGACTGGTTAACAGAATGAGTATAGAAAGCCGAAACATGTCATATCTGAAAGAGGTTTGGGTTAATTGGAAGGGCATTATACAATGAAAGTAATGATGGGGGAAAAAGTCATTGTTTTCAATGTAAGTATGTGAAAATGAAATTGAAAACTTGGGAAGGTAGAAGGGAATGGGGTAAGGGAGAATGACAGATGAAGGGACCGTGACCAAGGTCCACAAAACAAAATCCTCCATATTTTAGCCAGTTATAGCATAATGATTCAATAATACAGATTTCAAAATGACAACGAAGCTATCAGCTTTTGGGGGACATAATGAAGGAGAAACTAAATTAGGCATTTTAAGATACTAAGTCATTTCCTTACAGTAGCATAAAAGGTAAGACAAGTAAACCAATAATTTTCTTAGGTTTATTTGGTGAATAATAGGGAAAAGAATCTTGCTGCTCAAATTGTCATTCATTTGAGGATATGATGATATAAAAGGAAAATACCTCAAACAGAAAAGACACTGAAGGACACAAAACAAGAGGTTCTCATGTGACCCTCAAATTTCATTCCATGTCAACATCACAGCTTAAAACCCAATGTGGTAAAGAATAAATTTTAATTTTCCCAAACTTCATAAAGGCTGTAAATATAAGACAGCTCAAGTTTATCTTACAGCCTTAGTACCTCAATACAGATTCCATTACCACTACAGTCTCACATCTTGAAAGAGTCATGGCGGGGGCGGGGGGAAGTGGATTTCTGGAAGCTATAAATTTGGAAGAGGCATAAAACTATATAAAACAAGTCCTTAATATTGATTTTCTGGTATATTAAAATCTTAACTGAACCAATTTTAGCCCCGATAATGAAAACAAGATTTCTCTCCATGCAAATTTACCACAAATCAAAACATTCTAAATTTAATTTTCATGAATGGGTAGCTAATCAGTAGAATTAGCGCTTTCAAACTGGGGCAGCTATTAGTAGCCAGTGTGTACATACGTGCCTATGAGTATGCTTGCCCGGATTGCATATGTACGATTGTGCCCGTGTTTATGATGAGAGCCGAGTTTGGGCAGGGGAAGTGGGAGAAGGGGGATAAAGAGGTGCTCAATTCCCACTGGACACAGAGCAGAACATTTATTATCTTTTTTTTAAGGAGTTGCACTAAGGGGTTAGAATTTCATGTTTCATTATAAGTACAATGCTTCCTGAGCATTTTCACCCCTTCCTTCACGTTGCTCCCATTTTCTGCCTCCCATCCCTACCTCCAGGTTACACCATTCATTTTTAAAACAGCACATATTCAATACAATGACTGCTTTTGCTCACCCTTCACCCCTCTATTCCTGTGCCCCTCTTTGCACACCACCCAAATGAATTAAAACAAAACATATATAAAACTAAAAATAACAATATAGGAAAACATACATGTTTCCATTTCTTGGAATTCATTTTGATCAATAGTACGTTACATGTTCAAAAGAATTACACGTTTGGCAATTCCTCTCTTATAATTTCCTATGGTTTGTTTGTGTGTAAATACATAAAGCCTTGCCTAAGTTATCATACTTTAGTGGAATATTAGATCTTCTAGCTTCCATATATGAAAGCGAACATGTCTCTCTGAGTTTAGCATAACATGACTTGTTCTAGGTCTATCCAATACCTTGCAAATAACACACTATTCCTTCTGATGGATGAGTACAATTAAAAATGACATTTTTTCCCCAATGGTGACATTAAAACAATTAGCCTTATAACCTACCCAGACATTTGATTCATGTCACAATTTTTGTTAAATCTGCAATAAACTATGATATACACTAGGACATACATTGAGAAATCCTACATTAGGGCATACTAGACAGCAATTAATTCGAAAACTGTTATCAATCAAAGACCTGGATTATAAGTAGGTACCACTTAATCTTAACTAAAAATGATATACTTGGTTTTGGTGTAATGCTCATTTTGCAAATGTTTTTTTTTCCTTTTGCAAATAATTTGAAAGCTAGTATAATACTATACGCCTGACAAAAGTCTACTTTCTCTCTCTATATTTCTGTTCACAAATACACAATTCCCAACGTCAGTTGTAACTGTGAAAAATTACTCCTTTTACTTTCTATTCATTTAGTTCTAGTCTTGTTCACTTGCTCCATGGGGCAAAAAATGTATTCTGCCTTCTGAAAAGGTTTCTTTTTTTCTCTTTCTTTTCTCTTCCTTCCTTCTCTCCCTCCCTCCCTCCCTTCCTCCTTCCTTCCTGCCTTTCTTCCTTCTTTCTTTCTTTCTTTCTCACTATCTCTATCTCTCCCATAACTTTATCCCTTCTTTATATTATTCAGCTCCAAAATGACTGATATCAAACAGCATAGCCACTTTAATTGCATTTTGAAAGTCAACATTGTAACTTTATATGACATAGAAACATCTTGGCTTTAACCTGGACATATTCCCATGCACAGATACTCAGTGCATAGTGGAAACTCTCTACTGGGTGCTAATAATGAAATAGTAATATAGTAATATAATATATTAAATAATTACACATGTAATAGAGTATGTAATATGTAATATAGCAATTAACGTTCAATCCACCAAAACAAATAAGGATAACATTTATATGTACATAAATAGTCTTAGGTAAATAATACAGAATTATAGATATTTGCTTCAAATTCTAATAGAAATGTAGGAGGGTCCAGGGGGTTGAAATGTGCTAGAAGCTTAAATATGCAATAGATAATTAGATTTTCTAGTATCTTGGCAGTTATGTGACATACAAAGAGTATCATCAATATATTTAGTGACATTAAATGGTATGGTATGTTCAATAAAATAAATCTTCATAAAATGGCTGGGGGACTAACATTAAATAATAATTCAATTAATATTATTAGAACAAGACTAAATAAATTTTCATCTATTTTAAATAATCTCATAATTATTACCATTAATACCATATATTATCTCTTAAAATTTCACGAGGCTTGTGGTCATGTTAAAATAATATGTAATAAAGACATATACCTTTTTGTTATCAATGAGTTAAATCTATATAATTATACTAAATCCGGAAAATAACTTATTTGTCTCATGGAAAGAGCATTCCAGATCCCAGTAAAATGATGTACAATCCTGGAGTGTACCATTAACTACTTCTGTTCACAAGCACCTCTGCTTACTTTTGAATAGTACAGATTTAAGAATGAAATTCGCAACTTTTATTCTTTAGGTTTAATCTTCCAACTCATCAATGATCCTAATAACAATAGGAAGGCTATCAATACTATAATGAAGTATATAAAATATAATATGTATATATTCATTTATCTGTATTAACTTATCTCAATATAACAAATGAGAAAAAGAAAATACATTGTTAAGGGAACTTCGGAGTCTTACTATGAGTAGTTACAACAGTGTAGTGATTTATAAATCAAACGGATCCTCTTTCTACTATATTATGTTAACCTTCTTTCTTATTGTTTCTTAGTGTCTTACTGAGGCTGCAAATAAGTTTCTCACAGGTTATTTGTGAAATAGGTTCTCGGTTTTTGCCCAGACCCGCCTGGACTATCATCCTCCTATAAATGTTTCCTGCCATAGCTGAGAATGACTGGTGTGAACTACAAAAACTTATCTGCTGAGATGAGGGCTTGTGAACATTTTGTCTGGATTGTTCTGGAACTAAGAACCTCCTCTTCTCAGCCTTCAGTACCACTGGGATGCCAGATGTATACCAGTACATCCAGCTGTTCGTGGAGATGGCTTTTCATACACTTTTTGTCCATCTGGCCTCCAACCATAATCCCCAATCTCCTTACAATCTTCTACCTCCCAAGTAGACAGGATTACAGGTCAGAGGCACCGGTGTTCAACTATGTCTTCTGCTTCTAAAATAACTCCACTAATTTAAACAGAGTACTGTTCTGACTCCAAGCAGGTGGGATTTAACCTAACATTTATTGTGTGTCTCAAAACAAATGTATTGGAGAATGAATTTAATCTAAAAGAAGTAGAGGAAACTCTGGCTTTTGTATGGCTTATTTTTTTTTCCAAAAACTGTCTTTGGAATGACCAGACATCATAGCCTTTTCCTCAACATTCGAGGGAATAAGAACTGAAGTGTTTGTTTCCGTGTTCCTGATCTCAATCACATTGACATGGGTCATGCTTACATGACATCCAGTGCTAGTGACCCAACACAACCTTGAAGAACAGCAAAATGGTTCCAATTGAAAGAAACCCCAGGCACTAGGCAATCCAACATCTTTCATGCCATTTGTATCATAGCAGGACCTGAACTGATTATTTTATATTGCAAACAGTCATAATGGCCACATGTATTTAGAAATAACGCATACGTTATCCTCTTCACTTCAAATAACTCGTTTTTATCTCGTGGTTCCCTCTTCTGTGAAAATTCAACTCTATTAGCTCTTCTAAGAACTCTATTGATGACAGAAAATAAGGTAGTCTTCTTTCTAACCCAAATGTTCCCTTGTGTGTTTATCACAACACACTTTGCATTGTTCTTATAATTGCCTGTTAACAAGACTGTCTCCAACTTATCAACGAGCTTATTCAGTCAGACACCTTCATCTTAAACATTCAATTCTAATAAAAGGAAGGAGCCCTCTAAATGTGTAGGATTAATAAATGGTATCTAGAAATATGGTTCAGTAAAGCAGTATCAATTTTTTAACAGAGATAAAATCCATTTGACATAATCCTGGAGAACAGCTAAAATATAAAGAGTATTAATAAATCTGGTCATGGCTCCTGCTGGTAATCCTAGCTACTCAAAGGCTGACATCTGAGGATTGAGTTTTGAGGCCAACTTGGGCAGAAAAGTCTATGAGACTTTCTTATCTCCAATTAGCACCCAAACAATTGGAGGTGGGAGGTGTGTCCCAAGTGGCAGAGCACCAGCCTTGATTAAAAGAGCTAAAAGATATCTCTCAGACTCTGAGTTCAAGTCCCCAGGACTACCACAGACAATAACAACAAGAAGTTATTAACACTAGAGAATATGTTTAATACATAAGTTGGGTATTTAGCTTCTAATAATGGCACCTTGCAACATTTCTCATTTTAGGAATTGAGGAAAATTCAAGTAGCAATTTGTTTTTAAACTATCAATACAACACTATCATTACAAGCATTAATAAAAAGCTTACAGCACCTCCCAGCCTACTCATCTCTCTAATCTCTTCAACACAAGTGCCTGACAGGAGCTACTTTCTGTCAGTTCTGGTCCAAGCTCAACCAACAGGTCCTCTATTAGCAGAAAGTACATCACTCCATTATATGTTTTGCCCTCATGTTGCTTAATGTAATTGTGGTGATTTCTTAGACAAAGGTGTTTTTAATGTATCTGACTTTATCAAGATACTGTGTTCTCTTCCCATTAAAAGAAACATTGATAATCTTTGGAAAGTCTATTCATGTATCCTTAAGAATCAAGAAAACAGGCATTTCCTAGTACAGACAAGATCAAGATACTCTCAATTATTGAAGAAGGCAAAGAGTTGAACAAGAAGTTGAAATTTGTTAGTTCACATGATTTATATTTCTTCATCCCACAGGAAGCCTCTGTTTAAAATGCTGCCAAAGAAGCAATGAACCAGATCCCATTAAAATTCCTTTCAGAGTTTTCCTTACACTTTTCATTTCCAGGATTGCAGTGGGACCGACACCTGCCAGAGTGGAGCAGGTATGTAATTGAAGTCGTAAATTGCAGAATGTTACACTGAGTGGTGTTCCTCCCCACTGACAACAAAAAGAAGGCAGGAGGAACAGCATGGAGACCCATACCAAAGGGAGATAAAAGCACAGATGTGGCTTAGGAGATTGGTGGTACCTTGGATAATAAAACTGAATACAAGGGGGAAAAAATCTGCAGCAAATGACAACTCAACATTTAAAGCACATGGAAATGAGAATATTAAAAAGAGAATGTGCTATGTGTAAAGTTTGTTTTTCTTGGTTTTCATAGGCCATCGGTTCAGAAAAAAAAAATTCAATAAAAATACTGTGACAAAAAGGTAAGGAAATTTCCAAGCTAGTTAAAACCACAGCATTGAGAAATAGAGTTAAGGTATTAATAATAAAAAGCTGCGAAGAGTGGTCAATTCTTCAACAGAGCTCCTAGTAAATATCTTATTTGGAATGTGAAATCTTTATGCAGTGAATTGGCCTTTTCCTGGATGTCATTAAGATGGCAAAACATACTGGAAAGAGAAGCAGTATAACACCCAAATGTCAAGGTCACTCACTTCTGAGAGGGTAAAAGGTGTTCTCCGAAAAGGTGTGAAAACCTTTCACTGAAATTAGAAGTGTTTTATCATCGACTTTGACATGTACATGGTCACTTTTGGATTGAAAATGAGAGGTAGAAAAATAAAAGACTTTCTCACATCTTGCCTCTAACATAAAGTAGGAAATTTGAAGATTAAGGATTTCTTTAGGATAGCTGGAATCATTTATTCTCTAAAGTATTATTTTTAACTCACATACTTGATCAAAGGGCAACAAGATAAGAAAGGATCTATATTTCTCTAGTCCTTCCTCCCTAAATCAAACACAAGTACCAGCTTCCTGCATATATCACTGGATCTAACCTATAAAATATATTTTTAGCATTCACATATGTATATATATTTATACTATATACCTATATGTTATGCATATGAATAATACATAAACTTAAAATTTATATAACTGTTTACCAGAATTTAGAACAATAGTCAGTTCTAGTGGAACCACAGTGAAAATGAATTTCAATTTGAGTTTTACAGAATATTTAGAAATTTTAAATATCTTTTCTTTGTCTTAAATAGTGATATTGGCATGAACGGTAGCATTTCCATCACACACAACAGCATAAAATACATAACAAAATATATAATGAAGTTCTGAATTAACCATTTTATTCACTCAAATAAAACAGTGACAACTTGCAAACCTCCCCAAGCGAGTCATGTTTTAATTATTTCCTAAGGATAGACAAGGCACTTCTTCCCGCTCTTGCCGCCCGAAGAAGTGTCTTGTTGATTTCCAGCCTCCCCTTTTCACATCAAGGATAAAACCATATATAGTGAGAAAGCCAGTATCTACAGGTCTGTCTTGGCATTACCAATGAAGGATTAATAGGTACAGAGGATGCTAATCTTTAAGGTGGAATTGGGGGTGACAGTCCTAGCTGGTGCTTGTATTGTTTTGTCTGAAATCTGATGTCTTAGTAGAGCTTCACCTACGTCAACTTTTTTTATGGAAGCATGGACTCACTTTTAATCTACACTTGGTACTGTCTCTTCATGTCCCTTGTATGTCTGCATCTCCAGTATAGTGATACTATCTTTAGAGACCCTGGCCAACTGCTACAGATGTAGGGTACATGACTGGCATATTCCTTGATAGCTTGGCTTTCTAAATACTGAATCTCCCCTCTTCTACTATATTTCAGTGATGGCATTTCTAACTAGTTCCTTTTTGGTGAGGCCATGTCAAGCCTAAGGCTTTCCAATCTCCTTATGGTTAATTAGATCACACCCAGATTCCTCCAAGCAAGGATGTAAAAACATATACTTACTCAAAAAGTAATACCTACCCCATAAAATATGCATCTATGTATCAACTCAGATAGAATCTAGGGAGTGGGAAAAGCCACAGGATATGACAGAATCGCCTGAACTTCCCACAACAGATAGAAAATGTCACACATCTCAGAAACAAAGCCGAAGTACCTCATCTCAGGGTAATTTGACTTGCTTTCCTTGTGAAAGTAAGTGGAGAATGGATGGGTTTGCTTAAGTCTTATTCCTGTCTTCAACTGATTATGTAACTTCAATCAAGTTACCTATGTTTCTAAGCAAGGGATCTCTTCATGACATTATAGAAATGAAATAATGACACTCCCCTCACATGACCGCTGTGATGGGTAAATGGAATAATACCTACAAGGCACTAGCAGTGATGCCTGGAGCATGATACAACTAAACAAATGCAAACTATATTAGAATATTAGGCATATTCTTATGGGCAGAGGCAAGAAATTCTCTTCTGTGAAATAAAGAACCTTTTTGTTTATTAGAAAAACCTTATAAAGGTGGTGTGGTAAAAGTAGTTACAAGACTTCTACAATGACAGTAAATGTTCTATGCATATTATTTAATTCACAAATCTCTACAGTGGAGAATCTGTTGTCTTCATGGTTGCAGATGGAGGAGCTGCAGTTGCCCCAAGTTGCCCAAAGGAATTAAGTTGGAAAGGGCTATGATCTACGCTCAAACTTGTGATAGTGCAAACGTGGCCAAGTCACTAGGCTGAAAACCCCGTACCTGGCTCTGTGGCAATTTCATTTTCTTCCTCTAGTGCCTTGGTAATAGTACTAAGTAAGTCCTTTTCTCTTTTTATTGTGTCTCACAAGGGAAAGACACCATCAAAAACTATGGTTTAGGTAGGAAAATAAACTTGGATTCAGCAAATTAACTTTCCACAGAGCTTTCAGTGACTAGGGTCTCAGACTATTAAATTTTGAATTTCAGAAACACGCTCTAGCAAAGAACAACAGCTGCTGCAAAATCCCAATCCACAAAGCAACAGCCGTTGCAAACATCTGGACCAACAGCTACCAAAGCTCCATCAGTAAATAAGTTACAAGTCCCGATGCAGTTTGACCCTTCAGAACCTCCTCAGGCCTGCTTTGGGTAGCTCAAATGTATCTGCACAAGGAAGGCCAGTGGAATATATTGCCTAGGTCTGTTCAGACAGGAATCCATGAACTTTGCTCTCTGTCTGGTAGAATGGATGCTACCATTGCCAGTTGGAAGTAAATGGAAATTTTAATTGAAACACACATGCAACTGTCGCCAACTAGGGGGTGGGAAAACAAGCTAGAGAGTCTTTTCTAAGTTATAACTAATGAGCTCCCAGCATGGCTGAGCTTTCCACACAAGATCCTCCATTAGTCTGTGCTTGTTTTGCAAACAAATAAGACAAAAAGAAACCCTTTCAACCCTAGTATATTCAGCACAATTTTGTAATATCAGTTCTCTTAGCTTATGTGAAATATAAAATGCAATTCAGCATTGTGTTATTATATTTTTCCTGGGGAAAACAAAATCCAATATTGGAACATCAAAACTTATACTTCAGAAAAAAAAACCTACAATAACTGATTACTCAACATCATGTACAATTATTGATATAAATATATATGTACATCATTGAAAATCAGTTTCCTAGAGCTTTTTTCTCAATATTACTATCTATCTAAAATGGGTATATTTTAGATAATTTCTAAGCCTTCTTCTGCTAATGGAAGAAATTATCATATGTAAATTGGGTGTTTTATCATTTCCATGGGTAAAAGAAAGAGCCATCCCTCCATTTACCTGAAATGTTCTCACTATTTGATAATATGCTGATGTTTGCTTAAATGGCAAGGAAATGTTTGGGGAGACAAAGGTCATTAGTCATTACTGCTCAAGTTATTTAGCCTTTTTAAAGGTTACTGGTGCATTCTTTCTTTCATTGTATTACTTATTTTGAAGAGTTGTTGCATGTAAGGTTAAGATATTTGACAACAATGTTATGTTTCTTGATTGCTTCTGAAATACATAAGAACTTTAAAAATGAAGCCAATAGAGAAGAAATGCAGAGAACAAAGACACATTTACAGTTTTACATGAGCTTGAAGACTAACAGTTGACCTTTCCACTCACTTCTAAAGGTATCTTTTATTATCTTCCCACAAAATCATGTTGCTATACTGTATATTGGCAAACATTGTCATAGGGATAGAAAATACATTGTAGTTTTTTTCTTATTTCTTTAAAATGCATTCTTCAACTAGTCTGAAAAGAAATGACATCAAATGGTATAGCACTCATATAAGGTAAGGGATAGAGGACACCTGTATTAATCCAACAATAGAGTCCCAATGAAGAAGTCAATCAGAGGATTGAGCCAATCCTTCAACAGAGCTCTGGTGTTTTATCTATAGATCATGCTGTAGAGAAACATCATTACTCATTGGCAAGAGATCATTGCAGTGTGCAGGTGATACCTAGAGCTGCTTAGTCAAAGGGATCTTCAATGCCTTGGCCTATACAAGAATTCTGCACAAATAAACGTGGTTTGCTATTAACCCCAGCTGGGGAACCTGGCGATAAAGAAATACTATTAGTCTTCCAGCAATGCATCTCTCATTCATCCTTGGCTGCATGCCAAGGTTATACCATGCTACTGTGATTATTGTACCTCAAGGCATTCCTCCCAACTAAAAAAAGAAATGAAGATCTTGAGCTCTCTTTTGGAGTTAAGATTGCTGAGAAGCAATGATAAAAAAATCAATTGGTATTTAATAAGTGCTGTGAGTAAACACAGTAAGTAAATATGCATGTCCTTTCATAAAGTAGACGTCAACAGAGCTTGGAAGGCCCTGGGATTTCCAATGACCTGAAAAATGGAGTGTGTGAGGTTGTTTGTACTCATCCATCCCCAGTGATCTATATACCTAGTCAGTTGTGTACTATGTTGCTTACCGAGAAAATTCAATTCATTACTCGAATTGAGCAATTATCATCAGTTATGTGTCCGCTGGTGTTGTTGGTTAAAATACTAAAAGGAGTCCTTTGTCCTGCATATTTATATACAATATAATTGGGAAAACTTTATGCATGATACTTTGAAACAGAAGTGTTATTTTCCATAAGGTATATCATGAAATTTAGCAACTATAATATAGCTTGCGTTTTGCAATTGGGAACTGACACTAATACGAGAAAAACTTCAACAAGTATTTTTTATAAGCTAAGAGGGATATGGAGCACTTGGCATGGTCTTGGGAGAGCTATCGATTTATTTCATTTTCATGATCAGATGAACAACTTAATGATTTGTGTGATTATCACGTAATACATATTCACAGTAGTGAGAATACTTACAGGAGCCTAGCATTACAAAAAATCATTGTTTTCTCCTAAATATGCTGTTCTCCTGGATCACCTTAAAATGTGTGCTGGTGCTCTGAGAAAGGGTCACTGTTTTAGTAGCCCTTTAATATGAATAATTCTTATAAATGAACCATTAAAGATTCAATTCACTCACAAGCTCCTAGAAGTTTACACCCTATGTGCACATATTGTCACATGAACACACAACGGAAGGATATAGAAATGTACTGAGAGCAATTCGCTTTTTAATTCATAGACTTGTGTTCAGCAACCAAATTAAGCATTGTGAACTGCTGCTGTAAGATGGTGTTCAATAGGGATTGTAAGTTTGACCTACTTTATTCCAAACTCCCCAATCAACGCAATCATTTAAATGAAAATAAACAAGAACATCCACAGATATTCAGGAAACAAGCTAATAATTCCAAACTCCAAACATATTCACGACCTTAGTAAGGGATCGTTTTCTCTTTAGAATTCCCTGTTCTATCTCGTGAAATTATCTCTGGTATCATAGAAATTTCACAGAATTCATCTCTTTCCCATTGATCACATTTTCATACAACCAAATCCTTAATAACTCTCAGGATAGTTCTCATCCTGTCTTTCCACAGAGCCACTGATTCCATTCTCTTCTAAAAGTTCAGCTGTATTCTCCTTTGTGGTACCAATTGCTATCACAGCTGCTGCTGATCCTGTTGAAGTCATGATGAAGCATGAGCTACTTATGGAAAAGAAGACAAACAGGCATGACAGAGGGCGAAAAAACAAGAAAAATCCCATAAAATAAAGGTAAACTGTTTGGTCAAACTCTTTCTACATGCCAGTGTACATAACATTTTCTAAGTAGGAATTTTTAACCTCATTTTGAAGAGAGAGAAAAAAGTTTTGCCCACAAAATATCACTTGTCCATGAAATCAACATTTTCTAGTTGAACCTAGCCTTCCACCTCTGCCTGTGCAGTCGACAGGGCTGAATTTATGATGTAGAGATTGACATATTGTCCTACACTTCCTAACTATGAAGAACAAGTGAAAAGAAGATTGTAGAGATTGCTTTAATCACCTGTAATCTATGTGGGAGAAAAGGCATCCCTGATTTAAAAGTAGTAAATGAAAAGAGAATCTCTACCACCACACAAACATACACACATGTGTTCAGATCCCTTCTAGTAATTTGAAAATAGGTAATACAAATGTCAAGTTGATTCCTCAGTGTCTTCAGTTTCTGCATATGTTCCAGGGTTATGCTTTAGATAAAAGGAAAATGTTGAACTCATCAGTAGGTTCTGCTTGACTGCTCCTGTTCTCTTTGCAGGGTAGTAGGAACATTTCTGAAGATATAGTTAGAACTTCCCTTAGGAAATGCTGGGCCCAGTGAAACATAACTGCAATCTTAGCTAAGCAGAAAGGAAAAACAGGAGGATCACAATCCACACTGACCAAGGCATAAATGTGAGAGCCTATTTTTTAAAATAATGAAAATGCAAGGGCTCCTCTATGGCTCAGTTGGTAGAGCAGTTGTCTGGCAAATACAAGGCAGAATTTAACCCCCAATACTACATAATTGAAAAAGGAGTGAAAATCTCTCATTGATCAATTTTCCATTGACCATAATATGTAACAGCAGATAATTCAAAGCCTCTCATACTTCTGCACCCATGCTCTATGTTCTGATTATGAGTCCTACAGAGGTTTGCTTGCTCCATTCGTGTAGATTGCTTATACATTTTTCTGAGTCCCACAGATGTTTTAAATCAGTGATCCAACAACATATCTACATATGTGCATATTAAATGATCAGCCAGGAGAATCCTGCAATCTAGCACATCCTTGTTTCTGTGTGTGTGCATGCCTGTGTACGTGTGTGTGAATGAGAGACAGTATGTGTGGTGTGTGTGTGTGTGTGTGAATGAGAGAGACAGAGAGAGAGCCACAACATACCCATATCCATATTGCCATATTGCTTTGTAAGGTAAGAGATTTTACTAGCTTTATTCTCTAAGTAAAGACCATCTTTACCCTGGGAATTTAAATTAGTTCCAGTAAATCCTCTGGAATAAATACTGCTGAAATCAAATATGACTTCCAAGTTTATGGACCCTAAGAGTTAATAGATAACTAGAATTCAAGGCTTCCTATTTTCTGCTGCTGTATTTATTATAGGAACTGAAGTAATTCATCTAGCTGGTCTATGCCCTTGGGTTAGCACAAGTTGGTACCACAGTCAGACAATACAGCTGCAATATTAAATATGCTTCATATCAAGTCAAGCATAGGAAGATAAAACAGAAATAGGAGACCTAATCCCTATACTTAATGAGCTTAGACTTCAACAGAAAATATGCAATGGATCATATTTTTAAAAGAACTTATTAAAAAGAAAAGAACATTAAATAATTGAAAACTTCCAGGTGTCAAAAAAGCACTAAGGAGGAGACATGAGAAGATCATTCAGGGACCCTGAATGGTATAAAACCAATAATCACCACAAACTTCATTATTGAAAAGAGGAAATATACAGGGAAGCTTTCAGAAGTGGAAAGCATGTGGAGAAGTATAATTTGTTCAAACATAAAAAGATCTGGAAGTCATATATGCACCGATCTAACATCAAGGTTTGTATTTTATTTCCCAGTTGCTTTGTTATTCAAGTCAACGGGAGGTTTGGAGGTATCAGTGAGGTATGGAGGTATGAACTACTAATGCAGTGTTAGTAATATTACTACAGTATTAGTATAACATAGTGTGATATTAAATAATTTTATAAAATAAGATTAATACTAGTAATATTATTACTAGAGTAAAACGTGAACTCAAGGCCTCTTGATCATGATTGGATTTTTCACTCAAGGCTAGCGCTCTACTACTTGAGCCATTGCTCTGCTTCTGGCTTTTTTTGTTTTTTAGTTGGATATAAAAGTCTAATAGACATTTTTCTCTAACCTGGCTTCAAACCTAGATGCTCAGATCTCAGCCCCCTGAGTAGTCAGAATTACAGGCGTGAGTCTACCTGCATGTGGCTTTAAGAGTGATTTTTAAAAGTCTTATGGACCATTTAGCATAATTTTAGCTGGTCAGTGACTCTTTTTTATATATTTTTTATTGTGAAAATACTGTACAGAGGGGTTACAGTTACATGAGTAAGTTAATGAGTACCTTTCCTATCAAGCATTGTTACCTCCTCCTGTGTTTCTCCCCTACCATCCCTTCTGTTTTCACTGTATTTGATTCCGGTACCCTGCATCTTGTATATACATTTTTCTAATTTGGGGAGGGGAAGGGAAATAACAAAATTCTGAAGTAAGGATACAGGTTGACCCATTGTAACAATGAGATATAGAAGAAACTGTTGTTCAGTGACTCTTTGTCTTCAGATTCTTTTCTTGACTAATGAAATTCTAAGGATGATAGGAAATTATTTTGGGAAGCTCTTTCCTTGGAGTTGCTATAGTGCCTAATATTGAATAACCACTGAATGACACTGAAACATTACGGATAATACTTTCTGAACGTTAAAGTTTATATATGAATATTTGGATTTCTTTTTGATTCAACTTTTTCTTATCTGTCTACCTATGGACTCTGCTAAGAACATGTTTACATATTTAGAGAATGAAAAGATGCACTCACATTATTTTCTTCTGAACCTTTTGAAAACTAAAAGCACACAAATGTCGTGTGTGTGTGTGTGTGTGTGTGTGTGTGTGTGTGTGTGTGTGTGTGTGTGTACTGTTACTGGGGACTAAATTAATGTCCTGTTACTCTCATTTGATTCCTTTGCTCAAGACTGGTATTAGATCACTTGAACCACACCTCCACTTCTGGTTCTTTTACATTGGTTAATTGGAAATAAGAGTACTTTGGATTTGTCTGCCTGAGTTGAATAGTTAGGATTATAGGTTTAAGTTACTGGTACCTGAGCAAATGCTTCTTCTTAAATAGATTTGCCATTTTATTCTTCCCAAAAGAGAGCCTTTTCAATTGTCTAAACATAGGAGGGAATAACAGTTTTTAATCTCAATGCTCATCACCACTGAATAGTAAGTATTTCTTGAAATCAACTCTCAATTACAGAGTAAGTCTACTCAATATGCTGCGTCATCTAGACCTCGTAGGAGATAATGTCTACCCATATTAAACACACTCCCCAGCAGACCAGTCTACACAGAGGTACTTTTTTCTCAGGTCACATGATAAACACATTTCTAGCAAGCCTTAATTTACAACCCCATTAAATTTTTTTCTTGATTTTCATTAAAATAAGAAAATTTGTTTTCTGAATTCTGTGGCAGATCAATTTAACTTTGATAAAATTTCTCCTTTAATTTACTCATACTTACTCAAAGGATTAGTGAGCCTCTGTCACAGAACAGATACTTGTCTGCTTATTAACATTCATGACCAAGAACCCTTCTGGTAGAGCTGGTTTCAGACTCTGATAGAGCAATACTTAAAAGAAATTGGCTTGTCTGTGAAACAGCTGCTCAGCAAAGCCACTGTGCAAGGGAATTGGTGATAATAAGATGATAATATTTCAACGACACAGGGAGCATAATGTATTTTAAGTTACATTGAGGTGTGTGGTAGGGGTTCAAGAATTAGGAAAAGATTGGTAGCACATCACAAAAGCCACAAAGCAGATTTATCCCAGTGCACATCCTCAGGTCTGAAAGACATATCAAAGACTAAATGGAGGAATAAAAAAGAAGGAGGGAGGAAAAGAGGGAAGAAGATAGAAGTTTCAAGAAAGGGAAAAGGAGAGAAGGAAGGTAAGTTCCACTTACACCAAGAGCTGCACTCTTCAATTACTGTACGTAAAGGAACCCCCCACCCCACCCCCACCTCCTGCCAACCTCATCTTAACAGGGATGATATTTTATTGAATTATACCAACCGAAAGCAACTGTGATTGATAAACTTCTTCCCTAATTAGCTGAATTTCACTTTTGGAAGGTCTACCTATTGGGGAAAATTTCAGATGACTTTCTTTCTTTCCTTCTTTCTTGTCAGTCCTGGGGCTTTAACTCTAGGTCAGGGGCACTGTCCCTCAGCTCTTGAGCTCAAGGCGAGCACTCTAACGCTTGAACCACAGCACCACTTCCGGTTTTCTAGTAGTTTATTGGAGATAAGAGTCTCACAGACTTTCCTGCCTGGGCTGGCTTTGAACCGTGATCTTCAGATCTCAGCCTCCTGAGTAGCTAGGATTACAGGCATGAGCCACCGGTGCCCAGCATCAGATGACTTTCTAAAACACACAATTCAACACATTCTGATTTAAAGAAGACTGTCCCTTGCATAAAACCCATCATTGTGGTAGGCATCCTAGTATCCATAAAGGAATACTGAACTGATTAGTTCTACCGTGATTAATCTGGCATCCCTTATGAATTGGAACTGAGTATTCCCTATAATGATTAAGGGGACCAGAGGCACAATAAGTGGAAATATTGCTACTGGTTATTCGAAAGATACATGTGTACCTCTCCATGACTGTGTCCATGAGACTATGGATACATTCATTAGGATAAAGAGAGGCAGGGGCACAAAATTTGTGTCTTCCTAATAGTGCTTTGTTTAGAAAAGGCAACTATACCGAATTTCTGAATCCACCAAAAACTAAAGCCAATGTAGTAAGTCAAACAAAATTTGGGTGGAACAAAGAAAGATAATAGGTTAAGACACAGAAATAGTCTTTCTATCTTCCATTTTCCCCTCAATGAAATAGTGTATAATCCCTTCCACTAATGATGTTGGAAACAATCATGGCATTTATTTTGTCACATAGAGCCTAAGAATACAGTGTGTTAATTCTGGTTTAGACTTAAGGGACATCTTGCCTCCCTCTGTATGGAGTCTTCATTAGGAGCAGAACATACCCAAGCTAAAGTACTGCTCCCCTAAAAAGGATACATCCAGA
The DNA here is from genome assembly GCF_000151885.1 of Dipodomys ordii. NCBI lineage: Eukaryota > Metazoa > Chordata > Mammalia > Rodentia > Heteromyidae > Dipodomys > Dipodomys ordii. The sequence goes on from NW_012267281.1 coordinate 10,289,347, forward strand.
AGAGACCAGAACAAATCTGGTGTTCAAAATCTAATCAATTGAATACAGCTTAGAAAACAACCACAATCAAAGAATGATGACTATTTCTTGTATATTCCCTAAAATTGTGTGCGTGCTACATAACAGTGGAAGGCTCATACAAAGATCAATATTAGATTGAAATATAGTGTGTGTGTGTGTATATATATATATATACACACATATATATATGCTAAATGTCAATAAATTAGAATTTGGAAGAATATCAGTAGCAACTACATCAAATGCCCTGAATACTTCACGGGACACAAATAAAATGTCAGTGAAACCCTTCACCACTTTGTGAAACTGCAATTATTCCAGGCCTGAAGGATATTGAACTTCCAGCTCTTGTAAGAAGTCTTATCTGATACTTGCAGATAGAAAATTTTACTATGCTTCTTGGTTCCCAGTGGACCTCTACTTTAAGAAACACACAGAGTTTGGGAATGTGGCTTAGTGGTAGAGTGCTTGCCTAGCATGCATGAAGCCCTGGGTTCAATTCCTCAGTGCCACATAAATAGAAAAGGCTGGGTGTGGCACTGTGGTTCAAGTGGTAGTGTGCTAGCCTTGAGCAAAAGAAGCTCATAGACAGTGCCCAGGTCCTAAGTTCAAGCCCAGGACTGGCAAGAGAGAGAGAGAGAGAGAGAGAGAGAGAGAGAGAGAAGGAAGCAGTCAATTGTGCCCCTTTGAACAGTACTTTTATTAATATGTCTCTCTACAAGAGCGGAAACCATTCCAGGGGCTCTCCTTGAGGGACAAAGAATGAACAAATTTTAGTCATCATATATCATCTTTTTCTCTACTACACCTTTGGATTAATATCTTGATAATATGGGCTTTGAATAAATTGAACTCATGCATGTGCATGCATTTGTCCATACATGGGCTCACACGCACACATCCCCCATGGAACATGAACTATGGAAGGCTACCACCATATGGAAAAGTACTTTGCATTTTTTCTTCTTTCATATGAATGCATTCTCTGAGGAAATTGGGCTATATTTTAAAGAAGTCATTATATTATTGTCATCTTTACAGTATATAGATGAGAAATGATATTTAAGAAGAAAACACAAGCAGATTTGCAGCATAAAAATATTATGCCCCTGCAAATAAATTATTTCCACATTCAGTGCAGTGGGTATTCTAAAGGTGTTACCATAGAAAAAGTTTTTCATGAAGATGGAAATTACAGGTCCTTTTTTTCCTTTTAAAAATGTACCTGCTGCCAAATTCTTCGGACAAATGTATAACATTAAAATACATAAATAAGAGCCAGGAAGAAAAATAAAATAATCAGATCCACATAGTAAACAAAACCCTCATATGGAGCCCCGAGTCTGAACAAAATTCAGTTCAAATAAATCCAAGGGGTTAAAAAAAAATAAAACATACAAGCAGGCAAATTTTCCTCTATGAAAATTTTGTATTCCACTGATTTTCTTGGGGCAAACAAAACTTGTTCCTTCATCAAGATAGAAACCACTAGATTTTAGAAAGCAAAGAAAATAATATGCTTTCATTGATTTAATAACATTTTTTGCATTCCCTTTGAAGAATAGCTTCCAATTCAGTACTGGTTTTGGCTTTTCCAAAAATGTGGCTAGCGTCTTACCCCAAAACACAATTATTGCCATGTTAAAGAAATTGTAGTCATTTTTTCCGACTACTCTCTACTCCAAACAAGTAAAAGCTTAGTCAGAGTTTCAACCAAATATGGATTTCCTATAACTTATTATTTATGGGATAATGTAAGTAATAGGTGATCATTTTGCTCTCCTCATTCTTGGTGGAAAGTTGGCAAGTTCTCTCGAGGCTCTGCTCCAGGCTTCTTGGGAGCTGGACTATACTTAGGGGAGTAATCATCTCTTTCTACTTTTCTCTGATGGTCACTTCCACTTCCTTCCCAAAATAGCAGGGGAGATAGAAGGACAGCTCATTGGCCAGGAATTGTCAGCACATTTGGAAACTGGAAAACAACCGTGGAGATTATGGGGTAGAGGTGGCTAAGGGCAGCGATCCAGGTGTGCCCAACCCAGAACAGAATCCTGACTCTTGGCACTTGATGTTTTGTGCCTTTGCATTGCACTTATTCCTGATAAATGGTTATAGCACCTTAGAATAAGAAATGAGGCCAGGTGCTGCCTTGTGTTTCTGTTAAGACTATCAGAATGTTTACTTCTCCATTGCCCACCATTCACAGGAGACATTTGGGAACACAAAAGCAGTGAGGACCCAGGTACAAAGGCCAAACTGACAGGCCCAATGGCCACAAAACACAGAACTGTAGCTAGTGCCAGTGCTAGTGCTAGGTTGAGCAGAGATGACAAAATTGAGAGTAAGGAATAATATAATCACTCTGCCAGATAGACTTGGCTGGGTGTTTGGGTACAGCGCTAACCAGAGGGAACAACGGACAAGCTGGACTTGGCTACAGAGCAAGTTGGGTGCATCCTTGTATAGGTCTAGGTAAGCACTGTAGTGACAGGGCCCCAGACCAAAGGGTGAGGACCAAGAACAGATGTGTGTAAGAGGAAAGGTGGAGACATGCCTGGGAAATGAGAAATGCTTACACACAAACAAATAAATTTAAAAAATCTATGCATCACGTGGGGCAGAATCAATATTAAGAAAATAAGTATCTATGATATATTTCATAGGACTGCAATTTTATGTTTATAAAGGAAGTAATAAGTGGATTCTCTGCCAAAGATAAAGTTTCCGGAAGTGACATAGATAACTCTTTTTTCCCAGCTGTAAATGTTAGCACTAATGAGGCTGCAGAGCATATTTAGTGATTTAAGAAAGTAGGGAAATAATTCATGTTGATTCAGGACTAGGTTCCTGACATCCAATAAATATGTGTCATTACACATAGTAATATTTGCTATTACCCAAAATCTTAATTAAAAGTTAGGAAAGAATTTGGCTATTAACAGTAGGGAGTTTCATGTGAAGTATATTGGGATTTTGAATTTACCACTGTCAGCATGTAAGAATTTAAAGGGAATCAAGGGATTTCCAATAAAAGAAATGAAACCAAAAGGGGAGACTAATAATTAGAGTGAATTAATTTATTCTCTTTGAATATATTATGGACTGGATCACGTATATTAGCTGCAAATGAAATGGTTGCTTTCCTTAATGAAAGTAGAAGTCCTTGCCTTCTTTTCTTAATTGGGCAGTAGTATTTCATAAACCAACCTCATCTTTTACACCATACAAACCTATAATGCAAAAAATACAAATGACCAAACCAGATTGCTGAGAAACTGGAACCATAGACAGAATCTTGAGCCAGAGTACCTTTCTAAGACCAAAGCACCTAATACAAAATGACCTACACAAAATTGGAAGTCACTAAATATAAATCCAAGTCCTTACAGCACCAATGGTTTTGTGTAAGAAAATAAAACCCAAATAACAATAGTCCACAATGGATCCTAGGTCTTCCTCCTGTGCTCACACCAACTGCTATCATCGGCAAATACCACAATGAAATGCCACAATAAAGGGCCCAAGGAAGAGCTTCGGTTATAGATGAGTATGCCATGCTTTCCTTGCACAAGACTGTATGCGTAGCATGCACAAGACTGTAGGTTCCATCAGTAGCAGCACACGTACACATATGTATGTGCAAGTGCACACACACACACGCATAAGCTAATAGAAAAACATTCCTTATGAATGCACCACTACTCACCATGCATCCACAAACAGATTCCCTCTCTGGTAGAATTAGCTAAATCACACAACTGCAAAGTGAAGTTGGCCAAAGAAGGGCAGAAAAACCCAATGGTGACTTTTCAATTGATATACTTTCTAGCATTATTGAAAGAATAAGCTTTTCATGAATGGATTCACTAATATCACATTTAGATTTTGTTTAAAAGTCTGGCTGAAATCTTCATACAAGAAAAACTTAACTTCTCTCCCATGGCAGGTTAATGCAACCACAGTGAACAGCAGTGTGACTGAAGAATTCATCACCCCTTTGTCAACTCCAACCTGAGCAAAATCAATGTCTTGTCAAAGTGACTGACATTAGACCCCTAAGCACATTAGCATGATCTAAAATACACCTGTAAAAGGGAAGGGATAGAGAAAGGGAGAGGTTTCTTAATTAAGACAAATGAGATCTGGGACTAAGTCTTATAGACCGAAAGGTATTAAGCTTTGTTGATATCATATCAAAAGTATCTCACTCAGGCTTGTTAAACAGATTTATTTCTTGTCTAAAATCACCACCAAAAAAAGCTGCAGAGAGAGGGGGGTGGGAAAGAAAGGAAGAAAGAAGGAAGGAAGGAAAAAGGAACGAAGGAGAGAAAAGAAGGGAAGAAAGGAAAGAAGGAACAAAGAAGGAAGAAAGAAATTCACTATAAACTACTTAACAGCTAATATTTTACTTAAAAGCAATATATATTGTTTACTGTGGATGTTGCCTTCCAATGATTGCAGCACCAATCGGAGCACAGCTGGGTGAAGGCACTATCATTATTTCCCAAAGACATAGATAAAAATCAGTAGATGACTCTCACCTGCTTTCTGTAGCAAACGATAAAACGTCTCAATTTGCCTCAATTTGCAATGACAGATTGTCGGCTCCCAAACACAGAGTCCCACGAGGAGTTCTTGGAAAGCCACTAGATGTGAAATCTATCAAACCAGGGAAACCCTCAAATACTCTCTAGTTGCATTCAAGGCCACAACATTCACAGCACTACATGGACATAAGGAGTTACTTTCATACAGGTCCATAAAGAACAATGTAGCTACTGAGTCCCTTACAGAAAGAGTAAGTCCTTATAACAAGGAAGACATCACTGCCTACTGAAGACATCATCTTTCAAAAACTTGATGAATTAATTGGAAAGAAGTTAGCATTATAGTAATAGTCACAATAAAAAAGATGAAAGCAGCAATGGAACATTTTACCTACTAAAAAGAAAAGTGAAAGAAAAAACTTTGGCAATCCTTTTTCTGTTTCTTTTATTTTTATTTATTTAATTGTGTTTTTTTGTGAGTGTGTCTGTATATGGCGAGGGGGTGCTGGTGATGGTCTCTGGGCTGGAACTCAGGGCCTGCACACTGTCCCTGAACTTTTGTGCTCAAGGCTAGTGCTCTCCCACTTGAGCTACAGACCCATTTCTGGCTTTGTGGGAGGGGGAGGGCAGGGGGAGGGGATAATTGGAGAGTTTCCTATCTTCCTATCTTCCTGGCTAGTTTTGAATTTTGATCTTCAGATCTCAGCCTCATGAGTAGCTAGGATTACAAGCATAAGGCACTAGTGCCTGGCTGACAACACTTTTACTAATTGGCTCTATGCATTGACTAGAGGATGAACGACAGGAAAACTAGCTCTGTTGCCGGAGAAAAACGGAGTCCATCAAATGGGCAATAAGGATGGCATGTCAAAATTTGTAAATGACTTATAATAGGGTACATTGAGTTCTTTAAGCACTAAAAGTTATACACTTGCCAAAAATACTAACTATACTTTAAAAATAATTAACACTCTTGCATATTTTGAAATCATACTGCATTTGCGTATTTCTCTGAGGCTCCAATGAGAAAATCTGATGTTGCAATCCTAGGAAAACCTGTTGTTACTCTGTGCTTCCTAATATGAAATATTTATTTTAAAACTGGGCTATAAAAAGTCAATTGCTCATAATCAAGAAATCAAAGGAGAGATTAAATCTATTTGAAATGTATCCTCACATGGAGAATCATAACTGCTCTGTAACGTGTGACACACTGCAGTGATAGATAAACTCTACAATAAGGCACTCTGTGTCCTTGGCAGTTAAGACAAGCCTGTCCTCTTAAAAAGTGATGTTCTATTTCACATAATATTAAGTGACACATTTTTTTAGAAAGAAAAATCCCCACATGAAAATTGAAGACAAGCTACTGTGTGACAAAGCTTGAATTAGAATCACTCAAATAATGAAAAAAAGGAGTGGAATCTTTCAGAATAAATCACAAAGGCAAAGCACACATGCAAAACAGTTCTTTGTTAACTCAGATTTTTTTCCAAGATATTACTATAAAAATATACTGTCAAGAAGGCTCAGGCTTTATCTAAGACTAGACAAAACTATAAATGTTTAGAGGGAATGAATAAAAAAAATCTCTGGTTACAAAACACACTTTTCATAGCCCAGAAGCATTCTTGTAGAAAAGCACACCAGTAAGGAAGTGAAGTGGAAACTCTTTTGCCTACCGTCAAATTTCTTGTGCCTTGACACAAATGTGGTACGGACAAAATGGCTTGTCTCCTCCACCAGGTTTTCAAACTCGAGCTTGCTTTGTTGGCTTAACTTGTCTTCCATTTCCGTCGTGCAGCAGGTATATTCCTGAGGACAGATCCGCAAATGCTCCCCTGCAGCAAGGAGAATACAAGGTCAGTACTGAAGGGCAAACACCACTTCATATAGACCTTCTGGAGGTTTAGCCTCTCTACCATTTGCCTGAAAACCTGATCCATTTGCGCAAACCAAACATCTGCATGGATGCCATCTGGGTATCAGTGTTTCTGTGTATTATACATTCCTAACACCTAATGAAGGACTTACGTTAGCCAGGCACCAGTGGCTGATGCCTGTAATCCTAGCTACTCTGGAGGCTGAGATCTGAGGATCATGGTTCAAAGCCAGCCTGGTCAGGAAAGTCTGTGAGACTCTTTTTTTTTTTTTTTTTTTTTGGTCGGTTGTGGGGATTGAACTCTGAGCTTGGGCACTGTCCCTGCTCAAGGCAAGTGCCCTACTGCTTGAGCTACAGTGCCACTTCTGGTTTTCTAGTGGTTTATTGGAGATAAGAGTCTCATGAACTTTCCTGCCCAAGCTGGCTTTGAACCTCGATCCTCAGATATCAGCCTCCTGAGTAGCTGGGATTATACACACGAGTCACTAGCGTCCACCTTTCTGTGAGACTCTTATCTCTACTAAACCACTAGAAAACTGGAAGTGGCACTGTGGCTCAAGTGGTAAAGTGCTAGCATTGAGCTGAAGAGCTCAAGGACAGCTCCCCGGCCAGGAGTTCAAGTCGTACAACTGACAAAAAAAAAAAAAAAAGGACTTAAGTGAAACTCAGTTACTGTTTCCCAGGATGTCAGAGCAGGGGCATCAAATCTTTGTTTTAATATATATTTTTATTATAAAGCTACTCTGCAGAGGGGTTACAGTTACTTGAGTAAGGTAATGAGTACATTTCCTATTAAGCATTGTTAACCCCCTCCTTCGTTTTTCCCCTACCATCCCTTCCCTCCCCACCTCCCCAACTCCACCCTCCTCACCCAGGTTGCAAAGTTTTCAACATAGTATCTTATATATCTCATTGTTACAATGGGTCAACCTGTATCCTTATTTCAGCATTTTGTTATTTCCTTTCCCCTCTGCAAATTAGAACAATGTATATACAAGATGCAAGGCACCAGAATCAAATACATTGAAAACAGGGGTTATACTATGGAGGAAGAACATACAAAAGAAACAAAAAAATTCACATAGTACATTATAAGTATATTAAAAACAAAAGCAACAAAGATAAAACTTCTTGTGTCCCTATCTTGGTGTTCAAACACTATGTTATATTTTTTTCTTCCCTCCTGATTTCACTCAAAATAAACAGAGTAACATTGATGACAAATTCCATACAATAAGTGTGCTTTCTTTTAGAAATATCAGCAAAGCAAGAGACATCAAGACTCATCATCAGAGTTGATTAGAAAAGTAAAGTATGGTAGTAATAGTTGCTTACATCCTCTTCCCATCATTGTGCCTGTTGGAACAAGCATATGCGTGCTCATGTGGTGTGTGTGTGTGTGTGTGTGTGTGTGTGTGTGTGTGTTAAGGGAAGGTCTCCTATGACAAATATATTTCCCCTCTTCCTCTGACACTACCTGTCAGAAAGTAAATATTCTGTTAGATGCAGGAGCCATTTATGGATTTAATTAGTGCTGAATCATACAGAAATTGAAGAGTTAAAGTTAAAGGGAATGCAAGTTTTAACTTGGACATAACAGATTTGTGTCCCAATATGCTCAGCCACTTATTTTGAATGCTACTTGCAAGACAGACCCAATCCTTTGCTTCGTGAAATTAAAATAGTCTGTTACTACATGAAATGAGGCAGCTCAGTCTGTGTCAAAAATGCCCCGCTACATAAAACCAGCAAATGGCTCCTGACCTTATATTATAATAGGACCTGGAACACTAAATGAATAAAGTATGCAATACTATGATAATAACATTCCCTTATGATTTTTAACAGTACATTCAAAAGTATGACTTTAAGCTCTGAGTGATGGCTATGGTATCTCATGTTTCCACAGTCATTATAATAAACACTTAATTGCCTACTTAAAACAATAGCAGAATTTAAAATATGATCGTAAGTATATATTGAAGAGTGATCTTCTTTAATGCTTAAGAAGAAAGGAGACTGTAAAACATCACATGTATTTTCTAAAAGAGACAAAATATTTTATTCTTGAGAATAATATATACATGAAGTTCAAGTAAACAGTTTCCTTCTAGAAGGGATTAGGATTTGAGAAAAATGTTCAAATATTTTTACCTGTAATCTTTTATGTCTTAAGCTTTTTGATTGGTATGTAATATACATATACATATACAGGACTATTAAGTGGTTATACAAAAAGATTTCAATACCAAAAGTCAAATCATGAGTACATGAGTACAATGTATCTTGATCAATGGAGAGCCTTCCATGGCTCTTCCCAATTTTCCCTTCCCATTCCTACCCTCAAATCACATAGTTCAATTTTCACTTAATGGAACATTAAATATAATAAATATATATACACACATATCAAAGTTATAACATTTGCGCACCCTTCCTCCCTCCCTTTGTGGTGTTTTCTCATTGCCCTTCCCCCAAACATGTTCCCACTTCTGGTGTTCATTTTCTTAAACAGTTTGCTGGTTGTTCAGATATATAGTATTTGTTTATTATTTGTATATTTGTATATTAGGATACCTAGCAACAAATCCTAGCAATGTATTAAAAAAGAATAGTAGTCAAAACACTTTTGATACAGAGGAGGTGAGGAGAAGATAAGAAGAAACACACACAAGCTGCCCTGGCCTTTCAGAATCCATGTGCTCCTTCCTTTACAACCAACAGAAGGCCAACCTCAGACAAGATTTCTCTGAAGCATGATAAAAGAAGCCAAGAAACCTGAACCCAAAGGACCACATATCTCTCCCCTTAGCTCAGAAAGCAACAACAATCACTGATGGAATTATTCCTGTACTAGTGTCTCAACTAGTGTTTCATGATGGGATCAGTTGGGATACCTTACTATAAAACAACTCTATTTCTGCATTTTCTTCCCTTGTGAACACAGCATAATCTAGGTGGAAACAGTGGTTTCTTTGGATCAACCCAAGCCACATCAAGTCCAAATCCTATTATTTCTCAGATGCTCTTACTGGAGACACCAGTGTTGGCCATGTTGCTTACTTGCTGCCGTTGTAACAACCAAATTTGTCCAAGTACAGATGTGCACCTGGACAGCTCTGACTCCAAGGTTCTGACAATATCAAATGAAGGAGGATAGAACAATGTGAATTATATAATGTTTACCAATGTGACTCTGATACCCATTTCCATGGAAAGAGCTTATGGAAATGGGGAGGAAGAAATATAGCTTTCTCAAAGGCAACTGGCTTACTAATCAGTTATTTCAACCTTTGAAATATCAAGCCTGATAAAGACAAAACAAAACAGTTCACATAAACAAAAAACAAAAACTCTGTGTGTTCTAATTACTTGTATGGGGACATGAGTAATATTCATTCATGACATGAGTAATATTCATTCATGAAAATCACAAAATTTTGATTATGATCATGTCCTCTTTATTCAGATTCATGGGTACTTCAAAGCCAGCAGATCCCATGGAGTTGCATTTCCTGAGAAAGATAGCTGATAGGGGAAGTTCACAAAGTGAAAAATAATTCCCAAAGGAAATACACTTCCAAAGCACCTCCCAATACTGTGTTTGTGAATATCTCCCACAGGGCAGATGAGTTCATTAGACCCTTAAACTAGACTTTGTTCAGTATTGTTTTTGGTAGTGCTTGGCAAATACCTTTACTTAATTTTTTAGCATATATTATTTATGCAAAGCAGTTTTATTGTGATATGTCCATATATGCATATAAGGTACTTTGATCAAATTCACTCCCTTTCTTTCTCTTTATCTCTATCTCCCAAATTGTTAAAGAAGTTAATAGGCTTAATCATTTTATTTTCTTACATGCATATAAAGTACTTCAATGATATTCATCCTTCATCACCGTCTCTTTTAACCATATTCACTCCTGCCGCTTTCTCTTTTACATTTATTTTATTTTTTGGTCTAGACTCAGGGAGAAAAAAAATCAGTATGTCTTTTTGAGTCTGGTTTATTTTGTGTAATATTCCATCCATTCTAGCCTCAACACAATTTTATTCTTCTTAATAGCTGAGAAATATTCTATTGTGTATTTACCAAATTTTCTCTAATTCATTCATCATACAATTGGCCCTTAGGCTGATTTTCCAGCTACTGTCATTCCTCTAAATCACCTGCATAGACAAATCATGGAATCAGCCTAATTGATCAACAATTTATGAATAAAGAACTTATTGCCACATATACAACAAAGTAGAATTTTTCCATAAAGATTGAAGTTTTGTCTTCAGAAAAAAAAAGTTGTAACTAGAGGTCATCATGTTAAGTAAGCAAGAATCAGAAAAAAAAACAAATAGTATCTTTTCTCTTATTTTTTAGGATCTAAACCTATTATATGAATAAACAAACAGAAAGCCATAAGCATACAAGCAGGATTACTTATATGCAGGAGAGAATGTAATATTAGAGAGCATTGGAAAGTAAATGTGACTGAAGTACATTTTATACGTAAGTAAAAATGTTAAGAGACCCAGTATTTCATATTAAGAAACTATGACTTGTTGGGTGCCAATTGCTCATGCCTGTAATCTGCCACTCAGGAGGCTGAGATCTGAGATTAAGGGTTTGAAGCCATTCCAGGCAGAAAGGTCCATGAGACTATTATCTTCAATTAACTACCAAAAAGTACCTGAAGCTGAAGGTATAGCTCAAGTGGTTGAGTGCCAGCCATGAGCAAAAAAGTTAAGGGACAGCTCCAGGTCCTAAGTTCAAGACCCAGCACTGGCACAAATGAAAGGAGAGGAGAGGAGAGAGAGAGAGAGAACAGAAGAGGAGAAGGGAGGGGAGGGGAGGTCTCAGAGGGGAGGGGAGGGGAGGAGAGGAGAGGAGAAAAGGAAAGAGTAGAGGAAAGAGGAAAGGAAAGAGGGAAGGGAAGGGAAAGGAGGGGAAGGGAAGGAAAGGGAAAAGAAGGGAAAGGGAAAGGAAAGAGAAGACGAAAAAGATGACTTTAAATGCTTCAAGAAGCTTACAACATTTTGTTGTTTGGGTTTCCTTTTCTCCTGTAGAACAGGTATTTATCGGCTCCAGGCCAAATCCAGTCAACTGCCTGTTTTTATTTGCAACCAATAGTTGGAAAATTTTGAAAAAAAATATATTTGGATATGTAAACGTTCTGTGAAAATTCAAATCCAAGTCACACTCTCTGTCCTGGGGTGACACTGTGGGGATCTCAGAATGCACACTCTAAACCAGGAAGTGGCAAAAATGAAGTGATTTCTTTGAGTGACAGTTCACAGACTAATGAGCCAAGGAAACCTTTGGACTGCCAGAGCGTAGGCATAGGGAGAGAAGTCACAAAATCTAAAGAGTAAAATGATGGTAAGATGTAAGAATGCTTCAATCCAAATTCAAACGTATGAAAGAACGATGTTTGTTTTAGGTCTGGCTCTTTGCTGTTCGTGTAGTCTATCAAAGTTCTCTCATCTAGTAACTGTGGAAATACAGTTAATTTACTTGTCTGGTATCAAGCTGAATTATTTCATTATTTGACATGTCTCCTTCAATAACTCGTCAGTTGGACTGGCACCTAATATATGGATTTGAGCAAATCTTCTAAGGAAAAGAAGCTAACTTATAGAATAAGTTCACTTTAACATAGACGTTAACAGTGTAAAGATAATTTAAATTGGGATGTCTTTAGTTTTATAAACTTCCTATACAAGCTAATCAAACGTGCCTGAATAGAGAAGGCAACTTGTTTCTTTAAAAAAAAAATGGGTTCCAGTTCATTTGTTTGAACTTCCAAATAAGCACTTTCTCAACAATGTTAGAATACAGTTACATATGATTCTTTCATATCTTTAAGGGCTGCTGTTGTTAGTGAAGTTGGCCAGGACCATAATGAGAAATGTTCACTTTCTCAAACAAGTTTGAGGAAATTCAATAACCATCTCCAGGGGGTGGGTCTTATTATTGCTGTCATCCTTTGAGGTTGTCAGTTTTTCAATAGAGACATTAAATGGTAGCCTTGTATTTCTTAAATGCTCTCTCTGGATTTTATATAAAAAAATAACACTTTTGAAAATGGTACCAAGATGTGAATTGTTTAACTGTTTACATACGGATATCACTACATGCTACTTTCACATGCTAGGATGATGGAAATAAATTCCATAGAAGTATACCAATATTCTGTTCTTCACCACTCAGCTGAATTTCTTATTTCATAGTAGCTTATTGTTTGGGGTGAAGGGGAGCATAGATGGTGAATAAGGACAAGGGAAAATGAGCATGGAATATGTAGTAGGAAGGAATTGAAGATCAGCAAGGCTGAAAAAAGCCCAGCTGCTTTCCTTCTTCCCTTCCATCCTTCCTTCCTTCTTTCCTTCCATTTCTTTTGGGGATGCAGTTCATGGTATTTAAACTCCTGAGGACTGTTTGCTAATCCCAGCTCAACTACTCAAGCCACAGCTCCTACTTTGCTTTTAGCTATTTGATTTGGAAATGAGGTCTAATGGACTTCATCTAGGCTGGCTATGAATTATGATGCTCCAGATCTCAGCCTCTTAAGTAACTAGTATTACAGGAGTGAGATACCAGCAAACCATCATTTCTTTGTCTTACATGTAACATTGGTTCTGATATGATATGGAATTATTAAACTTGCAAATACTTTAATCACTTTCAAGGTAAGACTTTATTTTCATCTTAAATGTACATATATATGCATTATATATGTATACATAATATATATCCTATGCATATATTACTGTATATAATTAAAACTATTACTACATGTTACTCTTTATTACACATGCATAAAATGGAAACTATTTGACATTTATTAGCACTAAATATAACATAATCAGTGTAACTGGGTATGTAGCCTAGCATATGCAAGGCCCTCACATACACAAACAGGAAATTAACCTCATCTAAATATTAGCTAAGTGAGGTTGTAATCCCAGAACTTGAGAAGCTAAGGCCAATCTGAGATACAAGAAAAATACAAAAAGGAGCTATGTAGTTACACACACACACACACACACACACACACACACACACACACACACTAGTTTTCCAGCATTGATTTAACAATAATAATTTTTAACATCTCAAATAAAAATTAATTGGTACAATTGTTCTTATTCTATAGAAAGACATCAGGCAAATAAATTGTGGTTGTATATCACAAGACCAATAAGAAATCATAGCAACATTGTAAATCCACGATGCCATGCATACTGCTTTGCATGCATACCACTCTAATGATAAAGGTCACTGCGGGGGGAGGAGGGGCATGCCGGGAACTTATGGGGTGTCATGGGATATTTTAAATTTTCAAGATGTTGCAGTCTGTTGGAAACTGCATGAAAGTATTTGTTGGATGGAGTTCACAGTTCTAACATCAGATTTACTACATTCCTTTCAAGGATGTCATATCCTTGTAAACCAGTCATTTTTTTTCTTAATTTTCATGTCATAAGTAGTGTGTGAGGATTTCTGTGGCATAGGAAAGGAGGGTAATGGTATCTAATCCATCCCTGGGGTTTGAGAAATTCCTGTGTTATCCATTACTAAATAATTATGACCAATAATTAATAAATAAAAATATCTGTTTTCAAATAGCCTAAATTCATTAGGACACAAGTACTTAATTTTTTGCATTAGGCAATAAATGAAGTCACTGCTATTTCTTCAGTGTAAGGTGCCATGGTAAAATCATCAAGATGCTGGTACATTTCAGTAGCAACTAGAAGGTCTGTGAAGGAATGTTTTAGATGTGGTTAACATCCACTACCAAATACTTTATTTTTTGTTTTTACTCGGGCTTGAACTCAGGGCCTGGGTGCTACCTCTGAGCTCTGTTGCTCAAGGTTAGCATTCCACCACTTTGAGCCACAGATCCACTTCCAGATTTTGAGTGATTAATTGGACATAAGAGTCTCTTCAGGACTTTCCTGCCAGGGATCGCTTCAAACTGTGAAACTGTGATTCTCTGATCTCAGCCTAAGTAGATAGGAGTACATGTGTGAGCCACCAGCACCCAGTGCCCAAAGGCTTTTAAATAAAGATTACCCTCAATAACATGAGAGGCCTTACCCAAATTGCTCCTCCTCTCCCATTCATATGTGTGTATGTGTTTGGATGTATATTCAAATGTAATGTGTACACAAGCATGTTGTGCAAGCAGTTTTCTCTGAAAAACACATGGGGTTACACAACATGCCATCATAAATCCAGCTCTCCAAAGTGTTTTGATATTTTGCTTGTTTTTGTGGGGTAGAAGGGCCTGATGTAAAAAGAAACAGTTTCTAATATATTTTCTAATTTATCCTAAATTAAAATAACACATTTCTAATGTCATAATTTCTAGCAATTGAACAAGGTCATCAGATGTCAATTTGGGGAAAGAAGTATGCAGTAATGTCCATTCTAGATATTGTCTCTATTCAGGTACAATATGCCTTGCTATCCCAACTAGTAAAATAATCAGGAAGAAATGAGTGTAAGGTCTCTCTTATCTTTGCTTTCCTGTGCTTTAATGATAAACATGCATTATATATGATACTTAAGTATGTATGCATAGGTACAGTGTATCACTATATAGCTCAGGCTGGCCGCGAACTGGCGACCTTCCTTGCCTTATCCTCAGGAATGCTGGGATTACAGGCAAGTGTCAACCCACTTGGTTTTATACAGTGTAATTTTGAATAATGGCCCAGCTTAGCAATCGATTGCGAAAATTACTGACAATTTAATATCATTCTTTAGAATCCAGTATGTGCAGCTCCAGCATACCACTCAAGGGAGACAAATGCATATCGTGTTTCTCAGAGCAGTGTCCCACAGGTTGCTTAGCACCATGGAACCATTGGCTAAGATCTTTACAAAGTATTACTAATTGAAATGTTAGTCACCCTTGCTTGTTTAATAAGAACAAAAGCCAGGAATAAGCAAGGAGCAAGGTATTTCTCTTCAAAATGAAAAATGACTGGGTAGCAAAAAATCAAGCAATTGGCTACAGATCCAAATTTACTACAGAGAGAATTCCATAGTGGAAGGTACAATTATAATTCTAAAAATGACATGCGTGAGTTTAGACTGTTTAAGGCAAAAAATAAATTTTAATTCTGAGCTCATATTCTCTGGACCATGAGAGAATTGGTTGAAGGTTTATTATTTTATCATCGGGCCTCTTCTATTTATGCTACTAAAAATAAAAAGGTGTTACTTAAAAAAAAAGAAACAAAGAAAACGAAAAAGAAAAACAACATATACTGTGGATTGATGCAGCCATTCCTTTAGGTAAGTATCGTATCCCAAAACCCTAAACCCAAGAGAATCTGTCATTTTCACAACCCACATTGACATCTATGGGTCAAATAACTATTTGCCTCAAAGGAAAATTGGTTCCTCACAGTCATTTCTGAGTGTCAGAGTGCGAGTACACAGTAGAGAATTTTCTGTAGAGAGGAAGAGTATAATAGGAGGATGGGGCACTGGGATCCATTGCATCTGAAAGTTCCTACCTGTCACAGCAAGGTTCTTATCACTCAAGGTGAACCAAGATGACTCAGCCATGCTTTGCAATTTTCATTCCCAGACTTTGCCTGCTATTTTAGGACAGAGAGTCACAGCAAAGAAGAAAGCTGTTACTCCAGGCTACCATAGTGAATTACCTAAGTAAGGTTCACTGCTTCATAGCCCTTTTCTCATACCCACTGCCATTAGACCCCAAGCCAGTAATTAAGAGCCAATGTCTTAATATATTCTTGGCACCTTGGTATATGTCTTAAGGATAGTTTGTGGAATAACTATTCAATAAGATACATTTTACTATCTTTCCATTCTTCATAAATTTACCCATGTATTCAGTAATGAACTGAATAAATAACATGCATTATTATTTGCCATCCTTGGTAATAAGTAATAAGATGACCCCTGTCCTTAGGAATCTCAGCAGTCCAGGATGCAAAGACACATCAATGATTTAAGATCTTCCACACAGAGAAACACAAGTTTCCATGAGATGATATATGTCTAGAGATTGGCCCAATGCTTCAACATTGATGCACCCATCAAGCAGAATGTTTATCACAAAGGCTCTTTGCTTATAACTGTGTCTGTTTGATTTCTAGACAAGTTGGGGTGCTATTGCCTATCTCTTTAAATTCTAGTACCATGTAAAAGCATCCAGTGGAGGTTACACCTGTTTCCTTCACTTTGCCCTGGCTCAAGCATCTTTATTACTGGAGGATCTAAAACTCTGTTAGCAGGTGGCCACCAGCAATCAAGTTTAAAATAGAATAGAATGTCTCCAAGCTCATCATGAAACAAATAAAAATATTTCTTGTGAATACTTTGGTACTTTTACATTGGTTTGCCATGTACAATATTGCAAATATGCTTTTTATGATACATTCAGGCAAAAAGCTTAAATGCCAACATCCAGTATTATGGGCAGAATACCTTTATAATACATAGAGTTGTGGGGTCATAGGTAGCTAATGCTTAGTTCCTGACAGGTTTGGCTTACTTTATGTATGGTATCCCTTCCAATGATATCCAGGTGTCTAAATATATGTATACATGTTAATATACTACATCTTATCGTGCTCCCTAAAAATACTAGCTTATGTCCCATTTTCATTTTGTAAACATATTTTTCTTGTATTCAAATGAGAGGCTACTGCTAACTCTAAACAGAGAGATGCAAGTACCATTCACAAATATGTTGCAAATTTTACATCTAATTGCAATTCTTTTGCCAGACATATCTTAAGAATTACCCAAAACTGTATAGCCAGATGTTCAAAGACGATATTAATCCTCCAGCCTGCAAGGTTATCTTTCCTCTAAATTATTTTCCTCTCCTTTTTTTTTTTTTTTTTGGCCAGGTGTTGTCTTTACTGCCAGGCTTGGCAAGATCTAGTTGAACTGCTCAAACATCGCTTGCCAAAATGAGACACACAGTAACTTACTGCTCCATATGACCTTCTGCAACTCAACTGACCAGAGCTGCTGACTTACATCTTTTCCTTTCTGTGACCCCATAGGGCATCCATCAAGCCAACTGCCGCCTACAAATTCTCACACAGATGATGATCAATTTCAAGTTTATTGCAGCTGCAATCCCACACTACTCTTTGCTTACTCAAAGTTAGCCATTTTTACAATTGAATTTGGTGATCCTGCAGTGATATACAATAAACCAATTTACAAAGTGCTTGTTTTTGACCCTGATAACAGCATATCAACATTCTTCTTAAATTATATGACAGCTCACTTGAGAATTCAAAATTTACTGTTCAAAGCTCAATAGCTGTAAACTAGTTCACACACCAATTCAGTACAGGGGCCAAGTCTGGGTGAGTGATTAAGAACCTAATCAAATAGAACTGCATGCAAGCCTTGATGAAAAATTATTTTTTTTCTCCATAAAATACTGCAGTTTGAGTAGGCATCTGCAAAGGCCTGATTGTAACACAGATCATATCATGCAGAGGAAAGTCATAAAAGACAAAGTGCTAGAAATGTCACAAGATCTATGGGACAGACTCTAAGTGTATATTTCACTAATTGCCTGCCTCAATGACAATGAAACTCCATAAGATCCAACCTTTTACAACTCATAGAGCCATTAATTTATAATAATTACTTTAATTCCCACTAATCATTAAAGATGGATGCCCACAGGTAAATAGCATTAGTCTCCATTTCACACATGAGTGATGGGAGGTCTCCCCCAAAAAGGAGATAGTCCTTCATCCCCTGCCATTACTTCTGCAATTAATAAAGGGCAGGAGGTCTCTTCCTGAAATTTGTGCATAGGATCCAGACTGCAAAATGGCATAACTTCAAATGCAGACCAAGGGCTTTAGAACGTCAGTGTTTAGGTGATAGCAGTGGACTCAAGCATTAAAACATACGAATTCCTGTGATTAAAGTTCAGCCATGGTTTCAAACAAAGAGGAAGGTGGAACCTCAGAGGACATGGGAATAACTCTGGCGGTATCAGAGCAACCATCCCATTTTCTTGAAGGCGACATGAAGGGCTAAATTGATTATGCTGAATATGGAAGGCTAAAAAATGTCTTTACATTGAACACAATGTTAACAAATATGGCATGAATGGTTAAAAATATTGTACTCCATGAGAGAAATTTGCGAAGAGTATCAAAATCATCTGCTTTTACCAGACATATACACACATGCACAGGAACACGCACGCATGCACGCTCACACACACACACACACACACAAAACCAGTGTGAGGTGATAGATATACTTGTTTTCTTGACTGAAGAAATTTCAATATGTATAGATATACCAAAACATCATGTTGTATGTGTTAATTATGGATAAATAATTTTAAAACAGCAAGTGGTCATGGTTCATGACTGTAATCCTAGCAGCTCAGGAAGGCTTGAAATCTGACCCTCAAGATACAAAGCCAGACAGGTTAGACAAGTTCGTGAGACTATTATCATTTATTTACCATCAATCCGGCAGAAGTAGAAGTGTGACTCCAGTACCAGTCTTGACTGAAAAAGCCAACTGAGAACTTAAGGCCCTGAGTTTAAGCCCCAATACTAGCACAAACTGTATAAATAAAAATGACAAATAAAATCTCTAAACTTACAAAAACAGGGATAGAATTTTTTTGTTTGTTGGCTGGTTTTTTGTTTGTTTGTTTTTGGTTTTGGGGTTTTTTGTGCCCTGAATACAGGGCCTACATGCTGTCACTGAGCTTTGGTGTTTCAACTAGGTCTTTACCACTTGACCCACAGCTCCACTTCTGAGGATTTTGTTGTTAGTGGTGGTGGTTAATTGGAGACTAGAATTTCATGTACTTTACTGCCCAAGCTAGCTTAAAACCACCATCTACAGATCTTAGCCTCTTGAGTAGCTAGGATTACAGATGTGAGCCACCAGGACCTTGCTAAGAGAATATATTTTTTAAAAACAAAAATTTCTTAATAGAAATAGTCACTCAGTTAACAGGAGAGTAGATATACTGGCTGTTTATAGTCATGATCCCTTTTTTGAGAATATCTTTGGGAATATACTGTCAAAGGAGGCAGAAGAAGTAATTATTTTATATCATGCTTCTGAAAAATAGGTGTAGCCTTACTTTTACCCAGCAAGTATTTCCAAATATGCAAAATATCTGGATTTGTCAACATTGTTGAACTTCAGAAAACATTTTTCCCATGAGCTGTTTTAGAGCAAGATATTCATGGAGAAGGGGTTCTAAACTGAGGCCTAGTTTGGGTGGAAAACAAGCAAGAAATTTAAGGTGGGTGCTACTTCCAAAAAGATAGCTTTTAGCCTATTCCAGTGCATTCTTCAGTGTCATTGTTCATTGCCAATCACATAATCTGCTGTGAAACTTCCTGCATGAAATATTAGAATATGAGGGGAAGAAGAAATGTAGAGAGTATATGTACAGATTCATAACAGTATTACAAAGGAAGTTAACGGTCAGGTTCAGCCCTGTTTATATGTAGACCTTCCCTGTGATCATGTCAATGAGTTTGCCTTTTTAGGATTCTTTCATAGTTCAAACAATATAAGAAGTAATTTGTGGTTCATGTGTTTCCTCCTCAAGAAATGCCCTGAGATTAAATAACTTCTACTGAGAGAAACCTACATTGACCATCTCAGTTGAGAATGATACACATGTAACACATCATTGAATCCCTTTAATTGTGTCTATTACAGTGTTCATCTTAATGCACTCTCATTGGAAACTATTTATGCAGAAGAAGTCTATGTTTCCACTCATCTTGACAGTCTCCTTAAATCCTGTCACAAACAGAAATACTGATAGCATGAGTATAGTACGCTTAATAATACACTGACCTTATTATGCATTTGTCTCCACTTGGGAAGCTCTGCAATCTCCTTGAAATTTTATCCCCTCCATCTTTTCCCAACAATGGAACCTCTTCTGAACTTCTCTATGTGGAGTCTGGGGAAGTGTTAACTCCACTTCTTGTTGTCCTGCCCTGAACAGGGATGTGTGCTACACATATGTTTACATGCCAGTGGTAAACCACATCTCATGCAGAAGCATAATCTGCTGAAGGGCAGAGCCTGCAAAACAGCTCAGCAATTAGGCTCCTAACGCCTGCTCCTCACTACCTAGGCCATAATGATATCCAATACCTTTTGGCTATGCAAATAAATAAATTAAGGATAAATCAATGCAGTAATGAAAGTCAGAGACTTCTCATTATGTAGAATTCAAAGCGAATAATAGACTCAGAAACAAACATAGCTGATTTATAACATGACCAGGTGAAGCAGTAAAGCCAGTTAGAGAAGTCCAGGAACTCTGCTGTAGAGATTTAGTCTATAGTGATTTTCAAACTTTCCGGTGTTTACACTACTTTTAAGAGCAACTCATCTGAACTCATCAAATTAGAGTCCATAAATCCATTGATAACATAATTTCCATATATAAAATTCTTCAATGAGTGCACATTCTCAATTGCAATCTCAATTAGAACACTGAGAGGTATTGCCATTAAAATACTATCCATGTTAGATGTCAGAGGTTTGGCCTGAGATGTGCACTGATTGTATTGTCACCACCGTGAGGAACACTAATGTACACATATACAGCAATACAGTGCATCATATTTGCACTTCAACTATCATAAACTGCATAGCTCCTCATGCATTGTCGTAACATAAAACGCTCCCAGTAACTACAGACAGGGCCTGTGCGAGAGAGATGGAAGTCACGGAGAAGTAAACCTGTTCTTTTGTCTACTCACTGATACACTTCCTCTGACATTCATCTACCATTTCCGCCTGTCGCCTATTTACTATGTAATGCTTTTTGGAGATACCTGTGACTCTTTCAAATAATTAAGCATCTCAGAATATAGTGCACGCTACCGCAAGATTCCCATTGGTTGACATAATGGTCAGCCATCTCTGAAGCCTCCTTCTGTTGAGAGCTTTGGGGTAGGTGAAGAAGAAAAATCACTCCTAAACAGACCAAACAATGTTTTTAACTTCTCCTTACAGGACCTAGGAGAGTTCAGCCTGTTCTATTACACAATACTCCCCACTTTCTGGAGGAAATCCCAGAAATAAAGGCAAGAGTATAAAGTGAATAAACCTGTATAAACACACTAGAAGAACATCTGACAGTTTTCCCAGATAAACTCCCGGAAGCTATTCTGGTTTCAGTGACACTCAGGTTGATTTTCCTTTTGACACACAAGCTCGTAGACGGTTGGGTTTTGAGAGCAGATTTGGGGAGACTAATCTTTAGCTAACTCTTGGGCAGGGAGTAACATGTCCCTGACACTTTGCCCGATGCATGGTAGAGAACAAAAGATATAGAAAGGATGTGAAAATGGTTGGGATTTGTAAGTCTGGATGTGCACATCCTCTAGGGATTCACAGGAAATTCTCTTTTTTTTCTTCCTCCAAATTAATGTTGCTCTTCACAATTGCCCTGCCCTTGGAGAAACACACTGTATTTATCCAGCCTTACAGCTTCCAAAGGATTCCTCCATCAACAAGCCCTGCAAGGACTCTGGAGGTCCATTTTTAGCCAACAACCAGGTGTGGAGGGTATTATCAAGAAAGGCTAGACCGTTCACCAGAACAAAAGCAAATGACCCTTAATTGCTCACTTTTATATTTTCTGCAGAACATACCACGTGTTTCAAAATTACTAAAACCAGATTAAGACTAGCACATGGTGAGGTCCCTACATATGTTCACTGCTGGTCCAAGTCACGGGTGCTGGCACTTCTCACTGTGGCAAAGAATGAAAGGTACAGCTCACAGTGCTTGAAAGATTCCAGTGGCATTCAACCACCTCTATTTCACCAAAGTTCATACACAGTTGAGGTCCTATGACCTTCTAGTGTTAGACATAATGGATCATTCTTGAACGTGAACTTTGGGTGTGGAATTCTCTCTGATAAAATGAGTGTCTTGAAGTCTGAGGAAAATACTGTGCTGCTGTGACTGAATTGAACAATAGGATTGTTCAAGTCTGAGAGTGGTAGGCAAAGTTCTCTCTCATTCTCTCTATGAGTGGATGGACCAATGCCAGCTTCTCCAAGATTATTTCCCTTAAGGACAGGCTGACATCATCATTGATGGGCCAAAAGTGGGAGCTAAAACACAATTATAGTTGAAAAGGATAAAGCGTGCATGTTTATGGACAGAAAACATTTTGCATTCCTCTTGATTGTCTACAAGCTAGAGAGATACAAAGTACCTTAAAGATTATCATAGGGACAGGGACTCCTGAGAATTAAATAACCCAGTCTGTTTTTAAAGACACCTAGCCATTATCTTTATTCCTTTCAAAGTCTTTCGCAGCTTCTTCCTAAAATACAAGGAAAAATAGGATACCAGAAAGTGAGTGATATTTATTTTAAAAGGTGTGTTAAGGGTAAAGGTAACTAAAATAAAACCTAGCATAGGTATGGGCATCTAGTAGGGATGAATAAATGAAATTCTATGCCAAATAGAGATAATAATCCTCCTTTCTGTCTTTTTCTCAGGTTCTGCAGTGAATCACTGTGAACAAATGGCAGAAAACGCATCTGCTATATGTTGCTAGTCTTTTGAACCAAAGGCTGGGCAATGAACCCAGTATCACGGGAGAACGAAAGGGGTGGCCCATTAAACACGGCCCTGCCAGCAGGCTCCGCATGGAACTGTGCTGCCATGCATTATCATAGCATCTGCCACAAACTGTTAACATTTTTCAGGAGCAGTCATGCCATATTAAGAGTCATGGAGGCCCAAGGGGCTTCTTGCTTCAGAAGTAAGGCAACTGTGGGAGACAGCCCAAAGTAGATGTGACAACTGTAAAAGCAACAGTTAATCAGCCTGCAAGAGAGTCGCCAGCATACACAAGCACCTGCCAACGTAAGACAAGTAAGCTCTGAAACATTAATAAGTCCAAAATAGCAATGTGACTGGAAAATCCAGTAGCTATCTTGTTTGAGTCGATGTGATTGGTATATTAAGAAGCTTCACTAAGGATACTGGTCTACTAGAATCAAGATAAATCCCCCTTTACTACCTGTAGTTTTCTCTCTTAAAAACAATACAAAACAACTCTTCCCCTAGAGTTCAACTTTAGACATTCTCATCTATCTTATAAAGAAAATGTAATTCTCTGTGAGTTTAAGATTGGCAAAATAGAATATCTCTATGATTTCCTAAAATTTGCTCAACAGCAGTCCTTACCACTGTAATTTTTCAGAAAATTACACAGTGCAACGAAACTTCCTTAAATTCTTTTAAATTTCAAGGCATATTGGGAGTGATTGTCAACCAGAAAAGCAAACATACGGATTTGTTTTCAGATCCATTGGTAACCAAAAGTAACTAAAATCCTGATATTGTAAATGTGAGATATAGAAATCAAGTGTCCTCTACACTATAGAGATAAAGCCCTGAGGTCAAGTTTATTAGTTCCTGAGTGAGAGCCAACAAGATGGGCTCTACACTACATGTGATGGTATCTCCATATAGGGACCCACTAGGAAAGACAGTTCAAACCTCTGAGACACATCACATGAATGCTAGCGGCAGTAGATTTAAAAACATGTTATTAAATAGGGATTAAAAGACAAGATTTGTATTGCAATTTTTCCAGAAATTTCAGTTATTTTTAAAGACTGTAACTTTTGGTTTGTGCATGTGCCTATACTAGGACTTGAACTCAGGGCCTGAACTTCTGGCTTGGCTTTTTAGTTCAACACTGTCACTTGGCTTGGTCTTCCCAGGGCAGGCTTCAAATGATGATCCTAAGATCTTAGACCCTAGAGTCACTAGGACTACAGGCAGGAGGCAATGGTGCCCCGACATGTGTGTGTGTGTGTGTGTGTGTGTGTGTGTGTGTATGTGTGTGTGTATCCAGATATGTGTGTTTGTATGTATGTATCATATGCTGATTCCAGAAGCAAGTTTGCTTGTGAAAATACTGCTTTCTTTCAAACAAAAACAAAATAGGGAATAAGACATTATTTATTTGCTACTGGTCCTTTGAGTTAAAAAGCATTGATTTTTTTTTTTTAAGAAACTAAACTGAGTTGTTAACAGGGCAATTTGGTACAAGATGAACTTTTTCAGGAAATCTATAGTCCAAAATTTAATAGTTTAAAGGAGGATATTCTAAGGGGAGGATCACAAAGACGTAATAGCTGAGTCCATGTAATCATATAAAATAATATTTATCAAAATGAACTCCAAGAAATAGAACCAAGAGTTTCCCCGCTCCCTTTGTGGCTGTTTAGGTTTTCTTTACCTTTTGTCTTGTTTGTTAGTTTATCTGTCTTTGGGAAGATAAGTGGGGATACAGAAAGGGTGGGAGAAGGGGTGAGCAAGTGCAGCACTAATGCTCACTATGTTGAAAATGAGCTCCATAACTTGTGAGTAGGGACACAAAGAAAAACCTGGGAAAAGGCAAGGGAAAGGATGACATTGTTCAGGAAGAAATGTAATAATTACCAGACTTATGTAACT
This sequence comes from Dipodomys ordii, assembly GCF_000151885.1. NCBI lineage: Eukaryota > Metazoa > Chordata > Mammalia > Rodentia > Heteromyidae > Dipodomys > Dipodomys ordii. The sequence goes on from NW_012267281.1 coordinate 10,314,317, forward strand.
GTAACCCCTCTATCCATCACCATGTATATGTATATGTATACATATGTGTATATATGTATTTAGTGGCTTAAGGAAATAAAATAACTAGGACATGAAGTAAAATCTGTCGTCAACGAGCATTCCTCAAATCAAGGGAGATGGACCATCTGGTTCCTGGATGGGACAGTGTAATAATTTTACACAGTCACCAGTAATAGATCAGCTGTACTTTGCAAGTTGGCAGTATTCTGATAATATCTGAACTTCCTTCTAAAAGCTGCAAATCAAAGCATTTTATGGTTTTTGAAAATGAAAACTAGAGCCTTCCCAGTTGGCCCGGTGTGTTTTAATCATTCATTGTAAGTTTACATAAGAAAGTTTAGTGAGATCTATGATGAATGAAGAGCCAATACTTTCTATGTCAGAATAGGCAAGAAAATTAAGATGTCAAATATGTCTTACAGAGGAAGGTTTCACGGTTTCACTACACAATTCAATTTAAAACATTTCTTCAGTGCTCACTGATAAGATATATTTCAGTTGAAAAAAGAAATCTTCAATAGCAAAACATTCTTTTAGAGAGTGAACTTCAATATTCTCTCTTTTTTTTCATTCTCTCTTTCTACAAGGGAAATAGAGCAACTTAGAGGTGTGACCTTCTGGTTTTCTTTTAATCACAGTCTGAGTGAGAAGTGAGGGCCTTCACATAGGTGTGCTGAGTGGATGCAGAGAGAATGTATGGCACCCTCACAGGTCCAACACACTAGAATGCAATTGCACGCAAATAGCCACTGTGATGTTATCATGAGCTTTCTTTTCTTTTTGCTTTCATAACCACTTCAGTGAAGCAACCTCCTGAAGCAACAATTAAAGTGTTTCCCTCTCATTTTTTCCCTTTCTGCAACTAAGAAATTACTATGCAGAAAGTGACTTTGAGGTTGATTATTCAAATTGTGTTTAATGCTTTCATCTAATCTTTGTATTAGACAAAATGCAGTTTAAGCTTTTACAAAAAATAGTTTTTTAAAAGTGTTGCTACTATACAACTGAGATACATAAATAAATTGGGAGAAAATGTCTGACATTATCAACTTTTAAAGTGAGATTTGGGCAGAGCATAGGTTGATCACTCCTAGCTATTCAGGAAGCCAAGATCTGAGAATCAAGATTTAAAGCCAACCTGGGCAGACAAATCACAGATACTCTTGTATCCAATTAACCAGTCAAAAGCTGAGAGTGGAGAAGAGGCTCAGCTTTGAGTGGAAAAGCTAAGGGGAAGAGGCCAGAGTTTGAATTCAACACAAGAGCTGTTACACACACACACACACACACACACCCCACACACACCAGAGTGGTATTTTGTTGTGATATGACTGCAAAATAAGAAAAGTTACTTAAGTCTAGTCTAAGATAACCCTTCTTCAAACTAATCTGCCAAAGTCAAATTTATGTAAGATAACACAGAAAAGAACAACAAACATAAATTAATTATGAAGCATGGAAAGGAATCTAATATCATACTAATGTCTAACAAAGCCAGTGAAGCACATCACTGGAAAGTTAGTTATAAACTTTAAGATCAAATCTAAGACAAGCCCGGTGCCAGTGGCTCATACCTGTAATCCTAGCTACTCAAGAGGCTGAGATCTGAGGATTTCAGTTCAAAGCAAGCCCAGGCAGAAAAGTCCATGAGACTCTTATCTCCAATAAACCATCAGAAAACCAGAACTGGCGCTATGACTCAAGTGATAGAGCACTCGCCTTGAGCTGAAGAGCTAAGGGAGAGTTCCCAGGCCCAGAGTTTAAGCCCCATGACCGACCCCCTTCCCCCCCCAAAAAAAATCTAAGACACCTGTAACCTAAAAGTTGATCCATTTTTTTTCCCCCTGACCTGGTCAAATGAAAAATTGGCACATTTTTTTATCAGGTGCTCTGAAAGGAGAGTTGCTTTTGGTCATATTGCCTCCAAAATGGCATGGATATTCAATATTGAGCGAGGAGTAAAATTGTATTACGTTTTGTTTTGACTGAGACTATGGACATCTTTAGATACTATCATTCTTGTAATGAAAGATGATGTTTCTAAAGTATAGTAACAAATACAGCAGGTGTTCCTTGCTGCCTGCTCAAGTTCTTATTTCCTTTTAAAGGTTGGTGGAAAACTACAGAGTATTTCTCTGCAAATGCACTAAAAATAACATGTGAGCTCAAAGCACTTTGCACTTCGATCCACATTGTACTTCTTACGTGAGAGAACACTACACACATCCAGGCATAGACGATTTATTCAAAAGTTCAATGTATTCATGGGTAGCTTGACCCTAATGCATATTGATACGACAGCTCTATTGCTGGTAAGGACCGTCCTTATCCAAAGTGATTGCAGGTAAACCAATTGGCTGATGGAAGACGAATGTACAGTTTAAGGTTTTACAGGGACCCCTACGCAGCTAAGTTCCCAATTCTTTCATTTTCTATGTCAGTTCCCATCCTCCTGTTGGACTAAGTGGATAAGGATAACAGAAATGCAAAATAAAAACCTTTTTGCTCTTACTCTGTTTTGTGCATTGATCAAGTAGTTCATGTTGTTCTACCCTGCGGGCATTTTTTTTTGTTTCCTACTTCTATAAACCTGATTCTTTTTTTTTTTCCTTTTTACTTCCCAACACAAGAGTTTCCTTTTGATTTTTGAGTTCATTCAGAAAAGGTTTACTGCTGTTGGCAGCCTGTGACTTGCGCTTGGAAATTTTATTCAGGGTGTTTCCAATTATTGGTACCCCAAATTTCTGGCCAAACTATCTCGGTAATCTGGCAAGATACGAACTCCACTTAATGTGCATATTCCAGAATGTTCTCTAAGACCATATTTGATGAAGAGATTGGACTGTGGTTTAACACTATGGGCCATGTTCTGGCATTTGATGTCAAATATAAGACATCCAGTTGCTAATGAGACAAGAGAAAGTGGTGTTATATGGAAAAGCACCCATCTGGAGAGGGAGGAGAACAGCAGGGCTGTGTAGATTGCTCCTTTGATGTGGAGCCTTCAGCCTACTCCGGGCTGGCCACTCCTCTAAAAAACACACTGACTTTAAAGATGTCAAACTTTGCTGCCAATGAATTTTTTACATGGCAAGCTTCTGTAGTAGCTAAAAGAGCTCCCACTACTCCTGTCAGTAAGACGGTTGATCTTTTGACTGCATTTTGATAAAACACGCTTTAAAAATGGCTGAAGATTTCTTTAGAAAATGATTTCCTTTAGACTCTTGAGTTTTACTAAATACTCCATCTTTTCTTTAGTTTCCTGGAAGGACACATATAGCTCACAAATTCTATGTGATTTTCTGCTTATGTGCCCTTTATTGACACTTTGTGTTTCCTTAATAACAAGCTATACTTTGTACTGTATGCCTGATTACGTATGTGTTTAAACCTCTATGCATTTTTCTTGCCATCAGAATTCTCCTAGGTAAATTACCTGGAAAGAATTATTATTCCATCTTCACAAGAAGCCTAGAAAGCAGAATTGGCTTAATTTGCAAACAAAATTCAGACTCCTAATTATTTTTTTAATTGCCTAAGATTCTGAGGCTAATACTTAATAGAAGTAGGATTAAACCTTTAATATATCACCAAAAGAAAATGTCAAATAGATATCAATTAAACATATAATAAAGTAAATGTAATTCAAATCAATTAATATAATTCATCACACCAAGAAGAGCAAGGATAAGAACCACATGATTATCTCAATAGATGCAGAAAAAGCATTTGACAAAATCCAACACCCCTTTATGAGGAAGGCTCTGGAAAAATTAGGAATCCATAGAATATTCCTCAATATAATAAAGAGTGTATATGACAAACCTACAGGCAGCATTATATTTAACGGCAAAAAACAAAAGCCATTTCCTCTAAAGTCAGGAACCAGACAAGGAGGTCCACTCTCTCCACTTCTCTTCAATTTAGTATTAGAATGCCTAGCTACACCAATAACGCAAGATGCAAACATAAAGGGGATCCAAACAGGGAAAGATGAAGTAAAACTCTCCCTCTTTGGAGATGACATGATCTTGTATTTAAAGAATCCCACAGACTCCACTCCCAAATTACTCAAGCTGATTTGAAACTTTGGCAAAGTAGCAGGGTATAAAATTAATCCTTGAAAAATCAATGGCTTTTCTGTATGCCAACAATGAGAAGAGCACGGCTGAAATCAGGAAAGCAACTCCTTTTGTAATAGCCCCACAAAAAATAAAATTCCTGAATTAACTTAAGAGTGAAGGATCACTACGATGAAAACTTTAAAAACCTGAAAAAGTAAATCAAACCAAAACTTAGGAAGTGGGAAAAAAAAACCCTATGCTCCTGGATTGGGAGGATTAACATTGTGAAATGGCAATACTTCCATAGGCTATCTAAAAATTCAATGCAATACCTATCAACATTCCAACCTCATTCTTCAAGGAAATAGAACAAGCAATCCAAAAGTCCACATGAAACAATAAAGGAAAGAACAGTGCTGGAGGAATATCAATACAAAATTTCAAGCTACTATAAAGCCATAGTAATCAAAACAGCATGGTACTGGCACAGGAAGAGACCTGAGGATGAATGGAATAGAACTAAAAACCCAGAAATGAACCCACAGATCTAAGGCCACCTAATCTTTGATAAGGGAGCTAAAAAAAATAGAACAGAAGAAAAACAGCTTCTTCAGTAAATGGTGCTGGCAAAATTGGTTAATCACTTGTAGAAAACTAAAGTTAGATCCTTATATATCACCCTACACCAGAAGCAACTCCAAATGGATCAAAGATCTTGGAGTCAAAGCAGACACCCTGAAAACATTACAGGACAGAATAGAAGAAACCCTAGGTCTTCTTGGCACAGGCCGAAATTTTCTAATAGAGACCCAGAAACACAACAAATCAAAGAAAGGTTGGACAAATGGGATTGCATGAAGCTGCAGAGCTTCTGCATGGCAAAGGACATAGCTAGCAAGATAGAAAGCCTATGGCTTGGGAGAAGATCTTCACTAGCCATGCAACAGAGAAGGGTCTCATATCTAAAATATACCTGGAACTCAAAAAATTAAATCCCCCAACAACAAATCCTCACAGAAACAACTGCTCAATAAATAAGTGGGCTAAAGACTTAAAGAGAAGCTTTTCTTAAGAGGAAAGAAGGATGGCCAATAGACACATGAAGAAATGCTCAACTTCTCTAACCATAAAAGAAATGCATATCAAAACAACATTGAGAATCCACCTCACCCCAGTTAGAATGGCTATAATCAAGAACTCTAATGAAAACAGATGCTGGAAGGGATGTGGACGGAAGGGAACCTTACTGCATTGTTGAGGGGAGTGTAAACTTATTTAACCACGATGGAAAGTAGTATGGAGGTTCCTCAAAAGACTCCACATAGAGCAACCCTATGACCCAGCAATCCCACTTTTGGGCATTTACCCAAATGATCACAAACAAGACCATACTAAAGCTACCAGTACAACTATGTTTATCACAGCATTATTTACCATAGCTAAGATAAGGAACCAACCCAGATGCCCCTCAGTAGATGAATGGATCAAGAATATGTGATATATATAATGAAATGCTATGCCTCCATGAGAAAGAATGACATCACTCCATTTGTTAAGAAATGGAAAGACATGGAAAAATTTATATTAAGTGAAGTAAGCCAGGCGCAAAGAAACATAGTCCCAATAACTAATACATATGTAGGACAAGCAGAAAAGGCCAAAAGCTATGTACATATGACCATATGTACATAGGACCACATAAGATGATGTCCCCAAATTAGGGACACATTTATCTTTTTTCTTTCTTGCTATTGTTTCTAATATATTTATAATGTTCCATATGATTTTTTTTGTTGCTTTGTATGTTTCTCCCCCATGGTATAAGCCCTGTTTTCACTGTATTTGATGTAAGTGCCCTGCATCTTGTATAATCACTTCCCTAATTTGGGGAGGGGAAGGGAAAAAACAAAATGCTTAAATAAGGTTGACCCATTGTAACAATGAGATGTACAAAACACTATGTTGAAAACAAACTTTACAATCTCCTCTGGGCCTGGCTTACATCATTTAATATAATTTTTTCCAAGACTTTCCATTTCCTAACAAATGGGGCAATGCCATTCTTTCTGATGGAAGGAAAGAATTCCATTAGGTATGTAAATATATACCGCATATTCTTTCCATTCATCTACTGAGGGGCATCTGGGTTGGTTCCATATCTTAACTATGGCAAATAATGCCACAATAAACATAGTACTGGTAGCAATGGTATAGCCTTGTTTGTGATCCTTTAGGTAAATGCCCAAAAGTGGATTGGTTTGGTCATAGGGGAGCTCTATGTGGAGTCTTTTGAGGAACCTCCATACTGCTTTTCAAAGTGGTTGAACAAGTTTACATTCTCACCAACAATGCAGCAGGGTTTGCTTTTGGCCAAATCCCCTCCAGAATCTGTTGTTTTTAGATTTCACTGTTTTTGGTGTCAGTGCCCTGCATCTTGTATATAAAATTTTCTAATTTGGAAAGAGGAAGGGAAATAACAAAATACTGAAACAAGGATCCAGGTTACCCATTATAACCATGAGATATACAAGACACTATGTAGAAAATGGACTTTACAACTTGGCGGGGAGGAGGGAGTTGTGGGGGGTAGGGAGGGAAGGGATGGTAGGGGAAAAACCACGGAGGATATGCTCAATAAGAAATGAACTCATTACCTTAATCATATAACTCTAACCCCTCTGTACACTATTTTTACAGTAAAAAAACATACAAAAAATGACAAAAAAAAAAGAATCTAAGTCACTGTGTTTACTAATTCAGAGATGCATGTGTTGTCTTTCAGGAAAGAATTTTTCTGAAATCCTATTATGGGAAATGCTGATGTTTGAGAAAATCACTAATAAAGGTGATTTTTAACACATTTTGATAAGACAAAAATATTAAAATTACATGGACTAGAGGTTTAGTCAGGCTATTGTTGAATCAGAACTATGCAACAGTTTTGGTGTGTGTGGGGGGGGAGGAGGGGGGGGTGGAGAAGAGGGGACACAGCACGGTTTGTATTCCCTTTAGAGACTACCAATGAGCAGGAGGCATTATCAAGTCATTACTGAAATACAAAATCTGAGTTTTTACTTTGGAGTCTCTTTGCTGCATTTTAATAAATATAGCAAAGCAGAATGTGGTAAGATCCATTTTGTAAATACCAATTACCATTTAGGAATTACCAGACACAAAGGTAAAACCTGGAATTAGAGTCAAACCTCAAAAAACAACAACTGCAAAACTGCAATATATTCTTAGAGCAAAGAACAATTTGACTTGTTTGGATTTCTATTGAGTATTTTACAATTATACAATGGGGGGGGTGGGAAGGGATGGGAAGGGGAAACAAAGGAGGAGGCAACAATGTTGATAAGAAATGTACTCATTACCTTGCTCATGTAATTGCAATCCCTCTGTATGGTATTTTCACAATTTTTTTTAAAAAGGAGGTAGGCAGGGAAGAGAAAGAAAAAGCTCAAAAGCAACAGTAATAGATGTCCCCATTATTCTATGGACATCTAGAGACTTGAAGAAGGCAAGAATTATTCTACTGCAAATAATAAAATGCAAACTAAAGTTCTAATTGCAATAGAAAGGAGAGTACTCAATAAGGATAATCTTGGAACTCGCCATTCCCAGTAGAAGGTACATTGAAGCGAGGACCATTGGAAGAGAACCAGGGCCCCTAGAAACCAAATGTTAATCCCGTCTGAAAGAATGGCTCCATTCTTCCAAGAAGAATAGGTAACCAACTCAAGTTTTCATGGCATCTGATGTAGATCACCTATGAACATCCTGTATAGACAATTTAATCAAGTTAAAGGGATATTGTGTACTGTTTGTGAATAGCTTTTCATAATCTGATTTTTCCATATACCTTTGAAAAAGGAACTCAGTGCTCTTAGTTCTTGAATAAATCACTGCTATTATATACACCTGCTTTCCCGTGTATAGTATAAAAACTTTCAACTTGTTATTGTTTCACATCTGGATAATGCCAAATTCTTTAAACAACCTACCATTTAGCCACAAATTTAATTTCCTTCTAAAATTGATCCACTTACAGTAATCACAGAACCTCAGAAATAACTAGTATGCTCTTCCTTCTCCTAACCAATATTCTGCTAAAATAATTTTAAAGGGATGAAAAAAGGGAGAGAGAGAGTAAGGCAGACAGAATTTTTTTTATGTCAGGAGATCTCAAAGGAAATGGCATTCAAAAGAATCTACTTTATTAACAAAACTATGCCTTAAAGTATAAATTACCTTCTTATGAATGAAATTCAATTTATGATTCAACAGAAAAATCTGTGCGCTGGATATTTGAAGATCTGCATCTGCACACGTTCCTCAGAGTCAAAAACCAACCAGAGCTGTCAAGACTATTATGCAAAACAAAAATGAATAACAAAGTAGGCAATTTCCTAAAGTAAATTAAAATGCAATCGCAGGCACTTCATGAATATTTGAGAGTTCTCTCTTTTTTTTTTCCAGTGACAAGCACCTGCATATCTTCCTCTAGTGGTGCTGTTCAAAACATCTAGAAAAAATAGTGCTAAACCTGTACCCAAACATGGAATGCCCTAGAAAATACTCATGTTTGTGACAAGTTTCCTAACTCTGACCATAGATACTCAGCCAGAAGAAAGGAGCTTTGAGAAAACAATCATCCTCGTGAATTAGCAAATGCCTCCTTGCTATGAGTGGAAGAGATTTTATTGACTTGCTGTCTTGTTCTACAGTTCCTCAATGGGTTTGCCCTCAGATCTTCTGTGAGTTAATGACACTGTTCCCATCAAAATTAGCCCAAGAAAAACCAACAGATTAGCGTGTGGACAGAAGTGGCTCACAATTTCTCATTACAGAGCCATGGGAACACACTCTTCCATAATATGAAGGGGTAACTTGAATTTTCAGAAGGTGTTCACACTAACTGAAGAACTTGCCTTATTTTGGAACCAGCTTTGAGGTACCATTACCCGATTTATTCCCTGCTAAATAATGAACTCTAACCTCTCTTTTACCTTTAGAGGTCATTCTGACAGACTTTGTAATGTAATGTTCTTTTCATGTATAACACAAGTGTCACTGCTAATTTTTCCTCTTCTGTCCATCCCAACTAAACAAGCCAAGTCACCAGTTCCTCCTCCCACCACACCTGCTCTGGTATCTTCCTCTTTCTCTCCTGCCTGTGGATGCCGTGCACCATCCTGGCTAATAAGCCCTCCAGGTCTCCAAAGCTTTGGAAGGATGAAAACAGATGCTTCAGTGATGTACAAGTGCACTTTCCAGTCTCCAAACTCACTTCAGGCAGTCCTCCCACTTTATTCTCCAGTATCACCATGCCCACCCTCTCAGCCCAGCCTGAAAATACCTTCTTCTACCTTTCCCTAGAGAAACACTTGCTATTTCCTCTACAGCCTGGTGCTAGCTGCTGTGACATTCATGGAAACTCTACCTCCTGACCTTCAAAATATGATGGACTCACCACTTCTCTGGCTCCTCGCTTGACTTCTAAGATTGCACCGTACTTGCAATATATTCTCAGCTGAGCAGCCTAAATTGGCCTTTTAATCTCTAAATCAAATCATGTCTGACCTTCAAATACATGCTACTTTTTCTGACCAAAGTGATTTCATCCCATGCTGTAGCTCTACCTTCATTTTGTATTTTCTTCTTCTCTTTCTTCTGGCTGCACCAGCTTCCTCACCAATCCTCAAGTTACCCATTTTCTATGTCAGAAATTTGCTCCAGACATTCGATAACACATCTCTATTCCCCTGACCTGATCATATACTACCTATCAGTATGCACATACTAGGGTTAGAACTCAGGGTCTGGACACTGTCTCTTAGGTTTTTCCTGATCCAGGCTACTGTTCTACCACGTGAGCCACGGCTTCACATTTTGCTTCTCAGAGGTTAATTGGAGATAAGAGGCTCACAAACTTTCCTGCCTGGGTTCAAACCTGGATTTTTAGATCTCAACTTTTTGGGTAGCTAGGATTCCAGATATGAGCCAACAGTGTACGGCCTTACCCCACTTCTATAAATGTAGTTTTTGAGTCCCACACAATTCTTACATTTCTCTGATCCCATTTCACTCGTTACCATTTCTAATACAAACTTTTCATATGACCATTCTAGATTATCCCTTCTAAAATTGTCCTACATATATCGTTCTTCATCCTTAGTACTTACCACCAAGTGACTATTCTTTGTGACTCAACTCTTTTCTTTCTCCTACTTCTAGAATACATGAAGCTTCAATTCCACAAGCTATATTCTTAACATGCTGAGCAACATCTAGCCTACAGGAGCCTTTCAATAGATATTGTTGAATGAAATGATATTATATGTCTTTTCTGTCTTACCACTAAATCACTCAGACACTTAACACACACAGAACATTTTAAGAATACTGCAATATTTGTTGAAAAGAAATTGCATTAAAAAGGCAAACAAGTGGTACTTTTTCTGTATTAACAATGAAACAATTCTATACGATAGAATAATTAAAACATTTTCTTGCAGAATTTTTTATAGTCTACTGGCATTGTCAGTATTAGTTAACCAAATCAAAAAGCAAAAGATCAGCATAGCATCTTAAAAAAGAGCTATGACATGTTATACAACTCAAATATTTTGTATCAATATCATTGTTTATAGCATTAAAGATACAATATTAACTAAAGCTGCTCAACAGAATGAAAACATCTATTAGAATGTGTATAGACTTGTAGAATAGCTCCTTTGAAGATTTTTGTAAAAATACCAGGTGAGTTACTAGATATGAAGCGAAGGAGTCTTCATGAAAGTGGAAGACTTGATGCAGCAGGAACCTCAATAAATATTCTTACAACTATAGATTTAGGTGAACAACTAGCTAAATGATTTCAGTTCCACAAGTTTTTGTTTTTGTTGATAATGGGGCTTGAAACTCTGGGCCTGGCCATTGTCCCTGAACTTTTCCGCTCAAGAGGAGTGCTCTACCACTGGAGCCACAGCACCACTTCGGTTTTCTGGTGGTTTATTGGAGATGAGTCTCATTGACTTTCCTGCTTGGTATGACTTTGAACCATGATCTTCAGATCTCAGCCTCTTCATTAGCTAGGATTGCAGGGGTGAGCCACCAACACCCAGCTCAGTTCCACACACTTTAAAAAGACATTTCTTTTTTCCTTCTCTTTCTCACCTTCCTGTCTCAGTCTTCCAGGCCCCTCCTACCATCTACATCACCACCATTAACCAGTATGAGGGACATCAAGGTCATACCACTCCATACAAGGTCACCACACTCCTATTTTTACTTGGCTCAATATAGAAAGGATGGATCAATCAAGAAATACAATTCCAGAGACTGACATCAGCACATGGAGGTAGATATAAGAGGGCCTGTGGCCACTGCCTAGCCTCAAATCACAACATATACGTCCCATATAGTCTATACTGCCCGGCTCTCTTTTAAATTCTATTTTCCTTCCCAGACAACAGGACTGTACTTTTCCCTCTAAGATAACAATATATAGTCTTCATTTTGCCTACAAAATCAATAACCTTTATTTCCTTTCTTCCTGGTCTCATTATCTGTGAATTGGCATTGAGTTCAGATGACTGAATTTCCAATCTCATTGATATCTAAGCACTGTAAAGAAACTATCACCAACTAATGAATGCTCAATGGAGAGAAAAACAAAAGAGAAAATAGACTCTCTTAACATCTGGACTTAATGTTAAACGTCTGAGTAATTTGGTCCAGGCCATCCAGTAGATAAGGGCGGACCTCCTCATGGGTTGCTTTGCTCATTATCCTTTAGATATAGATGCTCCAAAGAGAAGCACACAAGTGAGCCAGTGCTTGCCTGCAGTTGGAATATATTCCAGGCATCTCAAAGCACATGCTAGGGGCTAAAGAGAGAGAGAGAAAGTGAGCTAGCATACCTAAAAGGCATAAAAGGCATTAAGCAGCCATTAATTGTTTTTTTAGTGTCTCAATGGTAAGACTTCAAGGTACCCTTCAAAAAACAATGCTTAAAAGATGGACAGGAGCTTGGAAACATTATGGAAGTCCTCAAAATGGCCTAACCCTGGTCCAGGGGAAGGAGATAACACTTGGGAATCCAACCACACATGGGAGGGAGAATCTCCTTTTCCTTTCAAGTCTGTACAAGCTAGTTTAATGATGAATGATCACCTGCCTAAAAACCCACACTAAAAACAGTTGCCTTACTGAAATAAAATCAGGTATATGTTACCCACACGCAAACAAAATAATTTCTTATTGGTGAGCTTAAAGACTGTGAAACAGTCAACCAGTAACCCCAAACCCTAAATTCACAACTCGTCTAAACAGAATTCCCTTTAAAACACATTCTGAGACAGGCACACCTGTAATCTTACTCAGGAGACTGAGATCTGCGCACTACAGTTCAAAGAGAAGTCTGGGCAAGAAAAGTCTGTGAGACTCTTATTTCCAATTAAGCACTAAAAACGCTGACAATGGAGCTGTGGAACAAGTGATAGAGAGCATAAAAGTTCAAGGATAGCACCCAGGGCCACAGTTCAAGTCCCAAGATGGGCACAATAATAATAATAATTATCATTATTATTTAATAATAATAATATATACATAGTCTGTAGGCTTAACTGAGATATGTGAATCTTTATTTTACCTCATAAATCGATCTCCCCAGCCCTAGAGTAAGATTTGAGAAATATGAATAAGAAAATGTTTCAGAGCATGACCAATAAACAGGCTGCTCCCATCCAGAGACACTGTATACAGCAAAACACACTGACCAGAGCAATAATTTAGGTGGTAATAACTCTATCCAATAACAACAGCAAAAGGATAATGAGATACAAGAGAAGAATATAAGAGCTAACAATTTACGATTAGAAATAGAGTTTAATAGGTAACATATTTGATAGTCCTTTCTCTGTGCAGTTTCAGTTCCATTTGTTTAACATCACTTCTAAAGTTTATTTCTACTTTAAAAATCACTGCTCATAGTGTTTTTAAGTCACCCAAAGATATGCAAAGCTTAAGTTACCTGAAACACACATTCCCAGGTGAGGCAAACAGGCAAACTGACATCTTTTTCTTGTTTAAGCTCTCACAGTATAAGCAAATGTCCACTTCCTAGTCTATTACTGGGAGTTTTCTTGTATTTTTGTGCTATATGTCTGTGATTTTCCTGTTTAAAATGGTTCCCAATGGTAATGCTGAAGTCTTAGACACAAGAAGCAACGTTGTATCTTAAAAAGAAAATATGTGTGCTAGATGAACTGCAATCTGGTATGATTTCCACTGCTGTTGAGTGCCATTGGCCACATGTGCAATGTTAACGACTGTCCACACACACACACACACACACACACACACACACACACACACACACACGTGTATATAAAGAGAATCTTTAAACAGAAGCACACATAAAACAAAGTCAAATATTGATTAACTGATAAAAATGTTGTGTGACCAGAGATTTGCAGAAACCTCGCCTTCCATTTTGCCTATAGCAATAGTTCAGGACTTGCTAAATCAGTGTGTAGAGCTACTATAACTACTGCATAAAATGAGTCTGCACCAAGGTCACAGGCTTCCCTCAGACCACAGCTAAGAAGAAATAATTGCCTGCATGGTCTAATAGTAACTCACTCATTATTAAATATCTGTAGTTATTATGCTGTTGTTTTAGCACAATCTAAATTCTAGACCCAACTATCCTTGGATTCCTTTCATATCCCTTTACATCAATAGTGTCATGAAATAAACTATAAAAATAAAGCACAATACGTTAGTTCATTCCATACTCAGAACGATCTAGATGTGTAGTATGAGAGTCACATTAGTGTTGGAGATAACAGGGGTAAGTATCTAGTTGTGTATTCACTCATTACATAAAACTGAACAAGTAACTTTACTTTTTATATCTTCAGTGTCTTCAGGTAGCGCATGGAAGGTTTCCCAGTACCTGGGTAGCACTGAGTAGGAGCTCTAAGGTATTGTTGCTATTTTTCCTTTTATAAATAATTGGTCCCTATTTACTTCTCAACATTTCTGTCTCTAATTTTCTTTTTAAAGAGAAAAATCTGTCAAAAATCTACCAGCTGGTCACTGGTAGCCCATACCTATCTACAATTCTACCAACTCAGGTTTGTGAGATCTGATGTATTTTGATTCAAGTGGAAGCCAGACTGGAGATGTTCAAAGAAAACATGGTGTGTGTGGGTGTTAGGGGGTGGGAGGGGGGTAATTAATCAATGTAACATAAGTAAATCATTTCATGAGTAAAAAAAAATAGGAAATGAAAAGCAAAAGAAGCTATTCAAACTTAATAAGCAACATGTATGCACACCATGGGCAAGAGAAAAGGAGGGCTTGGAGTCTTAGAGAAGAGATTGTCTGTGTTACAGGAAAGAGTTAAAACATGAAGATGAAGGAGACTGAAATTCTAATGATGCTAGCATTTTCTGTATTTGTCTCACCTTGTATAGCAATTAAGATATGAACTATGTCTGACCTATTATTGTAGGATGTCACACTAACTTATTAGGCTTCACGAATGTACGGATGAAATTAGCAGTTTTACCAATAGTAAGGATGTGGATGTCTTGCCAGGCTATAATGCATTTAGTAGAGAAGCCTATCCAGGGACAAGAGATGTTGCATTGCAATAGGAGTCACAATGGGGTGGATTCTTGAAGAACTGGATATTTGCATAAAAGTGATCACAAATTCATTCTGTTGACTTCAAAAAGGACCTGGCCCTGGCTCTATGAACATGTCGATCATGGATAGCTCTGAAGAAATAGTCAAATGAGTGATCAAATACTGTTTTTTCCCAGATATATTACTGATGATCAAAACAATGTAGGTGTGGATCAAAACAAGCCAAAGACAAGCAAATTAGAAGTTTCCATGCTACATATTTTATGTAGAATATAAAGCCTACAGAGAGTTGGGGCATACTTTACTGCTTTATTGATATTAATCAAGTTCACTTTGCTCTCCTATATCACAGTGGAACATTGTATAAGATTATGTTGGGAGAGCCAATCAAAGAAGCCATTCTGATAAGTGAGTCATCTGTTACCAGGGAGTCCTGAAGTTTGAGCATCTAATCGTTCCATACACTAAGCATGGGGCAGGGAATGAAGCTATAAAAACATAACTTGGACTTTCTAGTGACTCTCTTTCATAATACCATAGATCCCAAAGATTATAGACCCTCTATGCAATCAATACTATAAAATACAGCAATATTGGTCCCACAAAAATGTAGAAGCATACTAAAAGGGAAACCATGTCAATTGTTAGACAATATTAGCTTTCAGATATGGCTGAAACCTTAAGAGTAAAACATGAAGTATTATTATGCTTTAACTTTATGTAAGGCATGTTTAAAAAGCTGTGTTGTTGCCATTTCAGATGACTTTGGAGAAATGAATATGAAGCTAACACTGTCCTCAAAAGGACTGTGGTGGCTGCAAAGAGAATGTGTGACAAAATTATACATAGCAACATCCAAAGTACAAAGTTGTTGCTCATATTCACAAATTGAAGGGCAAGTTAATCAGGAACTCCTGCTGTATTAAAGAACGAGTAAAGTCTGGGCACACTGATCCAAATTCAGTACAATCTTAGAGTGAAATTTAAAATTAAAATATAGTGACCCCACAGAATCAAATGGTGGTTATACATTAAACCACACACACACTCACACACATTTTTGAATGCTAATGAACAGGTTTAGAAGAAATTAACAAAAATATCAAACATGAAAATATTAAAAGAATCATGATGTATGACTCTGACTTTCTTCATGATCTTAGGGAGTGAAGACAGGTTCTTGTCCATGAAAGACAAGTATTAATTGAAACTAAAATGAGAATTACGTAGCTTTTACCCATTTTAACAAAGGAATAAGAAATGTTTTCAAAGCCATGAAATCTCCTATAATTGGTAGATGAATAATATATGATCAGTAGATATTTCCCAGGAATAATTGATATGTATAAAGTTCTGGTATTTATACTTTGTACAAAGAACAAAACAAATGCATTGAAGACTCAAAGCTTTTGTTTATACTAAATATTCAAAGCATGTTTTTGCAAAGTACCTACTTAACACAGGAGTGTACTACTAGACCTTCTGAATGCTTTTCCATGGTGTGAATTGGATTTACAGGAATGAATTCTTAACATCAATAATTAAAAAGACTGGATATTTACTTACTTTGTAAGCAACAAGAGAAGATATTAACATAATATGATTTCCAACTCCCAATTGTTATTGTTTAAAAAAAAAAGTAGGATACATACTCAGTGTTTTTCTTCAAAAAGTAGAGGATTATTGGGTGAATTGATTAGAAACTTCTCGGAAAGATGGCACAGAATAATAAAGTTGATGTATACCTCATAATGATAGCCTTTGTTAATCAAATTCTTTATAATTTTCAGTATGGTAAGAACTGTAAGTTATTTGCTGTGGACACTAAACCTCTTCTACAATAGCTTACATCAGACCATTAAATGAGAGCCCTATTATTATAAATTCTAAACAAATTATGAATAGTAGTCCAAAGGAAGAGACAGTGAGCATACCAAAAGCCATTATTTGCATTCACAACCAGGGAAGGGAATTTTGTTTTCCTGTTTTTTTGTGACATGGAAACATCAGGAAGAAGAAAAAAAAAGAAGAACATAATCCAAACTCAAAACAATGGAAAATTCCAGAATATTTTAGGACACCTTCTACGTAAAGCTATTTTAATTTTTGTGCTGTACATACTATTCCAGCCCCTTCTTTTCATTAATACATCCATATTTGAATGAAAACAGAATCCTATTTTTTTCCAATATTGATGTGCCTCCTGGGGTTTAGTCTCTACCTACAATCCTCTCTTTCTGACATCAATCCTGGCAATGAGAAGTGATCCTAAAGGCACTGTGGGCAGATTACAGCCTTATGTGGGCAATGTAGGGCTAGAAAAACAGATGCATAATGATCGGGCCAATGTCTATAGGGGAAAGCACTAAGGAAAGGAATTAAAGAACAACAAAATCACATTTGCAACAGAACTTCAGAAGACCATCCTTACCAGAGCTTAGGAGTGGTATGTGGGATATGATTTCCTTATTCACATTTTTTTTCAAAGTTCAAACCGGGCTCCAGTGGCTCATGCCTGTAATCCTAGCTACTCAGGAGGCTGAGATCTGAGGATCACAGTTCAAAGCCAACCCAAGCGAGAAAGACCAAAAGACTCCTATCTCCAATAAACCACTAGAAAACCAGAAGTGGCACTGTAGCTCAAGTGGTAGAGCGCTCGCCTTGAGCTGAAGAACTGAGGGACAGCGTCCAAGCCCAGAGTTCAAGCCCAATGACCAACAAAAACAAAAAAAAAAGAAAGAAAAAAGAAATGAACTTGTTAAGAGAAATAGCGATTTACATGATCTGTTGTCATTTATTTTAGACCTGGATTCCAGTGTTGGACTCAGGAATAATGAATGTCTGTGAGGAAGTTCTTTTCCTTATACACAAGGGGAATGCATTAAATGAAATAGTATATATACATATATAGTTTTACTTATAAGTGTTCCATGAAGGAAAATGAAGCAGACCAGGGTATGGCTATATTAAAGGGATGTAAACACTGCAATGGTTATAAAAGTATCTTCTAGTTAAAGTGCAAAATATCTACCTTTCAGTAGATATTTTCCAGAAATACTTCTTAATTTTCCTAATCTTACTGGTTAGGGAGGAATTATGTTGATATATTGTCCATCCAACACCCACTTTTCCAAATGGAACACAGTCCATTTCGCTTTGAGACAATGTTTCACTATCTAAACCGATTGGACTCAAACTCAAGACCCCTTCATGTTCCACACCTGCTTCTAAGTGTGTCCATCCACACCTGCTTTCTATCACTCGTATTGTCAACCTTGATGGTCTAAAACAGCAGGAGAAACTAAGAAAATTTTGCAAAGTAATTCCTGACATAGTCTTGGGGACCGCCAGCCCAGATTCCTTCACAGAAGAGCTTTTCACAGCTCCTTACTACCTGCCTTAATTTAAAAGAGATATTTTTTCTAAGTATAGTATTTTCAGTATTTCTTTTTCCTATCTTTATATAGCTGTACAAAGGCCTTTCCATTTAGCAAAAGAAGTTTATGAATATAATAGAGCTTGGTCAATGTCACAACAATCAACATTCTCACCTATCCTTCACCTACCCAGGCCTTCGCTTACTCTTCTTAGTTTTGTAGTCTATGCATCACATTTTTGACTGCCTTCTCCCCTCTTCAACTCTTCATTTGTCCACCCTTTTCCGTAGACCTCACACCACTCCCTTCGAGTACCTGCTTCCTGGTGTTTTATTTTGCTGAACTTTGACTTCGCCTTTCTATGGAATTAAACAATTGGCATTCTTTCCCAGCATTCCTCTGGAAGAATCGGAATCAAATAATTTCCCAGAAGGTCAAAATCCTCCATCAAATCCTTCATGACTGAAGCTAGTGAATTTCTTTGCTTAATTTATGTGTCAGTGATGGAATACAACAAAGACTGCTTTTCCTTGTTTCTGGTAATTCACTGACTACAGGTGCACGATTCAGAAAGATGCAGAATGAGATCTTCATCGAGGTACCTACTGACCTGTCTCAGACAGTGAAGGAGGTTTGCAGGAAGCAATGGCAGGTGCTTGCTAATTGCAGAATGCTGACTCAGACAGAGGGCATTGTCTTTTAAAGGTGTCAGTTCTCACACAGGCACCCTCCAAGATTAGCCTTTAGGTGTGACTTTCTGGAGGAGGAATCCCCATGGGAGGAGAACAGCTTCATTTTTGGAAGACTCAGGTTAGAATTTTAGTTGAAAATGTAATGTCCTTTGTGTTCATGATCTATTTTTCTTAAACCATTATGCTTGTTAAGCTCTTTAAAAAATGATAACGTGGATCTCCTTCCTTATGCAAGAATAAGATTTTCTTTATGGGAGAAATTCTCCCACTGAGCTGGGTATAAACATAAAAAAAAGTATCCCTAGCATGTGTTGGCTAATCTATTATTTTTCATTTCAAAGAAACATATATGAATGAAAGTTGAAGGTTGTAAAATACATCTATGCCCACAGAATATCAACTAAGAAGCTTTTTCTTTTACAGTTTGGATGCGCTTTGTGTAAAAATAAATTTTCTCAATATATGGAAGGACAAATCGAAATGAGCTCCTACTAGCCAGCTTTGAAAACCTGCTGGTCTATCCTGATTCTCACATTCCTTTGTATTCTGAAGGACTAAAGCCTTGAATTTATTCCCTCAACAGAAGCACACATTATATCTCTACCCCCTCTCTAAAATTAAAGATGTTTTATATTCTTGTTCTTCTCCCAGTTCGTTACAGTGCCATCTCCCAACACCAGGAAAACCACTTACTCCTTCTGTTCCTCTTGCTTGCACCCCACCCTCTTTGCTCTCTGCCTTCCCTTCCTCAAGCCGATACCAACAACTAACCTGGAATCATTCACATCATCTGCTCATGGTGCGCTGACATGTACCAAAGCGAGTCAAGAAATAAGATGATTCGACACTGCAAACCCAAAGCCACAAACCTCACACGGTGGGAAGTGAGGAGCAAGGGACAGCTTCCTACTGCAGAGGTAAGTGAAGAGGCTTCCATGGGTCAGCAAGGCTGCATAAACTTCAAAGGCCCAGATAAAGTTGGGAGGGTCTACACAAAATCTCATGCAGCTGGGCATTGGTGACTCACACCTGTAATCCTAGCTACTCACAAGGTTGAGATCTGAGGATCTCGGTTCAAAGCCAGCCTGGTCAGGAAAGTCAGTGAGACACTTTAAAAAAATTTTTTTTTATTGTGAAAATACCATATAGAGGGGTTACAATTACATGGGCAAGGTAATGAGTACATTTCTTATCAAGCATTGTTGCCTCCTCCTTTGTTTCCCCTTCCAATCTCCCCCTCTCATCCCCCGCCAAAGTTATAAAGTAGGTTTTTCGACATAAAAACTTATACATCTAGTTGCAATGGATCCACCTGTATCCCTTTTTAAACAATTTGTTTTTGCCCTTCCCCTCCACAAATTATACCAACATCAAATACAATGAAATCAGGGTATACTGTGGGGGAGGGACATGCAAAGCAACAAAGAAATCATCTTATAAATATGTTAGAAATAATCCCAAGAAAGAAAAAAAACATTTGAATACTTATCTTGGAGTTCATTTCACCTAACATCAACTTTTTTGACTGTTTCTGCTTGTGTCAGACATATACTAGTTATTGCAAATTGTTTAAACTATACGCTGAGTCATTTCCTTATAAACCCCCTGTCACAACAACTATGAATTTTTATGGCTGGCAAACCATAAACAAATCTGTAAACATTTTCCTTAAAATCAAAAGATCACATCCTTAAGGTTTCCATATTTGGGACAGTCAGTTAGTTGGTTTTGCTCAAAAGTACACCTTGCTAGAAATCATGGCTGCCTTTGCCCTCAAAACAAATGTATGAGCTGCTGGGAAGGTGGCTCAGTGGTAGAGTGCTTGCCTTGTATGCATGAGGCCCTGGGTTCAGTTCCTCAGCACTATGTAAGCAGAAAAGCTGGAAGCGACGCTGTGGCTCAAGAGGTAGAGCACTAGCCTTTAGCTGAAGAGCTGAGTGACAGCGCCCAGGCCCAGAGTTCAAGCCCCACAACTGATCCCTCTCCCCCCCAAAAAAAGTATGAGTGAGTGAAAGATTGTTTAGAGCTCTTGTTAAATTTTATTTCCCTACTCTAAATTTGCTCTCAGGATCAATAAGCAAATTCTATATAAATGAACACTTGAATGGCCAGAAATAAACCAACATTACTGCACAGGCATTTACAATCACAACCGTCCCCCAACATTGGAATTGTGGAAGTTTTTAGAATCCTGGCAAATAATTTGATTTAAGGGAATATTTTGAAAAGGAGAAAATGACTGGAATGGAATCATACCATAAAGAATGTGGCATAAGTGGCGCTGTGGCTCAAGTGGTAAATAGCTCTAAGTAAAAAGAAGCTCAGGGACAGCGCCCAGGTAGAGTTCAAGCGCCAGGATCAGCAGAACAAAGGTTGGTTCGCTGGGCACCAGTGGCTCACACCTGTAATCCTAGCTACTCAAGAGGCTGAGATCTGAGGATCGCAGTTCAAAGCCAGTCCAGGCAGGTAAGTCCATGTGCTTCTTATCTCCAATTAACCACCAGGAAACCAGAAGTGACACTGTGGCTCAAAGTGGTAGAGCCATAGCCCTGAGCTAAAGAAACTCAGGGATAGCACCCAAGACAGGAATTCAAGCCCTGCCCCACCCAAAGGATTTGGCATGTATTTTTTCAGAAAAGGAATAATCTAGCTATATCTAAGAAAGCAAATAATGCACTCTGCATTGACTGAGCAGAACAGCTGTTTTTGTGTGTAATGAGCTTTTGTGGTAGAGACAAAGGCAACCCAAGTTACTAGCTGGAAAGGAAAAGAGGCTGAGAAAGTCATATAAGGCTAGGAATAGATGCTATTGGTCCTGTCCAGGTTGTGTGAGTAACTTGAAAAAGATCACAAACAGCCGGGAGCCAGTGGCTCACGCCTGTAATCCTAGCTACTCAGTAGGCTGAGATCTAAGGATTGTGGTTCGAAGCCAGCCTAGACAGGAAAGTCCATGAGACTTGTCTCCAATAAACCACCAGAAAAAAACAAAAGTGGTTCTGTGGCTCAAGTGGTAGAGCACTAGCCTTGAGCTGTAGAGCTGAGGGAGAGTGCCCAACCCCATGACCACCACCAACAACAACAACAAGAAAAAGATCACAAAGAACAGAATACGGCAAACTTTGTGAACTTTGGAAAAATCACAGCAGACAACTGATGGGATTCTAGTCCTCAAAATGATCCCAGAGCATTTTTTGTCACTCAAGGTAGTATTAGGGGTATAAAAGGAGATGGCAGCTTGTTCTAATAGCTAAAACAATGATAGAAACCCTTTCACAAAGAATAGCTTAATATATCAAGGTTAAGTTGGGTGCCAGTATCTCATGCCTACAATGCAACCAATTCAGGATGCTGATTTCTAAGTGTCACTGGTGGAAGCCAGTCCACGCAGATAAATCCAAGAGAATCTTAGCTCTAATTAAGCAGCAAAAAGTTGGAAGTAGAGATGTGGCTCAAGTGGAGGTGCAGCCACACCTCTTGAGCAAAATAGCTAAGCAAGAATGGGAGACCTGGTATTCAGGCTCCAATTACCAGCACAAAAAAGAAAAGAAAAAAGGAAATAGGCTTATCCATTGCTCAAAGATAGGCAGAATTGAATGTGAACCAAATCCACAAATCCATGGGTTAAAGGTTAAAGAACATCCTAGGCTCCTGATGCGCAAAGGAGATTTCTACAATGACCCTTGACTTGCCCATGTGTTGCGATCATCATTACTGGTTCTGTCATCCAGAGAACAGAGTCCAACATCAAGTGCACATGGAGACTTGCCTGTTATCAAAGATGAATGCCTTGTTCCCAACTATTAAAAGTTGAATAATTCAAAGATATGATAAGTTTCCAGTTGTCCTTCAGCCTCAAACTCTATCAATATTGTATTGTTTAGCATAAAAGTTTATTTTTTTAGTCTTTTACTTTCTTGTGAAATGTCTATATATTTCTGCTAACTGACCAGGATTACCTAAATGTATGGAATGCCAGATCATCTCTTAGTGAAATACAATTTCCTTTTGGCTCTTTGCCCAAACAAAGTTAAATAGTATTAGCTCCTCAGGCAGACCTCCTGGTCTTGGAGTTAAATACAGTGAAAAGTGCTGATGCTTGGATTACACTAATATCTTGGCTCTATAATCTTTTATTTTATGACCTGCCCCTGGCTGCTCCCTAAGCTAAGAATTTGCTGTTCATAAGGCGGGGTGACAAGCCTCATCCCATAATGATAAAGAAAATGGTGTTACTGTGGCTTGCACAAAACGATCAGAACACAATAGGAATATAAATGCTCTAGGCTACTGTTCGATCCAGTGTGAAAACCTTTCATCCAACAGGAACAAAACGGAGGTTTCTGCTTTTCTAATTTTTTTCTTATAAAAGAGAACTGACCAAAGAGGGTCCTGTGACAGAGGTATGCTGTTATTTTATAAACCCTCAGAAACCAAAAACATATTGAGAACTTATCGAATTTGGATTTGTGTTATCATTCTCAAATTGCTTCGCAAGGATCACGTTAGGAGGGAAAAAAAAAGTGATAAATCTAAATTTCTCAGCTTAATGCTCCATTTGTTATTTATTATATTTAACATACACTATTTATGTTATAAATTCACTGAGCCAGGGACATTTTAAAGTGTATTATAAATGCTAACTTATTAAACCTTCATAACAAGTACATAAAATTGAGGTTCTAAATCATCAGCAATCTTTACAGATGACGTGGCTGAAGCACAGAGAGATTAAGTAAGTTCTCCAAGGTCACACAGCTTATAAGGGTCACAGTTAGACAGTTTGGCTCCAAAATCTATATATTCTCTTACTTTAATAGTATGTCTGTCTCTCTAAAGCAGTGTAGAGTATATAAAGGCCAGACTTTCAAACTTCAGAATAACCCTATTTAAATTTCATTAGGAAAGATGAAATGTTCCAACTTCAAAACGTAAAGAAAAATAGTGCATAGGTAATAGATGAAGATATATTATGATTATATATAAACATATGTATATATCTATATGTATTTAACTTGAAAAAGACATACTTGACAATATAAGAAGAAGATGGATATAGTAATTTAACACAGATCTTGAAGATCTAGGCCTGCAAAGTCTTCAACAAATGAAAGAAGTCAAATTTTAATTGTCATTTATATTTGGTTTTGATGAAGTACTTACATAATAACTAGTAGATATGGATTCCATATATTACTCCCCTCACACACACTCATGTTTGTACGAAATGAAAAGTTAGAAGCATCTTGCTTTTAAATGACTACCCTCCTTTTTCTGTCCAGAAACAGCTTTGTGCTGCTCCACATGGTCAAAGAAAAGTAACAAAGGCATTTGGACTGGAAAGACAAAAGAAAATGAAGGCTGTAACTCATGTTCTTTATTGTCCCTCAACGTTATCTTCCTCAGTACTTTGCCTCTCTGAAATTAACTCTGCAAACATGATCTCAATATTAACTGCCACTAACCTGCAGCTCAATTATAGGACACCCAGCCCGTAGCTCTTACAATTCCTTTGTTTCGTTCCCTGGCCATTTTGTCCCGTGACTGCCCTTCTCCTTTTAACTGAACAAGGATTTTTTTTCTCTTTCCTTCCGTTAAACAGTATGTCTAAAATCACACGACACATTAACAGCATGCTATTTGACCTTGAGATGGTCTATGGTAGTATGAAGTTCATAGATTCACCTTCACTGAGTCACTTTTCTCAACTCCCTTCAAGCTTCAGTTAAAGTCTCTTCAACTGACCCTGTTGACCCACTAAGATCACTAGTTGTCATATTACACAGACATGTTGCCAATTACACTGGAACCAAATGCACAAATATCAGACTTGTACTGTACAGAGGCACAGGAATATTTTTTCAACCTTTCCATCAACCTTTTACTTCCCAAATATGCTTATAACTCATCAGCTATTCACCAAATCAAAACACTTATAAGTAAAATAGAAAGGCATATGGAAACATCAGGATTATCCCCAGAATTGGAGTTGGATGGTCATATAATATTTGCCCTTTTCCCAAGAACCTGTAATCTATCTTTTCCAGGACTAAATCAGCACCTCTTCCTTTTTCATGGCTCAATGGTCTAACTCCTTTTCTCTAACATGAACTCTGGGAATGAGCAAACTATAGCCTAACTGGGGCTGAATGCCCCTTTAATAAGACAAAATCTTCATGTACTTCACTGTCCCACACTTCAGCCTTTCTCCATCCATAATATTGGGTCTGCTGATCTTCTTTCTACTGGAATATTTTTCTTTCCCTCCATCATGTGTTCCCATAAACTATCAATTTTTTGCTTAGTTTTACTAAGCCTTGCCTTTATATCAACTCCTGAAAAGCCCTCCAAAACTTCCGCAACCATCATCCATGGCTTCCTCATTATATCTCCTATACTGATTTTCTCAATAGCCATTCTCATTCTAAAGTGTAAGACAATGTCCCCTACACATATTCATTTTTTTTAAGAATAGCTGCATATTTATTAGATCTTTGGCAATAACATATAATGTATGTTTGGTAAATTTTGTTCATTGTTTATAATCAAAATAAGCAGAGTTGATGGTATAGCTCAGAGGTACAGCAGTTAGCTAGCATGAACAAGGCCCTGAATTCCATCTTAAGCGCCCTAAAAGAACAAGATATAATATATGTTACATATGTATATACATATCTATAATATTTCTTTATTCTTACTTAAAAAAAAAAGAAAAATGTCCTCCAGATCCCCCTTTTACAGTATCCAGCATATATTTTACCAGCTACAATCACCTGGAAATAGAAAATAAAACCAAGGCCATAAGAACTATTACATTTAATTAAACATTTCAAAAGCTTAAAGAAGTATAAGTAATTGAATCTCCATGAGGCCTTTCCATGGTATATTAAGAAACATTCTCCTCCTTAATCAATGTTTATATATTTCAGTTTAAATGTTAATTAGTTTTCATTTAAGCATTAATGCCCCTTGGAGACACAGTGACAAAAGCCACAGGTGGAAAGAAATGCTGCTTATCAGACATGAGAAATAATGTCTTTGTTGCCAAAGTAACCAAATTGTCTCATAAGAAATGCATGATTTGACATTCACTTATCAATGTTTCCAAAATGCTATTCTTATCTTGCCTTTGTTGTAAATTTCATTTCCTAGTGATGACTTCACAGATTCCCCCCTCTGTGCATGTCTTATTTATTATTGTTTCCAAAATAAATTAAACCAGTGAAACTTGGCCCCAGCTGCCTCTCTTTCTCACTCACCATGGGAAATAAATCATCATTTTATTCTCAAACATTTGCTGTATGAAAATTATTCCTTCAAGTTTTTTTTAAGTTTTCCCCTTGTACGTTCTCTTATGATGATCCCCAAATTCCAGAACAGCAGATAGCAAATGATTATGGAATGGAGCTCAAAGAAATAAGTACATAATTGGTAAATGTTTGGTGAATCACAATTTCTATCAGTGACAATGATCTACACATTCCTGAACTTCTCCATGAAGCTGGCTTGAAATGGTGACATTGGGAAGTTGTGGCTGCGCAGACATGCCACACATTGAATGACATTAATTATGAGAAGTTTCTCTTGTCCATTAATCATATCTTCCCTTTGTTCTGTACACCCATGTCATTTCTACTTTCTACTTTTTCTTTAAGTTTTCTGATATGGTTATCCTATGTATACGACTACTCAGCCTTGGCTTTGATTTACAGACTTACTTTCATGAACAAAACTTGATATGGATAAAACTGTCAAACTAAGCTCACCATTCAAGAGTGGACTTAAAAGTTTTGGATCCCAGTTTATAAACTGGGGGGGGGGAATGTGGGGCTACTGAACTCACAATTTTCACAACAAAATTAATACAGTTTCATCCCTCTTATAAGCAGACACCCTGCTTTATTTAAACCCAGTGTAGTTCCACACTGGTGGCAAGAGCTATCCTTCAGAGTCTGTATGTCCTCCAGTTCAACTTGCCTCTAGACAATTCTTTTTTTTTGCCAGTCCTGGGGCTTGAATTCAGGGCCTGGGTGCTGTCCCTGAGATTCTTTTGCTCAAAGCTGGCACTCTACCACTTGAGCCACAGTGCCATTTCCAGCTTTTTCTGTGTATGTGGTACTGAGGAGTCAAACCCAGGGCTTCATGCATGCAATACAAGCACTCTACCGCTAAGCCACCTTCCTAGCCCCAAACTCTAGGCAACTCTTTACTCCCTACCCACTCTAACAGTCTAGATGAAAAACTATTCTTTTCTGTTAGATGTATGAAGACAGATATAAAAAGCTTTTTATGTACTTTCCTCATTCTGAAAAGGTTTAACCATACCGAGGATTTCATAGTCTCTACAGGAATTTCTAAGAGTAGTTTCAACAGCCTTAGTTGACCTTTAAAAAATCAACAGGATAAATCAAATACAGGAATACAGTTTGGTAAGTGTATTGTTTTGTTTTGCTTTTAATTTTCCTATACACAATATGGAGATGTCTTGTGATTTGCCAGACCATTTTACATAATGTCTTTTATATTGCTGTTACCAGGATCGAAACTCCTAAAGTGAAGACTGAAGATACGATTCTAAAAATCTCATTCATGTCTCAGTCTGAGTTTTAGATAATATTTCATAGAGTCCTTCATGTAACAGAGACTTCCAGGGTATCTTTTACAAGGCAGGCAGACTCCTTATCAGGCTTAAAGAGAATGAAATAGATGGGCTTCAAGATGAGTCAGATCACACTGATTTTTTTTAATCACTGGAGACTAGAAAAGTGGCAGAAATAATAAATCAAAACATTGATGATTTCTAGGATGAATACTCTAAGAAGTGGAATCATTTTGTGTCCAGGTTTCATCCTTTCCAATGGTCAGCTCGTCATAAATAGGCCCTTAAAAATGTCCCACATTGAGGCTCAAGCCACTCTAAACACTTCCCTTTTGAAAATTAGGAGAAATAAAATTGTATTTACAAGAAGACAATTCAATACACATGTGTATATAGTATACACATATATACATGTGTATATACATATATATACGTATACACATGGATAATGTGTATTTATTAATATGTAATTTTAAACAGCTCATATACAGCAGTGCAATAAGATTAAATGGCTTCTTGCATTGTTCTTTTATATTAAGAGGAACACCTGCAGTGTATTTACTCCAAGCCTAAGAAACAAATAGTTAAGAATGAAGTAATTAAAGGAACTCTAAAAAACTAGCAGCTTTCCAGAAAAATAGTTTCAGACAGAAAATGAGTCAGATTTTATATTTTAGTTATATTCCTATTCCTACATAAGACTTGCCCTTAAAGAGACATGAAAGCCCCACAAAGCATACGGGTATCTCCAAACACTATTCAGATGCTTGCATTCTTAAGAAAATCATAATTTCCTTGTGCATTGTTTGCTTATGTGATTTTGCTGGATTTTGCCATTACTCTTATGAAATTTACTGCTTAAATCATCTCTCTCTAGTTTTGTTGTTGTTTTTGTTTTGAGGCATGCAGACTCATTTTAACACCACAAAATGTATCATTATCAGCCCAAACCAGTTACAAATATAAGTTGCAGGCCAATGCCTCTAGCATTTAATTACATGTCTAACATTTATAATGTGGGAGAATCTTCATTTCTATCTTGAATAGAAATAATAGCTACAAAGCTTTAGGAAATACAGTTGCTACACACTTGGAATTATCCACAATTCCCTAAGTTTTATCACCAAGAAGATTAAATTATAACTTAAACTCAGAGATGATCTCAAATACGTTTCATTTTTTCACACATAAATAATTTAATGAAAGCTGTACACCAATGGGAGAGGGAGAAAAAAAAAGCAACAGAGAGGGTTCCTGTAATCAAAATGTAATATATGCATGTCTGAAGTACCATGATAAAACACCTTGGTATAATAAATGCATACTAAAACAGGGGTAACAGGAAAATACAACAGACTCTGCTAGGAAGGTGCACATCGCTGGAGTGTGGAGGCAATGGAGAGGGTGAAAAGGGTGAATATGGTTGAAGTGGATTACCTCCATGTATGAAAACACAGCAATAAAATCTGTTGAAAGCGCCTTAAAAAGAAGGAAGTGCGAAAAGGGAAGATAAGAAAGGAGGTGAGTTGGATCAGAATACATCATAAGCGGGCATAGAAAATATCACCACAAAATCTCCAATGTCAAATTAATGGTTGCTAAGAAAAACAAATGTTCTCATACTAGTAATGTTAAAACTGAAAATTTGAGAATGGAGCACATGTTCTCAAACACTATTTCTAATGAGATGAGAAGGGAGATGTACATTAAACTTAACTCAGTATATCTAGACCTTTGCTTTTTATAGCCACTATATAATAATGATGATTGAGGTTGGCTCAGAAACGCAAGTGGATCATACATGATGTTAACGGGAAAAATCTTCCAGTATTTTTTAAAATTTTATTTTATTTTAAAGTGAGATAGAAGGATTATGGTTACCTACATAAGGTAAAGAAAGAGGTTATTTCTTATCTAATAGTGTTACCCCTTCCCTCATTTCCTCCCTTTAGATTTTTTTTTAAAGTGTCTCGTATTAATGGAATAAAGCTTAGAAAATTGCTCTGGTTTCATCATTACTTATTTATACATGGATCAACTGCTCTTTTCCCTTCTGTGCACACACAGAACTTTATTTACTTACATGACCACAAGTAAATATTTGCTATCTTAAAAAAATCTTTCTATTGCGTAGCTAATATTAAGAAACGGATATGACAAAGAAAGAGAATTAACCAACTTGCCTTGAAAAGCAATCTCACCTTTTCACAGCTATGTACTGAAACAAGTGTGAAGAGTTGAGAAGACACTTCTACCAAATGACAGCCTGGTGTGTGTGTGTGTGTGTGTGTGTGTGTGTGTGTGTGTGTGTGTGTGTGTGTGTGTGTGTGTGTGTGTGTGTGTGTGTGACCTTTACCATTGAGGTATTTAAAGTACAAGGTAGCAATACTAACAGATAACTTTGGTATTAACTTTGCTTCTTTCTAAACTGATGAAGGACACGAAGCAATAGTTGAGTTGCTGTTTGAAAATCATGGGTCAACTCTCTATTGTTTGTTCTTGCCTCAAAAAGCTAATGTGAAAGATACAAGCACATGACTGACCAAAGAAAGAAGAGCAGTTTTTTCAGGATAGCGTTGAAAGAGGAGCAGGCTTTTTAAGATTAATGGCTATATTTACACTGGGGGCTTACCAATAACTACATGACTGAATAAACAGGAACATTCATTTGTAGTACAGAAAATCATAGCATATAAGTGGAGAGACACAGAGAAAGACAGACCTAACTAACATTTACTTTCTGTGATATGATATAAAAATGTATTTCATCCCCATTAAAAAGCTCAAGGCAGTAAAATTCCTATCAATATTACTGTTTGATTGAATTTCTCCATAAAATAATGAAACCATGTTAGTATAAGAAAATTGTCAGGTGATTAATTCATATAGTTTTAGAGAACTACATGACTAAAAAGAGTTGAACAAGGGACTATTGCCACAAAATTGTCCCAATCATTATCAAATCATAACAAATAATTCTCCTAGACTATCTTATTAGCACTATCATGAATTATACAGCAGAAATACTTGTTCAAACTATCTTTTCTGATAAAAAATACTGCATTTTAAAAAAGCAACCTCTATTTTAATATTTAATACCTCAGCATTTTTCGATCTCCAAAAGTAGCAAGCTATTTAAGAAAGAAGTGCACCTCTTGTGATCTTAAAAGCATTGCTGGCATTTTATATTATCTACCTTTTAATGACTGTATTTTCCAAGCATTAAAAATGAATTAATCTATTTCTCCCTAAGTACTCTATTGAATACCATGAAAGAAACACTTCAACAGGTGACTTTCCTTTGGAAAGCCCACATGGGTCATTGCATATTTGGATTAAAAGCAAAATATCTGAGTAGGCATCTACTTGCAAGCTCATCATTTTCATAGGTTTTTAGAGATACAAGTTTTTCTTACTATCCAATGAATCATTTTGCCTCTAGCATAAACTACTCAGATACAAATGAAATAGAGTTAAGGTAATATTTCTCATTTCATCCAAGAGAAAAAAATTTTTACTGTATAGAAAAGTATTCTAAATAATTTATGCTAATAATCACATGAGGACTACAAGAAATTCAATTTTCTAGTTTCCTTAATTATAAGATTCATGCTTTTCCATTCCGAATGATATTAACTAAGCAATACCACCACATTGAAGAATGGGAAATTTATAGGAAAATAGGAGATAAAAATGGTGTTGAGAATTCTGAAGATGGTTCAAGAACACTTACATTCAACCATTAGTTGTACATACATGGTTTAATACAGGTCAACAGACAGGCTGTAACACAGGACCCAAGATAGCTATTCCTGGCGTACACATGGGAGAGATCCAAACACTACCAAACAGAAATTAAAACTGAGCAAACACTATAACCACAAATCAGGCTGAAAGTAGTATCCTAACCTTAACCAGCTTAACAGCACTGAAACAGAAGCGTAAACAATTTCCACAGAATATAAACAAGACAGAGACTTCTGTAAAATTCACAATGCCCGGGATAAAATAGAACCTTACTTTTAGCATGTGAAGAACAGAGGAGAAAAAATGTCAATTTTACTGGAAAATATATTATTGAAAGAGAAACCATTAAATAATAACAGAGGATCAGATACCTTTCGCATATGAAGAATAGACAAAAGAAATCTCAATTGCACTGGAAATATATTATTTAAAGACATACTATTAAATAATGACAGAGGATCAGACACCAAGAAACTTCAAGAATACATTAATAAAATATCCTAACCAACCATATACCAAAAACTGGAGGTAAGTACATAAAATCAAAACTAACAGTACCAAAAAGATAAAGAGGCATGCACAAAGGGTGAAAAAGTCAGCATTGCTTTCTTAGTAATAAGTAGAACAAGTTGCTAGAGCGTCAGTAAGGATTTAGCAGGAATGAAAACTGCCATATATGAACTAAATCTAACTGACATTTATAGGTTTCACGAACCAACAACAGCACACTACGTATTCTATTCATATGTACCTGGAAAATTCCCAGGATAGACCATAACCACACTGTAAAAAAAAAAGTAACAAAATCCAAATCTTTAATATCTTCAACATAAGCATTTTCTCCAACTATTACTAAATTAAACTACAAATTCTCCCTGTTTGGTGTAAGCACATTACTACATAATCTGTGGATCAACAAGAAAAATCTCGAGACAACAGAGAATTGAATAAAATGGAAAGATAATCTGACAAAATTAGTGAAATGAATTAGAAGTGTGATGAGTCAATGAGACTCCAATTAATCACACACACACACACACACACACACACACACACACACACACACACACACAAGGCAAGTACAAGAAGAATGTGAGAAAGATAAACTGGAAATCCAAATAATTTAACAAAAAAAAATTCTAAACATTGGTGAAATAGAAAGTTAGTAATTTAGAAAGATAAACATAACTAATAAAAGTTTGGAGATAGAGGGGCTGGGAAGGTGGCTCAGTGGTAGAGTGCTTTCCTTGCATACCTGAAGCCCTGGGTTCCATTCCTCAGCACCAGATAAGCAGAAAATGCCAGAAGTGGTACTGTGGCTCAAGTGGCAGAGCACTGGCCATGAGCTGGAATGCTGAGGGACTGCGCCCAGGCCCAGAATTCAGACCCCATCACCACCTCCACCACCACCACCAACAACAACAACAAAAAAAAAACCTTTGGAGATATAGAAGAGAAAATGTACAAATGATCAGTATCAACAATGAAAGTGAACACATTACAGCAGACCCAGTGAACATGAAAAGGGTAAAAAGATACATACTTATGTGTGCACATAAATACAATAATTTAAGTAAAAATGACCAATTCTTAATTCTACAAACTGATAGTAATTACTAAAGATAAGTATATTAAGGGCACCATGATAGTTTTTTAAAAATCTGAAAAAGAAATCACAAGATCTAAATAATTTCATTATCAAATTTTACAAAATAAATGGAGAATTTTTTGGGGCGATTGGTAATGGGGCTTGAACTCTTGGACTGGGCACTGACCCTCAGCTCTTCAGCTCAAGGCAAGTGCTCTACCACTCGAGCCACAGCTTCACTGACATTTTCTGGTAGTTCATTGGAGATAAGAGTCTCATGGACTTTCCTGCCCTGGCTAGCTTTGAACCACAATCCTCAGAGCTCAGCCTCCTGAGTAGCTAGGATTACAGGCATCAGCCACCACTACCCAGCAAATGAGAATTTTATGCCTTAAAAAATGGAAAAAGTGAACATTTACTTAAATAATTTTATAAGCCAATTGTTATTCTGATATAAAATATAAGCAAGGATAGTACAAAGATGGAGTTTAAAATAATGAGCAGGATGAACCGGTGGAGGGGACTGAAGTCAACCACAACTTTGCCTCCTTCATGATCTCAGATACACATTGAATCTAAAAAATATACGTAAATAAAAAAATCAATAGAGTTATATATCAGTAATGTAAGGTTAGAGCCATATTTGAAAATCAGGCTAATTAACCATCCAGAAATAAAAACACTTATGATCATACCAGCTGATGCCAAATGATCATTCAACAAAATTACAATGTTTACCAATCATGAAACATTTTGTTACATTAGAAATAAAAAATAACTTTAATCTTTTACATAGAAGCCACCAAAAAATAAATCTTATTATCATCATTGAGAAAGGCCAAATATCATCCGGAGTATTCCTACACATTGCCGTAAGTGAAGAAAAAAAAAATCTATGCAATGATTTAATATTTGGTAGATATTGACAAGCCATTAAGAAAAATAAACAAAGGACCCAGAATTAATAAAAAGCATTCCAGGATGAAGAACAAAGAAAAAAAGGATCAAACTAGCAAATTTTAATACTTACTAAAAATTGACAAAACTGTGACACTGTGAAAGAATACATTCAGTGACCAACGAAATAAAAGGTAGCACACAGAAATAAACACACCGAAACATGACCATGAAATTCTTTGAAAATACAAAAGCAACTCAAGGAGGAAGTAATATCCTCTCCTGCAAAATATTTTGGAATCATGGAGACCCAAAACACAAATGAAACAAAAAACACAGGTACATTTCACAGTCTATGCAGAAGCTACGTTAATACAGATCATAGATATAAACAAGAACAAAAAAACTATGAAAGTTTTATAAGAATTTATGACGTCTTGGTAATTTGGAGTTAGGCAAACAAATGACATCAAAAGAATATCCAGGAATTTTATTTTTGAATATATTTAAAACTTCCATTTCCAATATCATGTCTTTACTACTATACCATTTGCCTATACTGTTTTAATTTTGGTAATTTCTGAAATAAAGAGGCACAGCATTTTGTAACATATTTTTTAAGAATTCCCTAATGTACTTTGATAATTAGTAACAGAGAAGACTTAGGTGGAAGGGGAGTAGTAAGCCTAGAAATTCTGCTCTGAGACAGTAGAGACCTTAAAAAAAAAAAAAGGTTTAATTAGTGTTATTTGTGATGAAATATTGAGGTAGTTAAATGTTACAATCGTTTTCTCTGACAATTCACAGAAACCAAGCCAAACTTTTATTTTCATTTAACCTAATGAAACTGCCCTATACTTGATAGTGCAATTGCATTCATTAGAAATTGTCCCAGAGAATTTACTCTAGATATTAATGCTTTTGTTAGTTTAACTGAAAGTCATTTTTCAGTTGACCTGCACTTTATGTCTGTTCTTCTTGAATGCTGAGCGCCTTGCTGAATTTCACACTCCAGGCTCCATTTGTTCTTAGTGCTGTGAATTTGAATAATGCTATTTGTTTAACTGTATTTTTTTTAAATACATACTATTTGGGGAACGAATTAACTCTTAAAATAATTTTTAAAATATTTCTTTCAAGCTTCAGTCTCCAGTGCAGCATTACAACTTGCTTCCTTCTTGCAACAGGATAAATATGCATATTCACTCTTCAGGCCCAGTGGGGATGTTTAGCTATAATGAATTTGACAGTATGTTTCATGAGGGATAAGCTATTCAGTACTCTCCTATGGAACACAGGGTTAAATAATTTCTAATTTGGGGGCAAACATTTGATTAAAGTAAATAAGCTAACGCAAACACTACCTTTGAAGCCAAAGTCCAAATTATTTTAATACTGGTCAATGCCCATTAAGATACTTAGGAAGGTATCTGTCACATATATGGAAGGAAACACTTGGAAATTTTACTTGCTGCCAGCCTTTTCAAGGCTTCTTAGGTTCAATTAAACATTCAGGCTCACAAGACAGTTAGAAATCTTTGCCTAGCATTAAACAACATAAGGCAGGCTACAGAAACCAGAATCACAGCTTGCCAAAAGAGAAGCTTTCTTCCTCCTGGATTCTCCACAGCACTCTACCTAAAAAATACTCAGGTACAAAATGACAAGGTACAGAAGAATCACCTTGGCCCTCTCAGGTCCTGTGGGAGTCAATACGTACCTTAACATTCCGTAATCAAAGCTTCCAGGCCAATTACATGAAACATACCATTCATAATCTCCATACAAAGGGAAAGCCAGCATTATGGCAGCATCATTTATAATTTGTACTTATAATTTGTTTGTAATTCCTCATATGATTTAGCAGTCAGAGTTCATGGATAATCAACAATGCTTATTAACTTGGTCTATCACCCTTATGTGGTTATAGGTAATAAGAGATAGCAAAATGACCTAAGGAAAGGTTCAGACAGAAAAAAAATTGTTTTTTTTAAATTTTTTAACATTTTCTAGAGAGTAAATGAGGAGAAGGAAGAAAAGTAATTCTGCATATAGAAAAGCAATCAAGATTGTGATCTAGAAATTCCGCATCTGAACTTGACTGTGATGTAACTTGCAGAACATCATCTTCTCTTTTGGGATTCTATTTCTTATTCAGTTATTTTCACATAATTTTGATTTCAAATATTTTTCTAGAGTATGATATCATAG
This sequence comes from Dipodomys ordii, assembly GCF_000151885.1. NCBI lineage: Eukaryota > Metazoa > Chordata > Mammalia > Rodentia > Heteromyidae > Dipodomys > Dipodomys ordii. Next base: position 10,350,172 of record NW_012267281.1, read on the forward strand.
GATGTATGTGAGTTGAAGTCAGCCCAGAATGTGAACTCAACTTATATTTGAAGACAAATGATAACCAATGCAATAGTGAAGTTATTGAAGTTGGACCATGCATCACTTTACCAGCATATAAAAATTTAAAGGTTTTTCTGGTCCTTTATCATAACTCACTAGTTATTTTCTCCCTTTGTTCTGTCATTCACTCCTCTAGTTGCATGCTCAATACTATACACTATAAAACACTTAAAAAATTGCTCATGGCTTCTGGATATGGTAATACATGCCTGTAGTCCCAGCTCTTTGGTAGGATCATTTAAGTCATGAGTGTAAGACCTGGCCAAAATTGTGAGATAATATCTAAAACCAAAGATAAAACCCACAAAACTATCGCCCATGGCAACAAGATAGATGTTTAACAATTTCAAGCGGACAATTATAGCTATCAAGTAGAATGAATAGAAAAACGTAACACTGGCATTAAACCCAGTTATCATTGTTAAACATCAAAAATCTATTTTCACAACTCCCATCCCCATTGGTTGAAATAAATTCAATAAATACTGACTGACCATTTCTAAGTGTCAGTGATGGTGTCAAATTATGGAAATACAACTATTGATAGGCTAGAAAACATCTCTGCTCTAATACAGAGCTTATACACCAGCCAAGAAGGCTAGTGAAAAACGAGTAAACACTTGAAATAGAATTATATATTGGGTCAGTTGTAGCAGATGCAAAGACTGAAGCAGAGAATATCTACATAACCTACATTACAAAAGGTGGTCCAGATAGTAACTCTTAGGAAGAAATGTGAATAGTTCTCTGCAAAGAGAGGGAGAAAGAAATGTAGGTCAAGACAAAGACTTTAAATGACAAAAGGAAAAAGAAAAGGAAAGATACATTTGAGAATTACGAGAAGGGGATGTTTAGATGGTAGGCTCTCGGTTTACTAGCAAAACAGAAATTTTTAAAAAGTGTATGATATTTTCCTTGAGATACAACCTTATCTCAAAAATTGTTTCAGAGCATGGCTCTAGTTAATTAGAGTTGTCATTCAAGGCCTAATGTTGTCTCTGTTTCCACTGACAATGTACAACACTGGTACACAGTGGCATGCCAAAAATTACTAATGAGATGTCAGCAATAAACTCTCATAAAGGTCTACTGTCAAAAACAATCACAATGCTCAACTTCAGCTGACAAGAATCCTTTACCTTCAAGCAGATGTAGTAATTGGATGACAAGGAGAACAGCTCTCACACCCGAAGTCCAGAAGATGGAAATTCCATGCCAAATCTGGCAAGATTTACCCGCATCTCTGTCCGCTAGCTCTCTGATCCACCAAATGGTTGATTCACACCATTTTGCCAAACTGCCATTAAGCCTATCATTTTGACAATATTCCTTCAACATTTTTCATTCATGTAGACACCAATCCTGTGACCACCTAATGAAGCATGCACTTTCTAAGGAGATAATTAGACGTTTCCCTAAAAATAATTGAGATTATACAGCAAGCAATTGAATTTCTAATCTGAAACTTGCCCCAGAATGGGATGGGAGGAGTACTTTATGTAACATAATATTCAGGTTGAAGTACAATGTATTTTTCATAAACACTTGAAATTGGAGCACGATTTATTCTACTTCAAACAGAAAGATTGTCCTAATTCCTAAATGAAATGATTTACACACAAACTGTCATATGCTGGGAAGGCTTTTGAAATATTGGCAGTATTTTGAAACCTTAGAGGGAAAAAGCAAGAAAGTAGAGCAGATATGGAGCAGAGGACAGGCAAAAGAAAAGAGAAGGACAGAGGTGAAATGGAGATGGCGGCAGTACCAATGAAGTTGTCTCATGGGGTTTGATGCTTTATTCTTTTCCGCTTATGTACACAGTAGGCTTGATTATTTCTCATTGCACCCAGGAGAGTTGATTAAGTTAGGTGACCTCTTTCCTATAATGTTTTACTCAAGTGGTTCATCTGCTTATCCACTTATTTCTTTTCTATTCCTTACTTCTACTGAATTCTTAAAAGACATTAAGCGTAAGTTTTTTTTCTCTCAACCTTCATAGAAGCAAGAGCCTACTAGGGAACTTGAATTTCTTAGCTTTTCATTCTTGAGAGAATAATGATTAAATTTTAAATCTGTCATTTTTAATTCTGCCTTCTAACCCTACTGAAACATGGGGAAAGAGTAAGTCAAGTCTTTTCTAGACCTATGGCTTGTTTAAGACAATGGAAATCCAGCCTTTCAAAGGTAGCATCAGAGGAGAATTTGCACTTTCCCCTAGTAATTTGATGTAATAAATTTGCAATCTCTATTAGTGTATGTCATTTTAAGGTATGTGAACCTCATCACTCTCTGTCTGAATCCTGTATCCTCTATGAGCTCTGAAGGATGTTTTCAAGGATGATGAAGGATGGAATCTTTCTTAAAGTATATTTTGAATCTTATCCAACAGGGAGGACACAATAAATCTTCAAGCCATTTTTGACCATATGTCACAACTCTTGAAAGCGAATGAAGGCTTCCACAGCTTTAAGAGATCACTTAACACTGACAGCTGTTGAGGCATTTATCCTGGTTCTTCATTCTTCCATCTAAAGGAGATGGTGTGCTTCTGTGGTGAAGGATCTTCAATAGCCCCCACATTAAGCTTATCCTTTCATGATTAGCCATTTCTGTTCAACCACAAATATCTGCATCAACAGCACACACAGCCTTTACGAATACAATGATGAGTTGAGATGGGAATGTAAAAGGAGATCAAAGGAGCATGATATAAGAAGATAAAAGTAGCAAGACATAAGGTGATATAAGATTTTTTTTAAAAAAAATCAGTATTGGAGCACAGCAGAAACAAAAGAAGCTCTTGCTTTAGACGGCCACAAAGATGTCTAAATTTTAGAAAGGGAAATTAAAGGCACTCCAGTGTCTTCAGACATGAAATGTATACTTTGAGCAAACGTCATTTTCAAAAGTGCTCAAAGGATCCTATATTTTTAAAAGACAATGGCAGATGGAATCCATTGGGTGCCATTTGTATAGCAAAGCACTCAAAACAATCTCAGAGTTCCAATTTTAGCTTGGCTGAACTAAGAATGCTCTAAATTCTAGACTCCATGGAAAACAACTAGATTTTACCTGAATATTCAGCTACAGCCAACTGCTTTCAATGGCTAATATATATCATAATATTTTTAATACCCTCAACAATATCTCTGTCGTAAATTATGATTCATTGTTGGTCTCAGGTGATCTGGCATGTTTCTTTGGAAAATTTTTGACTCCTCCTAAGACTAGGTTAAATGTCCCAAAACACGTGTTCATTTACATTCTTTTGTCTCTCACTACTAATGCTATTTCAGAGTTGTTTTTTTCACTCATCAATACAATTCTGTTAGAAGAAGCCTATGTTTTATCCCCAGAAATGAGTGCCCAACAGACCACACCAACCATACTACCCAGAAATGAATATGCTAGCAATAGGCCAAGAATTTTCCAGAAAAGGAAGAATCTAAAATAATCATAAATGCCTTCAATTTAGAGACATCTCACATTGAATGAGACTAGAATCATCTGCACATAATGCCAAAAAGCGACTTCTGCTGAGAGAAAAGGGATATGATGAGCCGACTCTAAACTTCTTTCCAGCTATAAGACTGATTCTATAATTAATGAATTTATCAAACAAAACAGAAATGCAGCAACTGTTTTGAAAAGAAAAATATGCTGTCCACTGGAAGGACTAGATTATCCATCAAATTACAAACAGAAAATAAGGAGGATCTTTAAAAAAGTTATAGGTTTGGAAAACCTAGGAGTTTACTGTCCGATTGGCTTCTAAATGTGAGTCTTTATAGTCTGTATATGAGATTGCCTGGATTCACACACATTCTTTCCTTTCCTGTAAACAATCATAAAGATAAATGATTACAATACAGTATGCCAATGATGACCTAGGAATCTGTGATGAAAACCTTCCCAGAAAACTTGCTGTGTAACAACTGGGCTGCTTATACTCACATCTTATTTTAATTTATTCTTCTTTAGACAGTGGCAAAGACTAGAACTTAGTTTTGCCAGTAACTAAATTTGTAGACTAATCAGTAATCTTAAATTGTGATATTCATTTTTAAACTTAGGATGAATTTTTCAGAGATATAATATAAATGAGGACAAAACAAATAAAAACCAACAACATGTATATGACCTTGAATCTGTCACTGCACATTCAATTTAAAAGATGATGGCCGAATTTATGGTCCTTGTTGATAACAGACTCAGGCAAAGGGAGAAAATAGGAATAATTGATAGAAATTTCAATTTATAAAGTTGGTAAAATTATATAGTATAACTAAAATATGCTATAACAATATGATATAACTATAATATGTAACTATACTACATAGTATAACTATAATATCCTATAACAACATCATATAACTATAATATATAACTATATACTATATGCTATAGGAAGTATACATCAGTATTTATTACTATATTCAAGTAATAACTGAATCCATGTACAAGATAACTTATAAAATATTTTAAAACTTTACTATTAAAAGCTATATCTATATAAGTATAAGGCACCAATAAGGGATTGTAGAAAGTAGAGAATCAAAAGGGAAGAAAAACACTAGTACTTGTTCAGTTTGATCAATATAAGAAAAAAATCCCGCAATTTCACCATAAAGTGGCCATAATTTTCCACAGGACTATTGACCTTGATTGCTTTCATTCCTAGAAAATATGAAGTTTTTTGTGCTAGTACTGAGGACTTGATTTCAGAAAAAAAAAAAAAACAAACTCACAACAGGTGCTCTGTCACTTGAACTATATCTCTACTTCTGGCTTTTTGCTGGCTAATTAGAGCTGGAAGTCTCATGGATTTGTCTGCTTTGGTTGGCTTTGAATCACAAATATCAGTCTCTTGATAAGCTAGAATTACAGGTGTGAGCCACCTAAATAGAATTTTTATCATTGTTTCCTATAATCAGGAGTTAACATTTTTGTTGGGAATAAAAAAAAAACTTGAAAATTAACTATTAAGTCAGGTGCCCGTGGTTCATATCTGTAATAATAGCTGCTCAGGAGGCTGAGATCTGAAGATGACAGTTCAAAGCCAGCCCAGGTAGTAAAGCCTGTCAGAGTCTTATCTCCAATTAACTACTGAAAAAGGAAGAAGTGGAGTTCTATCTCAAGTGGTAGAGTATTAGCCTTTAGCACAAAAGCTCAGGGAGTACCCAGGCATAGGAATAGCACAAAAATAAGAAGAAAATAAGTAAGTATATCAATGCTAACTGATGATATTTCATCCTGGACATAGTAAATGGAGTATTATAGCTACATCTAAATGTTTTGGGAATTTTAACCTGACTTTATTATATAAAATTAATTGGAGAAAAAACATAAAAATATGTGTTTCATGGAAAAATATTATGGCCAAAGGCTCTGAATTTTCACATTGTCAAATATAAAAACTGATAACATTATCCAAGTGTTCCCCAAGGTTAAAGAGCCAGCAGTAACAAATGACCATTTATCCAGTCAGAAAAACAGAGATACAAAATACAGGATGACATCATCTTGGCTGCCACTGCCTCTCCAGGTCAAGGAATCCATCACAGTGACAAGCGTTCATAACTAGAAATAAGCACAGTGTCTGTAATGAGTAAGAAGCAAAGATAGCATTTTGTATGGAAGCCAACTAGACACTGCCCTGTAAGAAAGTTGCCTCAAGAGACGCACAGAAGTCATTTTAGTCCCGCCATGGAGACAGACAATGATAACGCAGATAACCAGGAGCACTCGTCAGAAACCAATACAACAGCCAGTTCCGTAAAGGACGGCTTGAAATAAGACACGGATTTAGAAAACTCTATGTTTCATTTCCCACACACTTGGTCACTGAAAGCTAAATTAGATATCACATTGCACAAATTCAGGGGCACCTCTTGCCTAGAATGAAATACAAAGATATCCTCTGAAAATGCAAACTCCAACAGCACTAATTCTCTAGTTACAAAGAGTAAGCCTCAGCTAGGCTAGAATCTCCCCAGAGAAAGGCTAAGAAATGGCTTGTAAGGGAGAAATTAGGGAATAATTACACATAAAATCCCCAAATAACTTTGTATCCCAATTCTGTATCAAAAGTAAAGACAAACTGACAGTTATAGCTGAGAAAGCCTTTGGAGCAGTGATTTTCCTAAAGTCATTTAAATAAAGCATTAACACGATGAGAATCTCAGGTTGCATTGCAGTAATAGCTCTATTGTTACATTTGGCTATTTTCATTTGGACAGGCAATAAATCTTTATTCCTATCCTATTAATGTTTATTATTAGAGGAAAATGTAAGCCACATAAAGCTTCTGTGAATGTGGAAAGGGGTGACATGGATCAAGTCACACTGTATCCATGAACTAGTTTGTTGAATGGCAACTCTTCTGTACAACTACTTAAAAACAGTAAGATTTTTAAAAATAAAAAGAAACATTCTAATATATTCTTAAAGATTATCTTGACCAAAGAGTTCCTTTAAATATATATATATATATATATATATATATATATATATATATATATATATATATGAACTTTGTTGCTCATCTGACAATACTCAAACTAAAAAGCTATTTGGAAAAAAAAATACTTTTCCATAATGGTGACTGTCCAAATTCTCTAACCTCAAATATAGTGAGAACAATATAAAATCATGGTCCCTTCAGAATAACTGTCATGGGTGGTTGGCATATATTTTTGAACACAAAATGTTCTGTTTCTGGAAAATAAGATAAATGAACATAATTTCAAAATAAATAGCATGCTGTCATAAGAGACCTCAGGAGAAATGTACACATATTATAGAATCTAGGAAAGAAAAATAAGTTGTTTTGAAAATGTTATACATGTTTTCCTGATAAGCTTCTCGTTCCCAGTACTCCATATGAGACAGTAGTAAACCATTATCTTCAATTTCCTGCCTTCCAACATTACGTTATTATTTCAAGTGCAATACTTGTTGTATTTATTCCTTTAATGCATTATTTCCTTCAATATTAGGCAGGTATTACTCTTCCCAGAACTCGAGTTATCAGTGAAGAGTCAGAGACCAATATAGATCTTAGGGACATGAATGCAAGAGAAGAGGCTATGTGTACTAACAGGTAGGGAATGAAAGGAGCAAGTGGACAGATACGTAAATGTCTGAGTATACTCAGGGCTAATGGGAGATAAACAGGATAAGATGATAGAAGGTAACCTGGGGGAGAATTTGAGATGGGGGAGAGTATATTTACATTTATCCTGCAATTCCTTTTAGCTAAAGGTAGGTCAATGGCAACTTCTGCGAAAGGAGTTCTATTGTTATCCTTGAAGTATGATGATAATAATAACACAATCATTATCGCCATCATCATCATAAATTAGAAACAAGAAAGCTCCATATGTATGCTCTTTCAGGCTTGGACCATGGTCATATATGTATATGTGTATGGTGAGGGCCTCTTCAATAAATATTGCTCACAATACAACCTGGAGTAGAACTGACCCGTGGAGATGCAGCACCCTTTTTCATTGGGTGAAGGAGAGCACAAAGGAAGCATAATGGTACAACATCTCAATTCCTAGAAAACCAATCTTATTTATCCAGACCACCATGAATGTTTTCAAGGCTTCCTACTAGATGCCTGGGGTTTATTAAAATTCACCTGTAGGAGAATGATAGTATGCTGGTTTTGGTCTGTATTTCTGTTGGTCTGTTTTGCTCTTCTTGCTATTCGGGAGGGATCTCTCTATCAGTTTAGGAGAGGAATGTGACTTACTACAGTCAATAAAATTTAAGTAGATATGAGTCACTTCCTTATAGAAACTGGTTTCCTGGCTCCGGATCTTCCAGTGTTCACTTCCTTTGACTTGAGAATGACAGCAGTACATGACAATGGAAGGTCAACCCTTATCACCACATAGACAAGATGGTGAAGGATGTACCAGGACCTTCATTGTAATAAGATCTCAGAATGGGACCACATTTGGATATGGATTACTGCAGATTTTAAAAGAAGTCATAATAGAGCAGGGTGGACACCTAATCCAATGCATCTACTGACTTAGATAACAGTTGGACACAGACACACAAGAAAGAACTGATGAAAAGAAGGGGAAAAAAAAGAGGATGATAGAGGAGAAGCCAAGAAACTCCCACGATTGCGCGCCTACTATCTAAATTAAGACAGTTACCAAGGCCTAACCAAGGATAAACAAATCTGATTTTATGACAATCAGAATCAATTCTGCTGACAGAACTTGGACTTCAGGCTTCCAATACCCAGAGACAATAAATTTTAATTAGTGAATTTGTTTGTGGTTCATTGTTTTATGTATTAAATATACTACTTACCGTAATGACTACTAAGTACATAATAAAGGCACCAGAAAATGAATATACTCTCCTAGTAAACTTACATTTTTCTTTCAAAGAAAACCTACACTTTTTTTCCCCAAAGGAACGGTAACAGAAACAGGACAAGGACACAGCTAACAGTGGCAGTAATTAATCTCTTCATAAACAGACTCCATCTATTTTCAAAAGACCAGTAGTAGTAATTACTAGTAGCAGCAATGATGCTTACTTTTAAAATGAGAATGCCATTTCAAAAATCCAAACGTACAATCTCCATCCAAATGTCATCTTCATCTCCTAGAAATGGTGACAATTTTATGTTTGATTTCTTTTTTCACAATGAAGCAAGTCTACCTCTGTTTAAACTTCAAGTGTCCGTAACTTTAAGAAAAAGAGAAAGTTATTAAATGTTCTGGGCAACCATTCCCACATTTAAGTGGACCTATTCGGTTGTCTCTTAATTATGAATGCTGAAGCTTTTAGCTTCAGAGGATCCAATATGTTTGGTATGAATGATTAAGGGTTCATAAAGTTTTTACTAGCACATTAATCTCCAGGTACTGAGAAAGTCAAGACACTTGTTAAAATTCTGCAGCCCTCACCCAAGGTTGCCTCAGGAAACACAGTAAACAGCTTTAGTCCTGGCTATCCACAGTAGCATCTCAACACACCAACTTCAAAGAAACGCTGTCCAGATTTTAAAAAAAGAAAGAAAAAAGTTGGTATCCTCCTTTCAGTGAGTTGGCCCAGTAAATACAGAGAACTGTATTTTGCAAGCATCTTTCTTTCTGAAATGAAATGCTCCATGGAATAGCAAGCTTATGACATGTGGAATTAAGAAAAACGGGAAGATGATTGATATTGGAGAGGGCTGTACCCCAAGTCTCCCACAGAGAGTTCTGGGGGTCCCCAGGGATAATACCAAGAGGAGGAGTAAAGAAGAGACTTTACTGAAATGTGCGGGTAGGCCGGCACTCCAGATCTTTCATGTGTTTCATCCATAGACTCCGCTGTCCTGATATTTCTTTGCTCTTAGAAATTCCACACCTCATGGCTTTTTTGTTGTTGTTAAAGAAAACTACTGTCATTTTCTTGCTATCTTTGTTGCCTCTGTCTGGGTTATCTTTCCTGGCTTTTGATCTTTGAATCTATTTTCTATTGAGACATTTCTCTGAGACTTACTCCTTACTTCTATTCATATCTGTGTGTTATCTCTCTTGTGGAGAGACAGGCAGACGACATAAAAAAAAATCCAGATATGTTGAACGCAAAGTAAGAGCTACACATTTATTAATCAGACCAAAAGAATCAACCTTCTTGAATGTCCATCTTCATTTGGAAATAATAAGACTTCCTATAAAGTTGGTTATTGAGATGTATAGATGGTTGAACTTCAGTTTATGCGAAGTATATGGGACATTGGAGGAACTCCACAGACTATTTTCCAACTCTTTGAAGATCTCACTCAGTATTCTAACCTCAACCATATGTCACACCATAAACAGGGAAAAGCTAATAAAAGGAAAGCTGGGAACTAAAAGAAAAGTCAGGGAATGATTAAAGTGGGGAGAAAAGGAAGAGACTCAGAAAGCTTTTGAACCTAAGAATGCTCTTAGGAATGATTTAGGCATACAATTAAAATTTAAAAATAAGCCAAGTACTGGTAGCTCACACATGTAATCAACCACTCAGGAGACTGAGATTTTAGGATCATAGTTCAAACCCAACTTTAGCAGAAAAGTCTATGAGAGTCCAACTCCAATTAAGTAGCAAACTCCCAAACTGAGAGAACAGTTAAAGTGGTAGAACACCAAAAATAAGCAGCTTCTGAGTACAAGCCAACCACATATGTACATGTACACACACACATATACACAAACACACACACACACACACACACACACACACACAGAAGGTGGGGAGGGAGAGAAACAAGAAAATGATCAAGTTTCATTGGTTAGCAAAGGATTTTGGAGTAGAGAAGCACATACAGCTCATCTAAAACAAGGCTATGAATCCCTATTTTAATCCATAGACTAGACATAAATTCATCTTAGTCTTCCTAATGTTATTTCACAGATAATATAAATAGATAATAAGACTCAACTCAAAGAATCAAACCATGAGCCAAAGTATCGATATATTTGATTGTCAGAAAAGAAAACAATTTTTTTCCTAAAGGGTTTTTTACATCTTCTACTTGAAACTTATTTCAAGGTCAAAATGTCAATATTCATGATATTATCCCTGTGAACATAGTGGTTCTTACAGAAGCTTTGAAAGGAAATATTCCATGTCTTTAAACAGATATCAATTGATATAGAAGTCTCCAAGTCAAATGATAATGCTTATATGACCTGCTATGTTTGGATGACTAAGAAACATGCTGACAAGAATCAATATCTGATGTGCCTTCCAATAGCTGATAATACCTTAAGAAAAATGAGTATGTGTGTAGGTAAGTCCCATGCTTTGTATGCAATAGAAAAACTGACTCACAATATCAGGCCTTGCTTATAATCCTGAAAATTGTATGTGATGCTACTTGAAAAACAGTCATTACTATGGTCGGTTGGCTGAAATTATTTTTTTTCTAAAGGCAAATAGTTTGAAGCATGACTGCAAACCAATTTCAGCTATAGAAGCCATCATGTAGCACCCAGACTCACCTCACTACCTAATACATTCTAATAGTTACTGTAACATGAAATATTGCTGTATTGTTAACAATATTGCAGTTTGAAGCTGCCCAGAGAAAGCATTTGCTATTAGCTTTAATGTGAGTGTAAAGATAAACCCAGCTAAGATGCCATCTCTATTCTTTTTACTATCTGGATTAATAACACCATCTCTGAAATACACTCTCATGGTACTCTAATATAAATATTAGAAAAAGTCAATACTAATTAAATGCATTAATAAGTTGTACATAGGAGCATCTGGTGTCTGACACAGATCATAAATCTCAAAATGCTACCCAAGCACATGATTCTTCAATAGGGATGTTCCAGAGTATTTTTTTAAAAGAACTACATGTTTCTTTTAAATTCTGAGATCACAGTAGTCATTTAGCACAAGGATTGCCAAATGTTTTTACAAAGAATTAGTTAATAAAAATTCCAGGTGTCAGCTGGGCGCCAGTAGCTCACACTTGTAATCCTAGCTAGTTAAGAGTCTGAGATCTGAGGATTGCAGTTCAAAGACAGACTGGGCAGAAAGGTCGGTAAGACTCTTATCTCCAAAAAACCAACAGAAAACCAGAAGTGGCACTGCTCTATCAAGTGATAGAGCACTAGCCTTGAACTGAAGATCTGAGGGACAGTGCCCAGGCCACTCTGAGTTCAAGCCCCACAACCAACCACCCCCCTCCAGAAAAATCTATGTGTCATGGGTCATAAGATTGATGTAGATCATAAGTCACTGTGGTTCTTAAGGTAACTACTACTTTACCTCTTCAGCTCTGCAGCTGAAAGCCACTTACCTGATATGCAAATGAATGGACATTGCATGTTATGTTCCAATAAAACATTATGTATAGAAACTGATTTAAATTTTATATAATTTTACTTGTCAGGTAATAACTCTCTTGTTATTTCCCCCCACACAAAGCACAGCATCAGTGGCACATACCTGTAATTCTAGCCACTCAGGAGCCTGAGACATGGGGATTTCAGTTGAAAGCCAGAGAGGGTAGAAAAGTCTTTGAGACTCATCTCCAATAAACTACTCAGAATAAACAGGAAATGGCACTGTGGTTCAAGTGGTAGAGCACTAGCCTTGAAAACAAAGGTCAGGGAGTTCAACTCAGGCCCTGAGTTCAAGCCTCAGGATGGGCAAAAAACAAAACAACAACAACAACAAAAATACAAATCATAAAAATTTATGAGCCAATTATTAAGTAATGAACTACACGATACAAAGGAACAAGCCTCATTTTTCCCAAAGACCACAGTTTTCCAACCTCTTCTCTAGGGCATTAAATGAGCGAGAAGTCTAAGGAAACCAAAGAAGGCGCCACAATTGGAAGAAATCTTTTCTCAAACTAAGAGATCTGTGATACATTTCTAACTTTAGAAAAATAAAAAGATACAACAATCATACTAAATAGATACAAGTTTGGTGACTAAGGTAAAATATTAATCTAGAACATAAAGTAGTTACCTTTCCCAGTCTAGCCATTTCTACATCCTTTCAACTTCAGTGAGATACTCAGAAATCCAGTCCTTCAAAAACATTTTGATTCCTTTCTCTCTCTCAAATAGGACACCCACTCAATCACTCTCTCCTGCAAATTCCAAGCAACAGAATTATCTACAATGCATTCCAGTGATCTAGCCAACTGTCCCTTTGAATTTAGATCATTTTACTTGCTTATTCACATATACCAACACTGACCAGGATAATCTACAGACTCACCATCATCATTCACAGAGTTGGTTCCCCATTGAAAGGTTAAAGTTTGAGGCAGTGACCACCACTTGTTGCTTGTTTCTGTCTAGCAAAGCAACTAATCAAAACATCTGGTTGATTGTGTGCCTATATAAGACCTGCAAATCCTTAGCTCGGGGCTCTCCTCCTGGGCTCCGCTGTGAGGCCCGAGCTGCAGCCCATTTAAATAAAACAGCTGGAGAGTCTGACTCTCGGTGGTCTTCTTGCGGGGGTCCTGCAACCTTCGCATTATACCCATAATAACCTACTTCTTTATCATCTACCCTCACCCTGAGCTATACTTAATGAGACTGTGATACTAAAATGTGGGAATTGATGGCTCTTCCAGAACCTTCTACTCTTCCACAGAGATACTTCCAGGGAATGGAGAAACTGAAGGAGCAGTTCCTTCTGTAGAATGGGCAGGAACATTGAAAAGAAACACTTTGGCCAGCTCACACTACTAGAAAAGAATGGCACTCTTCTTCTTGGAATGTATGTGAATGGAAGGTTCTAGGAAGAACAAATCCTGAGGTAAGTTGTCTTATCTACCACTTGCTGATTGACACCAATTTCTCTGTCTAATAAGATAAGAATGAGCAAACATAACTTAATTTCAAACTGAGATAAAGGATATGCCAAGCACATTGGGATCCCAAAAGAAGGGGCTCTCATAATTAAAAGAGGTGATGGATTCACACCAGGAAATCATGGTCTGCCCTAAGAAAACATAACTGCTTGTTATTTCAATGTTCTCTCTGGAATTGTTAACTTTTTAATGTTATTTTCTCTGGCTCGCTCAACTGTAAATATTTGGCTCTTGTGCTAAAAATGAACAAGCATTAAGCTGAGATGCTACTAATGGGAACTCAGGGAAAAAAAAAACCTCAAATGATAGATAAAATAAATAATGGATACTAGAGAACCGTGACTGAGAGAGGAACATGATTAAGTGGACAAAGCTGAACAATACTGTACAGGCTGAGACATTCTCTTTAGTCAGTAGAAAATTTTATGTACTCGGCTCAATTTCCACCCTAAACTGTCCTTTCTGATTTAAAAGATGAGTTAATATTTGCCTCCTTAGAGTACAGGAGAAAGAACTTTGCTTTGCAGAGGATCAAGACAACTATCTATTAGGTAAGTACACAAAACTCAAATCAATGCTAACGACAAGACCTCCATGATATGGTGCTTAACTGTCTTTCACACCTGAATTCTAGATAGTTTCTGTTTCACACATGCAATTCCAAAAATATGACATTGCCTGTCGTTGCCCGGCCCCCCTTTAATTGTGCTTGTTGCCTCCTTCCCTTTCTGTTCTTTCTTTACTTCAACCGGCGAGTCCTCATGGTGTATGGGGGAAACAACGTCAATTAGGCTTTGAAAACATGGCATTGTTCACATCATACGGTTCACTCCGTTCACAAGTATTACTCCTCCTGGCTCACGCCTATAATCCTCACTCTGAGGATCAAGGTTTGAAGCCAGCTGGGGTAGGAATGTCTGTGAAACTCTTGTCTCTAATTAACCACCAAAAAGAAACAGGTGGAGCTGTGGCTCAATTGGTAGAGTGCTGATCTTGAGCAAAAAAGCTCAGGGATAGTGCCCAGGCCCTGGGTTCAAGCCCCAAGACTGGCATACTAGCATACACACACACACACACACACACACACACATACATAAACACACACACACACACACACACACACACACCCTATGTTCTGTATCACTGGATATTAAGCGTAAGAATTTAATGTCTTTATTCGTGCCTGCAATATTAAGCTATTTTAGCTACCTAAAGATATGAGCCCCAAATTATGTATCTTTGTTTTTTTTCATATATAGTACATAGTCAAAGAATAGTCACTGAATGTGCAAAGAATGCACAGGAATGAGTGAACAACTTATTAAAATGTACACATAGAAGTCTTACCTTGGCCTTAGCCATGTCATTCCAAGTATCTAAAAGCCAAAAGTAAGAATGTCTTCTAGAATTTTACAAAACAGATTTCTCCTTGCATCTCATACAAGACACTTATTATTGGTTAAAAGAGAAGAACCTTGCAAAATACCTGCTTCACATATAATACACATTTCCACATAGAGAGACCAGATTAAAATGTAAGCTGTAATGGAAGCCTTCAGATTATATTATACTATGTGACTATACCATTCTTTAAATTCTTAGAACCAGAATCCAGGTTTCACCCTTTTTTTTTGCTTGAACTCAAAGCCTGGGCTCTGTCTCTAATCTCAAAGCTAGTGCTCTACCATTTGAGCCTCAGCTCCACTTCTGGATTTTTCTGAGTAGTTCATGGGAGATAAGAGTTTCATGGATTTTCCTGGCCGGGCTGGCTTCGAAAAGTTTCAGATTTTTTAGAGATAACAAAATACCTTAAAAATGAGATCAAAGTGTAAACATAAAATTTACTTGCACTCACATATATGTCATACACAGAGCTTGAATGTAATTCTACAAAATAATTTTAATAGCTGTGTGCACAGAACAAAATTTGCATATATGGAATCACGTTTTGACTTTGACCTGTCACAAGAGTTCAGTGCTGAATTTTCTACATGTGGTATTATAAAACCATCCAAAAGCTTCAATTTGGAGCACTTTGGATTTTACATTTTTGTATAGAAATGGTAACCCAATAGTATTCGGCCTTGCCTGATATGAATATTTTGAGAGCTTTCTACTTAAATTGTGGTTTAACCTCTGAACAAAGGTCTTTGTGATCTTTTGTCTATAATGATTTTCATATGAAACAGTATTACATCCTCTAAGAGGGCACTTCAGTGAATACTGGGAATTTCTTAGAAGCCCAAAGTCCATGTACTTACCAATGTATTATTAATTAAGTCTTTCAAGGTTGATATAAGTACATTATTATTTAAAACCATCTCACAGATGGGTAAGAGAGACAGAAAAAAAAAACATGTGAAAAACTAGCATTGTGGCCTGGGTTCCTTGTGCACCAGATTAAAGTGGGGGAAAAAAATCTCTTTTTCCATTTCAACTTTGTAACAAATAGATATTCTTTCTGAACAAGAATATGCAAATGCTTGATTAGAACTATTTGGGGATTAGTTCATTAGTGCTAAGGCTAATAGAGTTAACTTTGTTCTGAAATCCTTAGTTTGATAATGATGAGATGATCCTAGAAACTAAGAATAGCTACAAGCCAGCATTGGATTTTTTCCAAAGCTTCCCAATGGAAAAAGACATTGATAACTAAGATCCAGCTTATGGGAAGATAAAAACTTATCATTGAGAGAAGCCTGATAATTAAGAGTTCTATAATAAATGATATTATGTTTCTCAAGTCAATAATAGTATATTTCTCAAATCAATCAATTGCAAATATTGCCACATAATCATACATGTGAGTTTGGATATTTAACAGGGAAGCGTGTTTGGGAAGCATGACCTGATCAGAGTGACGCAAACCTTCTCATCCTCTGTAAGGATTGAGCATCTCGTAATGTAACTTCAGAAACATGTAAAGAATAGGTGAAGGAAACTGTCTCAAGTTCTGGTCTTCTAGCCAATCTTAGGACAAATGACTTTCATAAGTCAAATTTTTTTCAAAAAAATGTAGTAACTACTACAACACTTAAATTTCAACAGCTTAAAATTAAATCTGGGACAGTGTGTGTGATATGAATGCATATTAGTCCTGGTGAAGCCCATAGTTTTAAAGAAAAAAAATAAACTCTAGATCAAATGAGAATAAAGAATTTCTATCGATCTTTTAATCCCAGTTTTTCTGGAGTACGGAAAAAAAGAAAAGGATCTAAAGTCATTGGGAGATGAGAGATCTCTTTTTGGCATTGCAGACAAAATATACATAAAGGGAATGGAGAAAAACAGATTGCATTCATTCTGCTAGGTCTAATTATATCCATGGACAGGCCACTTCTGCTGCTTCTTCATGTGTACAAAAACGGTTTGTAATGGATCGTAAAAATCCTAGTTGGCTGCAAAAACCTTTTAGCTTAATTAATGATTCTTGAAGCTACTGACAACCTCCTACCCAGAGTCACTGCAAATAATCTGTAATGGTGGTATTTGTGAATCAGCACTCAAATGGTGCAACAAAGGAGACCTCAGAGAAGCAGAGTGCCAGGTCCCCTGTAGTTTTCTGGCAAAGTAACAAGACAAAGGAAGTGTGGAGTAGGAAGAACAAATGGGGGCTTTAATCACACCCTTGAGCATTTCTGACTGAAAAGAGTCTAAACCAAGAGGAAAGCATTCCAAAGTAGCCACCATATTCACATACCGTAATCTTGACCATAACTCCTAGGATGTTCTAATATAATTTACGCAACTAAATTCTTAAAAAATAAAAAAATTTAAGAGAGGCAGCCTCTTCCATAAATGGTGCTGGCAAAATTGGTTAATCACCTATAGAAAACAAAAGCAAGATCTTTATGTCACCCTGCACCAGAATCAACTCCAACTGGATCAAAGACCTCAAAATAAAAGTAGACACCCTGAAAACTTTAAAGGAAGGAATAGGAAAAACTATAGGGCTCCTTGGCACAGACTTAAATTTTCTTAATAAAGACCCAGAAACACACCAAATAAAAGAAGTGGTTGGACAAATGGTATTACATGAAACTACAGAGCTTCTGCATGGCAAAAGACATAGCCAGCAAGATCAATAGAAAGCCCATGGATTGGGAGAAGATCTTCACTACTCATACAATGGACAAGGGTCTCACATCTAAAATATATTTAGAACTAAAAAAGTTAAATGCCCAACAACAAATCCTCAAAGAAACAACTGCCCAGTTAAGAAGTGGGCTAAAGACTTAAAGAGAAACTTCTCTGAAGAGGAAGTAAGAATGGCTATAATTAAGAAACCTAATAATGTTTTTTTCTTTCATGAGATTGTTTCTAACATATTTATAAGATAACTCCTTCGTTGTTTTCTATGTCCCTCCCCCATGGTATAATCACTGCTTTCACTGTATTTGATGTTGGTATAATTTGTGGATGGGGAGGGAAAAAACAAATCGTTTAAATAGGGATACAGGTGGACCCATGGCAACAATGAGATGTACAAGTCGTTATGCTCAAAAACGAACTTTACTACTTTGGCGGGGGTGGGGATGGGGGTTTGGTAACTCCTCTGTACGGTATTTTCATAATAAAAAATTTTAAAAAATAAACAAAAAAGAAATGTATTCATGATCTTGCCCATTTAATTGTAAACCCCTCTATACAGTATTTTCACAATTAAAAAAGAAAAGAACAATGGATGCTGAAGGGGATATGACCAGAAGGGAACCCTACTGCATTGTTTGTGGGAGCATAAATTTGTTCAACGACTTTGAAAAGCAGTTCCTGAAAAGACTCCACATAGAGCTCCCCTATGACCCAGCAATCCCACTTTTGGGCATTTACCCAAACTATCGCAAACAAGGCCATACTAAAGCTCCAGCACAACTATATTTATCGCAGCATTATTCACAATAACTAAAATATGGAACCAACCCAGATGATCCTCAGTAGATAAAGAGATCAAGAAAATGTGATATATATATATGTACACATACGCACACACACATTATATATATATATATATATATATATATATATGAATTCTATGCTTCCATCAGAAAGAATGACACTGCCCCATTTGTTAGAAAATAAAAGACTTGGAAAAAATTATATTAAGTGAAGTAAGCTAGACCCAAAGAAACATAGGTCCCATGGTTTCCCTTATCTGCAATAACTAATATCTAAGACAAGCAGAAAAGGTCAAAAGCTATATACATATGACCATATAAGCAATGCTAAGAGAAATGAATTCCAAGATAGGGAAACAAGAGGTTTTATCTTTGTTGGTGTTGTTTTTAATGTACTTATAATGTACTACGTGATTTTTTGTTTCTTTTGTATGTTCTTCCCCCATGTAATAAGCCGTTTTCACTTTATTTGATCCTGGTGCCCTGTATCTTGTATATTTATTTTTCTAATTTGGGGAGGGGAAGGGACATAACAAAATGATGAAACAAGGATTCAGGTGACCCATTGTAACAATGAGATGTACAAGACACTATGTTGAAAACTTTACAACTGTGGGGTGGGGGGAGAGAAATTGGGAAGGGAAGGGATGGTAGGGGAAAAACAAAGGAGGGGGTAACAATGCTCAATAGGAAATGTACTCATAACCTTACTCATGTAACAGGAACTCCTCTCTAAAGTATCTTTACCATAAAAATATATATTTAAAAATAAAAAAGCCAAGTAGTACTTGTCTCAATTCCTTGAGAAGACAAGAAGATGCCTTAAAAATCTCTTATGTTCTCTGCATTCTATTGAGTATTGTGTATATTATTTTGATTAAACTAAAGAATGTTGCATATTTTGGACAGTTCTTCATACATGTACTGAAATGCATTTTAAGTCACTGTAATTTAAATCACAGCAAATTGGATTACTGGATAAATTCATTTATTTGTAATATGTCTTGCCTTATACCATTCACTCTGTGATTCAGTAAGAATATATTTAATGCCTACTATGTCCATGGTAATAAGGAAGATGAACAAGTCCCTATAAACAAGTTGAGAATCTGGAACAGAAGACATAAACATAGAGAATGGGCTGCTTGTGAGTAGCATTAACACAGATGTGTGGAATAATCATTTGTTTTGTAGAGATGATTAAAAAAATTTAAAAAGAGAGTGTAGTCTCAGTGCATAACTCAGAGTGCACTTCTCTGGAGATAAAGAATTTGAAGCACTTCAAATATTAATATTGAATACTGCTCCTTTATGAACCACCAACTGAATTAAATGTGTCCAATTTTAAAATTTACCTAAAAACTACAATTAACTTTCAATATGCACATCTTATATAGAAATGGTACCTAAAATTCTTAATTATGACAGCATTATATACAAGAAAGACTCATTACCTCCCACTACAGAAATGAGGTTACATCCACTCAATATTTTATGAAGATAATGATATTATTTACATTCATTATTTACTAAACATAGTAGGGTATAAAAGAGAAAATTAAAAAGCAAACTGGAAAATAAATCCTTTTCTAAGACCTGCACATATCTTAAAAGAAAATATAAACTGAAATAAAAATTTGACTTATCCTAGCAGAAATATTTGCTATGAAATTATCAAAGACAGAGAAAAACATGAAAAGTTATATAAAAGGTTGTCATAGTATATAAAAATAAGTGATATATTTGGAGTATGAAAATTCCCTATGACTGTCCCTAGTTTTATAGGAAAATGTTAAGTTCTATTTTTAGTAAAATATAATATCAAATTTCTACTTATGAACTTTTTCCTGAGAAAGGACAACCAAAATTTAAACATAAAAGGAAAGAATGAAAGCATGTTTTATATGTATAAAGTAGCAAAAACGTTAAGATGATGGTTATAAGAAATGTATTAACTGGAAGTGGCGCTGTAGCTCAAGTGGTAGAGCGCTCGCCTTGAGCTGAAGAGCTGAGGGACAGCGCCCAGGCCCAGAGTTCAAGCCCCACGACCGACCAAAAAAAAAAAAGAAATGTATTAACTGAAATACGGTCATTCAAGAGGGAACTCAAACAGTGTAATTCCTTAGAAAGACAAAGTCAAAGTTCAGCAAAGTAAAACATGGGGAAGCAAGTACTGAAAAGGGGGATGGGGTCAGGGGAAAAGGGGTACACAAATGAAGAGAAGAGGGAGGGAATGCAGTCTTGATGGTATATCCTACAAATTAAGAAGAGTGAGAGAAGGGGTGGGCAGGAGAAGGATGGGGGAGAACATTGACCAAGATATATTCGTAAACTGCCTCATTAAATGTCGCTCCTTTGAACAACTAAAGATATTTTTTTAAAAAGGACCAAATGTGAAACTCAAATATTTGAATTAAAATTGATGGAAGCTACTACTTTGAAGCACAAAGACAAGGAAAAATAGTTGCAGTTCATACCCATTTTGCATTCTGTCATAGCAAGCTCATGCTTGTGAGGATAGTTTAATGTTTCAATGTCTATCATCTAAAAATAAAATTCAACATTCAGGATTAGACAATAGAAAATTTCCCTTACCCTTATCTTCACGTAAACCCAACTGACAGAAAAAATTAGAAATTACATTTTGAGGGATTTGGGAACCTGTAATCAGTATCCTATGATATTTTCCCACCAATTGAACATAAAACGTTCTATTACATCTTTTATAGTTATCTGAAATAATTTTGAAAGCCTGAAATACAATGCAATGAGGCAAGGAACAGCATGCAAATCTATTCTCCGAATGAAAATTATATCCCATAATATTGTTGAAGCATACATAATGCATATTGCTATTTTAAATAATTGCTATTTATACAATGGCCAAAGTGGTGCTTTGCACTATGGATATTATAATGTAGTTTCCTTAACCAAATGTTACTGATGCTTCCCTAACATATCCAGAATCAAGTTTAAAATTTTTAGATGACTTTTAAGACTATACAGATTAGTCCAATCTGAAGCCTCATCTTCCCTCCTACAATCTCTCTTTTTAAACAATTACATCTAAGTCTCTGAAGATATCATCAAATGGTTTTAAAGTCAATTAAAATCAAAATTAATTTCAATTTGGCAAATCTGTGATTTCAATTGCATTTGCTTCCCACCAACACAAGGCCAAATTGCCCAGGAACAAAATAGCAGAAACTGTGTGATCAAAAGCAACAAATGTTTGAACTACCTTTCTCAGATTGCAACTGGAGTCCCAGAAATAATATATTCAAGTGGTTGAGAAATAGCATCTATGTGAGTATTGGTTACTTCACTTTGTAGTAGTATTTTGAGGAACATTCATTCAGGAATTTCTCATAATTATACAGTGTATTCATATCACAATAATTTATGTGATTAACCAACACTCTCAAGGACACACAGCTAGGAAATAGTTAAGAAGGTGCAAGCCAGGTGCCTTTCAGAAGACCCCTAAACCCCATGAAAAGCCTTGCCCAGAATATATGTTAGATCTGAGTTCTCCAAAGGAAGGTACTTTTCCCTTGGGTTTCTTTAACATATACTATGCAATTATTTTCTGGAACAAAACAGTTGGGCAGTGCAGTGTTGTTCTAACATCACAATGCAGTCCATCATCCATAATAGGTAAGAGGCAAATCTATGGTTGTAAAAATCTCAAGACACAAGACATAATACACAAAAGAAAGAACTTCCTAAATACAACAAAAGCAATGTTTTAATCTTTGTGAAAGTATGCAGAAGTACAACATTCACTTATACATTACTTTAACAGAAACTATTGGCAGTATTCCAGTTCCTTTCTCACTGCCGTAACCAAAATAAAGCCTGATTTTGCTTGTCTGATAGAACATTTAACCACCCTTTGGAAAAAAAAATAGATACACTTCAGCTTAAATTTCAATCTTTCTATTATATGGTGATGGAATGGGACACAATGTACTCGGTGTGGTCTGGAAAGAGCATTACACACTTTACAAAAATGCCTGGTTTATTGTCCACACAGCTATAAATACAACCCAAAGCCTGTTCTGCACTTTCACCACTGACAATTGGTGTGCAGATGGTTTCAATCCCTCTTTTACAGTGTCATGTTTTTGCCTGCTTGTGTTCCACACCATTCTGTCTTTCGTATGTGTTCCCACCATGATTGAGAAATGGAGCCTCCATGGTATTTTTGATAGGAATTTGAAATAGTCAACTGCTGGAGTCTATGTTCTATCCATGCAAATGACTTCAATGGGTCATGATGGTGAAGACTGACTAAAACAAAACAATGTACATCATGGCTTGATATATGGTCTTGATTCTTCTGGGAGCATGGCCAGTCTAGGAGGTGGATTTGTTTCCATAGGAAAGAACACCACACAGGTTGTCATTTAGGAACCCAAAAATCTAAATATGGATATTATGGTTTTTCCTGTTGGGTTCATCTTTTTTTGTTTTTTGTGCGGGGTGGGGGGTGTCAGTCCGGGGGCTTGAACACAGGCCCTGATCACTGTCCTTTAGCACAAGCCTATCTCTCTACAGCCAAACCATGGCTCCACTTCCAACTTTCTCCATGCTTAACTGGAGATAAGAGTCTTACTGTCTTCCTGCCTAGGCTGGTTTCAAACCACAAACCTCAGATCTCAGCCTCCTGAGTAGCAAGGATTATAGGCATGAACCATCAGTACCCCATGTGGGTTCATCTTTCTGTAAACTAATCTGTGGTGTCAGAAGGACGTTCACTCATCCAAGAACTTGTTAACTGGAAAAGTTCCTGTGCCATCCTTACAATCAAAGTCTGACTTCTTTGCACTTGCCTCAAATCCTATTCTGACTCATGACTGGGATTACAAGGTTAGAGAATTAAGAAGCCGATGGACTGAGGAGTGTTCTGATTTTATTGACAATCTTGTGTTATCAAGGATCTCTTAAAGCTCTGCTTCAGATGCCTCCAGGGAGAAGTTTCTTTTCTCTTATTGATGTCTTTCTGATACACTAAAATGAAATTTCTCCGTTAGTGGCAGCAACAGTAAGAATTTCCTTCCAGTTATCTGATTTACCAAGACGGTAAAACGACTAGAAAACAGAGCAACAACCCAAATAACAAAAATGTCTCTGATTAAAATTCCTGAAGTGATACACGAAGGAAAATGTATAAGAAATTAACCAATATTTACCCAATAAGATCTTCCTTTACAGCTCCTTGAATGAAAAGAACTTTTTTTTTCAGTAAATTTCTATGAGGGGAAACAAACTTATATTAGGCATCATATCTACCAATAAATCACATTTAAGGGTACTGTGTTATTGGATATACCAATAACTTTCACCTTCCCCTAGTTCATAATGGATTCTTGCCAATTGGTCTATACTCATCATCTCTGAAATACGAACACCTGTCTGTCCCCAGTAACATGGTCTATTTCTCACCCTCCCTGTCACATTATTCACACAAAAATGTGTCCTCTCTTTAAGAGAATCTGAGTTATCCCAAACTGCTGTCATTTTGGGAAGATCAGAAGGCCTGAGGCAAATTCTAACACTATTATTAATGGTACTGTATTGAAATGGGGTACAAAAGGGCCATTTCCATATCCTTTGGTTTGTTGTGTATCATGGCATTTATGGACCTTGATTTATGGGGACAGACCTAGTATCAGCGAAAAAACCAACAGTGATGTTATACTTCGATATCTCTTTGGGAGTCCAGGCAGTCCCTGGGTGCCAGAGGGCAAAACCAAGCCCGTTACATTTTCATCTGTAACTTCAGAGAATGCATATCATCTATTGTTTAGACAGGGAAACTGAGGCACAATAACAAACTCATCCTGACATAGCTAGAAACCTGATTTGCTTCCTAGCATCTGTATAAATCATCACCTCATTGTGTCAGTCTGAATTCATCTCTCTGTGAACCAAATGTTGTGGTATCTCCCTCCCTCCCTTCCATATTCAATAAGTCAAGTGTTCTTTGGTATGTTTTCTTCCTCCTATCTACGACATTTGGGCAGGATACAAGACAACACGGTATCATACTGGTGTCCTTCCCTGTGACCCCAGGGTCCAGCAAGTCCTGGAAAATTCTCTTGTCTGCTTCTCTGGCTGTGTGTTTCCTATTTAATATTATGATTTTTGTAGTTTCTCCATTCCAGGATATAACTTACAACTAAATAAAAATTGCTTTCAAATTGTCACTGTTCATTTCTTAATCATCAAGTTTATCACTACATTGAGGGGCTCAAAGAAGTCAGATAAACTGCCCAGCAAGTCAATTAAATTTAATGACCTTCAAAATCAAGCTTGTCTATCTCATTGCCAGCGCAATGCATGTGCCCCCTTCTCATCTGCGGACATCCAACTTCAACTGCTTACTTCATCCATCAGAGCATTTGTTGGCTTCTGGGAAATAACTTTGAAGGTCCTACAACAGCAAAGGCATATGGGTAAATATTTCCCTATGGTTTGCCCCATAACCTTTATAGACTACCAGGAATTGTTCTTAGTACTTGTCTCCCCTGAATTTCATCAGATCAGATGTTACAGGATAAGAGACTTCAGTCTCATCATGTATTTTGTGATTGATCATGATTTCAAATCTGTTCTAAATTTTAATGTCATAGTAACCTAAATTTTAATGTCATAGTAACAGCTCACCTAGATTTATTTCAATATAATTTTTTCTCTCAATATTAGTTTTTAATGCAATTATATCTTAAATAACAAAGAGAACAATTTCCAAATATTAACTCTAATTTTTATGTATATTTTCCTTTTAAAATCCCCATTCAAGGTATTTGTCTTTACTTTCCTTAAGCTTACAACTTCAGCAATACTTGATTACTCTCTGCAGACTGCAGATTAGTTCACAAGAAATTTAAAAGGAGAAGAGCAGAGATAAATATCGTTAATTTTCTATCTCATTTGGTCTCTGCAAAATGTAGGCAAGCAACGTCTTGCTTTTATTTACTGCTGGTTCCTGCTAGGTAGTAAATTAATACATCTTTCAGCAAGGGAACAATTTGGGGCATTAGCACTGCCATCATACTTTATGCTTTCTCAGAGTTGGCCTAGCAGCACATATTAAAAATGCTCCAAAAAGACTGCATCTTTGAAGCTGTTTTGTTTTCATACAACCTGACACAAAAGCACCACATCAGTTATTCACATGTCTGCACTCTTGCTCAACCTTTGATCACTGTTTGTACTTCTTCATGGCTTAGCCCAAATTCGCTCTCTGCAGAACAGCTCCATTTGCTGTGTCGCCAATGTGTTTTACTTAACGCCTTCATTACAGCTCTCATAGCCTAATGTGTGAGGATGCAAGTAACTCTTCCCCTCCTCCCAAGCACTCCCAGGTTTACATGGTAGGATATATGCTCCATGAAAGCAGTGGTTATGTATAACTCAACTACATAGAACTGGTCCTAACTGGAGCTTGGTAAGGTACACTCACTACTTACTGTCTGACATAAATAGAGAAAAATATCTTAGGTGAGGTTATGGATTCCACTTTATGACTTTGGTTTTGATGCTGGCATCCATTGGTATATATATATATATATATATATATATATATATATATATATGAGTATACACATAAAGACACAATCCAGATTTCAGTGGACCCCATGATCCACTTAACAATCTATTGGAAACAGTTACCTCATGGCTCTTTTCCACCCACTTTAAGGAATATCACAATTGCATTAGCCTCATCTATCTAAGTAAAGTAAACATCATCCACCCAAGTCAGCAAGTACTTGTCACCTATTCTTTGCTAGGCACTAGAATTAACTTTTGTGTTTTTTTTTCTCTATAAATTTGATCAGAGTATTTTCAAAGCCAACAGTGCCTTTCTTCTCCCTAAACGTAAACTGCTCATCCATCATCCAAAATTCTGGATATTGTATATCATGAAAACCAATTTTTAATTGTTTTTTAAATAATTTTTTATTGAGATTAAGTGATTACATGAATTTCACAAATTTCACAGTAGTGTGGGATAGTGATACTTAAAGTCACAAACACATTTTAACCTTCACCTTCATTACCATGGCCTATAAAGTGTGTGAATTCTACAAACATGGACAATAAATCTATTTCTTCCAAATTGAGTGATATGTACATTTCTTTCCTTTTGCTTAGTGTAAGCTGTTCCCTCTCCTTCCCTCCCTCCCATTGCTGCCCTTGAGTTGCTTAGTTCATTTTCATCCATGTCCAGTGCAGCTGATGGGCCCCTCTGTTGTATGTTTCCCCTATTTCCCTCTGATTCTGTGCCTTCCTCCTAGCTTCTCTTAGGTGTGCATATATTTATATCTATATCTATAGATCTATAGATAGATCGATATAGATATAGATATCTATATATATCCACTATACAAGAGGTCAAGAATGTGGAGTCATCTAGAAATGATATGACAAGTAGAGGTTCTTTGTTTCTTGAATCCTGTTTACTTTGTCATATCACCTTGCATTCTGAATTTAACATCCACATATGAAGGAACCCATGTGCAGTCTGTCTCTCTGATCTTGGCTTACCTCGCTCAACTTTTTTTTTAATGTAGGTGGCATTTTAGTTTAGTTGATTTTCACTTATCATTCAGATTACCTGAAATATTGCATCAAGTTTTATGCCTTCTGTATGAAAGGATTATTTTCTAGGATAAAAACAGAAATTTCCAATTATCCATCTTGTTCAAATTTCAAAGTACACAGGATTTTATCGAGACCTCATACAGCTAGATCTTTGTTCCCCTACACGTTTTAGGTAAATGTGTCTTTCCTCATATAAATCTTCTCCCAACCTACTTTTAAAATAAACAATAAATCCTTCAGGCTATAAACCATAAATTACACTGAGCTTGAATCCAGGAGAAATGCTTGTATAATAATACAAATACATAGCACTAAAAAAATACTAATCTAATTCCCAGAGATTATGATAACCAAAATATGGATTGCTTGTAGAAAGTGTCCTAGATTCAACTTATCGTAAGCCAAAGAAGTGAGAAGGAAAGGAGAGAGGGATGAGAAAGGATAAAGGGATAAAGAAGGACAAAGACAGAAGAGGAGAGGAAAGAAGAGGAGAGGAAAAAGGTGTGGAGAGGGAAAGGATCATGTTCTCTGCATACTTTGTGGTAGAATTGATTGACACAATTCCAGTGGTATATTCAGGTTCAGTCATCGCACTATCCACCTTCTAATATTTGCTTCCATTGTAACCAGTCTGACTGTTACAAGCCAAATTTTAAATCTGTTGAACAGTGGAAAAAATTGCTTCCTGTCAATACCATTTTACAAAGGGGTAAACTATTTCCTCCTTAGTTTCTAAAGCAGAAAAGCTTGCGATTATAAAGCTCTTTCACACACCACAAAATTGCATAAGCACATAAACTTCTTAAAAGAAACACTTTGCCGGATTTTCTTGAGACACAAAGAGCAAATGAGTAGATGTTTTAAAGTGCCTAAGTAATGTTTGCTGTTGTTATCCATACATTCTGTCAAGAAAAGTCTGCACTCAGTGAGTCTGTTCGTACTTGTTCCTATTTACTCCGATTCCCTAGACTCCCCATTTGCTTTGTCCACTCTGGGTATTGTTTAGTCTACCTCAACTCCATCCATCTCGCTATCAAATGGCTATCATCTCTGCCTGCCCACTGCTTTCTAAGAAAGTTTCCCAAGTCATTTTCTTTTCTAGCAATGTTCACACCATTAACTCTCCAAGTGGCAAAATAGTACTTCCATCTACTAAATTTTCTAAAATCTTTTTAGTGTCAGTTTTTGCTTTCAAAACTAATACTATGCTAATACTCTCATGTATAATAATATGAGATAAAAATAAATTGTCCATTCTGTAGTATACACTGCACTTCTGTCTGCTTCTCTATACTCTCAGAGAAGGCTTTTAACCCCATAATTGGAAGGATGAGACAGAGAAACAAAGGGCATCATGAGTTTGAGACCAACTGCCTTAGGTGCATTTGAAGCCAGCTAGCTTGCATTATACAACAAGAACTTTATTTATTTATTTATTTTACTTTCTAAAAGGAAGCAAAATCTGGTCGCTCACATCTAAAATCCTAGCTATTTTACAAACTGAGATCTGAGGGTCTCAGTTTGAAGCCATGGGACTTGTATGTCCAATTAACCACCAAAATGCTGGAAGTAGAGGCATGGGTCAAGTGGTTGAGCCCCAGCCTTGAGCCTACAAGCTAAGTGGGGGTGAGAGAAGTTCTTGAATTCAAGCCCCAGTGTCAACATACACAAACATGCACACATACACAAACATACGTACACACCACACACATACACACATAAAATAATTAGGAAATGAAAGATGTTCTCACAGAAGTATTTCTTAAATCTCTCACTTCATTTATAGAGCCTATGACTAAGATAATTTTTAATTTCTGTTTTCTCAACCATTTATTTTATGCTTGTTTTTACTTTTCTTCCGCAACACTTTCCTTCCCCACAAAGAATTTTTTACCTTACTGTTATGTACTATAGTAAAACTGTCACAAGGGTCTTGACTTCAGCCCTTGCCCAAGGCACTCTAGAATTAAGCATATTTATTAGCAAGCTAGCAATTCAGCATTGTTAGGAAGAAAAAACAACCCCAGAAGTTGCCACATATTGATCAAACTCTAAGCCTGAGGATAAGGTATATTATCTGGCATTGTTTCCCTAGGGAACTTAAAATTCCAGAGGACAGGCAGTCTCCACTCATAAATGTCCCTTTGTGCCATCCACACTGTATGGTTCACAGCCCCCCCACCCCCCGTGTCCCTCAGTCCACAAGACATACAGCATGAAGTATGGTCTCCAGAAACATACACAACAATGGTGACACAGGGAAAAAAAATATACTGAGGATTCAACTACAAGGTCATGGTTGTTCCTTTTCTTAGGAGAGTTTCCAATACAGAGCTGGAGACCCTCATTTCAGAATGCCTCAGGGCTACTATCATGATATGCTCCTAAACAACCAACAGGAGTTTTAATCAACAGCTACAGAGAATGACAGTGTGTCTAGAGTTGCAGTGCAAAGGGAAAGTTGGAAGCAGTTATCAAGACGTAAGAAAAAAAAAAAAAAAAAAACAACCAGCAATCTCAGTTACTAGACTGTCAGCTAATAAGCATTCCAGACAACCTTTATCCCTTGCCTACAGTGCCCTCACTAATTCGGGTCCTAATGCCAAATTTTCACTTTCATAAGAAATGCTCTCCCTAGTCTAGAAGAGTAATGGTATATAGAAACACAAATTTCATTAAGGGGAATATTTTTTTTTATTTCTTTTAAGGTAGCTCTGAGAAACAAAGTTTACAGAAGTGTGCATGAATATGGAGTTTTATCAAAGGTATTACAATTGGCTTTGGGAGTTTACCTTTTTCTTTGGGAGAATAAAACATTGGAGGTTATTTTAGCAAAACTTAATTAATTCCCTTTAAAACAATCTGTGTCATGACAATGTCTGAGATTCTGCTCAAATGGGCTTTTAATTATGGAGCATGAATCACCATTGCATAGAAGACAGTTGTGTCCCAAAATTATTCTGATTTGCAAGTAGGAGAAGGTATGAAGCCCAGAATTAAAGAATCCAGTGATACCAAAACTAAATCGAGAATCACCAGCACTGGTAAGAGTTATATCCTGGTATTCATCTTCTCATATACACAATGTGTTAGGGTTATATGTAGTGTTTGCAAGTCAAGTACTTGTTTTTCTCTTCAACATTAAAAATTAGTTATTTATTCAAACTAATATTTAATTGAATCTTACCAAAATTAAAGGCTTAGGGATGCTGGCCTCGTGCTAGAAAAATACCTGCTAAAATCCCTCCTTGTGAGAACCCTTATGACTCTCGAAAGAACACAAGAGAAAAATAGCTGGAAGAGATGACCTAATGATGAGCTAATATCCTGGCAAATCTCAGAAGTGCTAATGAACCAATGTAAGTAGTAGGTAAAACACTCTGGATGATAATTATTGCATATTGATAGATTTATTGTATTTATCTTCAAGGCCAGGAAATAAAAGTCTACTTTCAGAGTAGAGAAGTTTTTAATCTTCAGAAGATGAACATTTTTAATGAATGATAGTATAGAGACGAGAATATAGATTTTCACCCCTCACCTAAGCTCACTGCATAAACAGTCACAGCAGGAGGTAGAATGCTGTCTGCTAGATGTGCCCAGGAAGGCTGAATTTGCTCTATGTCCAAACTTTCACATCTACTTTCTACAAAATAAGCAGGCCCGTACGTGATCAATACTTTCTTATATTTCACATAACTTCTCAGTGGGATTCCACTGCTATTTCTTTGCTCTCTTTTCTATTTGTTTGCTGTGTTTTTTACATTATGATGTTTCTATTGAAAATTTATTTTTGACATTTAAATATATACATATATATATGGATTTCAACTTAGTAAAGTTGGCAGAATTTCCAAAAACTAGTATAGTGTAAGATGTAAACCTAAAAAAAAAAATAGCTAAGATAGTACGCTCTGCCTGAATTTATCAAATTGAACCAGAATATTGCAAAAGCTATCGATGATGTGAACAATTACTTTGCAAAGTAAAATACATTCATCTATCTGTGAGCCTTACTTGCAAGGAATACCAATTATATAAAAATTTATTAAAAGTAAAATCCGATTAGACACTTGCATGTGTAGGTATCTATGTACAGATTTGGGGAACCCGTTTCTATTTGTTCTGCCTACTCACCACCATCTGTAATGCAAGCTTTTCTCCCTGAACTCACGTGAGTGCCTACGAGCTTACTGCTGTGCCTTAAGATGAACATAAAGCTTCATTCAAAGTAGAAGTCTCATAGAGCTTTGGTTTCATTTATAGATAAAATTAAGATGACACAAAATACTTCCTACAACATGAAATGATCATGGGATGGTAGGGGATTTATTGAGTAAACAATCACATCTAAAATGCTTTCCATATGGCCCAAGCAATTGAGGGTGCAGGAAGTGTTATGTAAATAGTTATTTGTACAGTTCTCATCAGTACTAAAAATACTACGAAGTAACAAATACAGCAAACAAAAATCGATTAGAAGATAGACTTATGAACAAACTATTTTATGTCAAGACACTGGAAGGGAGGAAGTTGTTCTTTAGCCTCATCTGGGAGAGGCAGGAAAGGCTTCAGAGGAAAGGCCACAGTTCATCTTGTAGTAGGTGTGTTCCTTCCTACATGGGGGGAAAGCAGAGATGGAAAGACTCAGGGCCTAAAGACTCATACTTCAGGCAAGGGGATTAAGCAAGTGTTGTGGCTATAGTAAAAGCTTGTTTATGTTTGTGACTTTGGGGAGTGTTTTCTAAGGGAGGCTTGGGAGAGAGAGAAGAGCCACATTAAAGCCATATTGTGTGAAAGGCTCAGATGCCATATTGAGAGATTTGGAATCCATTCTATCAGGAATGGAGAGAGGCTTACAGTATTTAAGTTAAGACTTGGCAAGCTCAGTCAGTACAGAAAAGGACAAGCAACAGTGGTTTCACAACAAACTCTCTTCAGGGATCACTGAAGCATAGTGAGGCTTACACTATTGCCACTTGGCTTTGACCCCAGAACTGATTCCCAGCTTTTAAACTCACTGACTGGGTTTTGAGTTCTGGCTGTGTCCCCGAATTGATTATTTGGTGAAACCTATTTAATCCTGTGACCCTTTCCTTACTCTTCTTTAGCTATGATGCCAGCTCCCAGTTCCCAGGGGTCTACCATT
Organism: Dipodomys ordii; assembly: GCF_000151885.1. Taxonomy (NCBI): domain Eukaryota; kingdom Metazoa; phylum Chordata; class Mammalia; order Rodentia; family Heteromyidae; genus Dipodomys; species Dipodomys ordii. The sequence continues at coordinate 10,382,249 of NW_012267281.1, forward strand.
GGTTGTGATTGCTAGACATAGAGCTCATACATGTAAACGAATTCCTTTTAGATTTTTTTTTTATTTCTAAAAAGTATGGACACAGATTTCACTTAAGGCAATTTAAAGATTGTTCATTCGATTAGGTGCATGAAAGTGAAAAGATGTTTATGACATCCATTTTTATATAGTTAAAATTGGTCAGAGCCTATTCAAAGCACTGTGCAAGCCAAGCAAATGAAAAAAATAAATATTGATTTTGTTCCTATCAATGGTTTTAAAAATTATTTCCCATGGATGTTTGTGTCGTTTTTATTTTTAAAAATATTATAGTGGAAGGGAGAGGTAGGAATGGGGAAAAGCAATAGAGGAGTGAATATAATCAAAGTAAATTATTATATATATGTACAGAAATACTTTGATACTTTTATGGAAGTCAATATAACAAATAAAAGGACTTCAATAAAAGTAAAATCTAAATATTCAACATTTTCTTTAAATCATGCCTTAAAGTTTTTACCCAACGTGAGTGCCTAAGCATACACCCAGGTGTTCAGGTAGACACAGATTCAGCATAGGATGCCTGTGACAAAGAGCCAGGGCAAAGGCTATACTTTCCCTGGAGAAGGACTGATATACCCAGTAAATTCATCATTCTAGCCTATGTGTCCATCATCTGCTTGACATGACTGTAATCATAGTAAGTCAAAACTGCTACGATTTCCCCCTAACTGACTATAGCTTGTTGCCCCTGAATAGTTTCCCAGCAAATCAAAGCACAAATAAAACCAATGGAGTTATACAAAGAACTTACAATTCGAATTGGCTCTAGAGATCTGCCTGACTCTGTGATATGATCTTAAGCTATAAAAGGTGTAAGGATAAAATCACTTTTTTCTAAATCATACAACTGTCTTTTGACCTGTTTTACAGCATCCAATGGTCTTGCTGTTGTCTGGAACCATGCTTCTGTAAGACTTCCAACAGAATGGACTCTACAGCCCTACACCTGTCTGCTTCTTCTAAGTCTCATGGAACCTTTGAGCTTAGCTCACATTAGATCTGAGTTGTTCTGAAACTGCTCAGATGTTCCTCTTCCTCCCTCTCCTCCTCTTTTTCTCTCCTTCTCTTCACTCCCTCTTCACTCTTTGTCAGGGAGTATACAGGGTTTGAACTCAGGGTATCTCACATTTAAGACATGCACTCTTCCACTTGAAGTGTATCCCCCTTGGCCCTTTTTTGCTCTGGTTATTTTTGAGAAAAGATCTGTCTTTTCCTAGGCTAGCCAGAACCATGATACTTCTATTTAAACATCTTCAAGGTGCCAAGACAGGGGTGTGCTAACATGCCAAGTGTTTCCTATGGAGACAGGGTCTTATACACATTTTTGCCTGGGCTGACTTTGAACCTCAATCTTAGCCTCCTGCTGAGCTGGGATAACATGCATGTGGACCATTACCCAGCCAATCCTTCCTTTGAAGTTTCAACAGCAAATCTCACACAGAATAAAATAATTTGATAGAAATGTTGAACAAATAAACCCCAAAGCTCAAGATCAGGCATTTTTTTAAGTTTATTGTAGGCAAAACAATAAATGCAATCTCAATATATTTGTGAACTTAATGATCATGATGATGTGAGATTAACATTTTTTTTTTACCAATACGATCAGAGTTGGGTCAGGAGGGCGGAGTTTCAAAACCAACAATCTGGTGTTGCATTGGTATGGTCCCTAAGGTCAATGGAACATGTAGATTTCTTGAATCAGGATGGAGGAACATGTGGGGTGGGTGATTGCCCATCTACCAGTGGTATAAGCTGCTGGCCACCTAGAGGTGATTTTCTCTCCAGCGTCTGAGCCTAACTAATGGGAGAGCTTTACCTAATCACCTCGGGGTAGCTTCCCTCCAAAAACTCTAGAGTCTATCTGAAGGGCCATGCTAATAGGAGATGGCCTCAGAGAATTGACACTGGCTGAGTCTATCACGATTGCAACAAAGTCCAATTTTGCACTCTGCTTCACTTGCTCAAGGAAGGTGTTATACTCTCCCAAAAAATTCTTTATACACAAAGATCCATTTCAGAGTGCTTCTCCCAGAAACCCAGGCTGGGATCCTAAAAATAAAAAAATAAAAATAAAAACATGTCTTGGAGCACCAGGAACCGAATAAAAGAATGCCTGGGGGGGGGGCTTGCTTGTTTTGCAGCTGCTGACTTCCTCTGTCTCCACTGTCACTATGGTCACAAGGCATCCTTCCCTTTAATTCTAGCAGGTGCTCTGCAGGTCAGCTACATAAATTGTCCTGCGTTTGCCATTAACCATCTCTATTAATGAGATATTATACACTGTAGCACTTTCTATTGATTTAACTAAAAGGGCACTCCAGAAGCTCTCATTATCTTATAAGGTCAAAAGAGAAAATGATCACTGCTCCATCAATCAAGAAAATATCAGAAGTGGGTGTGCTAGTAGAGGTGGCAGAGTAGCCAGGGGCAAAGAAAAACAATGCTCAGGAAGAAAATTATTCCCAGAGAGATGATCAGTTGTGACTACAAAAATCCTAACAGCCACAGCAAGAGGAGGGTGTGGGGGGGGGAATTATAAGAACTTTAAATACACTGAGATATGAGTTATTTCTTCATGGGATCACCAAAACAACTGATTTTTTCTGCAAATATGGGTTACTCTACTTACATGAAGCAGTAAGAAATTTATCATTCATTATTCAGGGACACAACTTTTTACTTTCACGAACATGGTTTTCTAAAGTATATTAACCTTATTCCAACTTTCTTGTGTATATAACATGTTCTCCAATCTCATCAGAAATATGTGGTTAAAAACACCTGGCATGCTTTAAAAAAATCCACTGCTGCTTGGTGGATAATTTTCCATAACTCAGAAAACTACAGTCCATGCATAATCTCATTTATTCCTTAATAGAAACACACAAAGGCAGTTATGAAAAACAAAAACCTGAGACTCTTGATATGTACCATTGCACTTAACTAATAAATGAAGATTTGGGTGGCTCTAACCATCTTATGTGTTTCTTTCCTACTGCTACCCAACCCTAACCCCCAGCATTATCATGAAACACATCCTTAGCAACTCAGATTGCTTCTTTCCCCCAAGTAAATCTATATGGAAAACCGTCTTTAATTAAACCTCTACTCTGCATTTTCACTGCCTTCACTTAATTGGTATGAACATATTCTCTCTCTCTCTTATTGCTAAACAGAACTTTAAAGTTGAGGGCAGACAACTTTCTAGTGAGAATACCTCTGAGACTGCTTTTTCAAAAACATTGGACTGTATGTTTTAGACAGTTTACTCAATGCTGCGATGTTACTTTGCAGTTAAAAACAATGCTTTAAATACAACTAATTAACACCTTAAATGTGGATAATCTGGCAGCTCTGTTCATCTGTTGATCTAAGCAAATGTTGATACACATTCACTCATCAGCAAAACTTTTATTGGAGCTACATTACATGCCACTTTACTAGGTCCCAGGTGACTTTTTAACCTTAATAACTACTTTCTTATTTTTTTCCTCTTAAAATTAAGACTTTGAAATACATTCTGTATTTGTGTATATAGCAAAGAAACTATGCAGAAAGTAATTATGTGGGGGTTTAATCTGTGTTTGGTTTAGGAAAGAAAGCAATTTAACTCTAAAGGCAAACTATACATTAAGAGCTTAAAGACAAAATCTCACTGGTGAACACAAGCATGCCATTACGATCATTTCTTTGAATGAAAAGATCTTCAGTAATCAATTTTGTGGCTGATTTCATATTGCAAGAGTGATGCTTAGAATTTATTTCCACTGAAAGCAAACATCTTAGCCTGTGAGGCAAAATGACAGTGGGGACGGAATATGAAATAAACCCAGCAAATCTGCAGCAGTAGCGACTGCAACTGCAACACTGAAGAGTTAGGGTGAATATTTAAATTCGTTGCTATTTCGGGTTATATTTAAGTTTATTAATAACAAAGAGGGTCAAAAATGGGATGTTGAAAATTGCAACTATAAACTAACAGCCTCCAGGACCATAGGAAAGTATTCTATTAGTTAGGCTGAGGAAATCAATCGTCCATTGTACATGTGAGGCAAATGGCACTATTACAAAAGTGATGTACAGAGTGATTACAATTACATGAATCAGGTATTGGGTATATATCCTTCCGTACAGTATCTTTAATTCCCACACTCTCTCCTAGTCTCTCCCTTTAATAACATTCTAGAACAAGATTTGCAGGTAAGGAACAACCATATTCCTTTCCAATCATTCTCAAGTCCAATCAGAACAACATAATTACTGTTCAGACAGTAGCCAAGATCGTCACTTGTATCATGCTACCTTCTAACACACTATACCTGCTTGCACTAAAGGAAGTGTACCTGAAGCAAATTAGATTTGAGGACAATTCCAACTATATTTGTACATCAATGAGATGTTCAAATAGTTCAACCCTTGCTGTATTATATATCATTTAAAGAAAAGCAGCTTTGAGCAGTGGGAGAAATAGTTTCAATTTATATGATTCATTCTTGGTTTTGGATATAAGTGATTTTCGGGTTGTCTCTAGGCAATTGTTGAATTTTATAAAGTGGTAAAAAAAATCAGTTTCTAACAATTCTCATAATTAATAGTTTTCTAAAACAGCTATAACAAAGATGCTAAGCTAACCTTCACATAAGCAACTAGACAGTAACCAAAATTAAGTTCATACATTAATTGTTTTGTATCTTTTTTTCTTTTTGTTGGTTATGGGGCTTGAACTCAGGGCTTGAGTACTGTCCCTGAGATTTTTCGCTCAAGGCTAGCACTCTACCACTTGAGCCACAGCACCACTCCAAGTTCTCTGGTGGTTAATTGAAGATAAGAGTCTCATAGACTTTCCTGCCAGACATGGTTTCAAACAGCAGTCTTCAGATCTCAGCTTCCTAAGTAGCTAAGATTAAAGGGTAGAGCCACTGGCGCCTAGCTATTCCTTTGTATCTTAAATGACGGCATGAGTGTAGAGCTCACAACAAATAGTTAAAAAAGCATCAAGAACTTCTCTTGAAACTTTGTCCACTTCCAAAGAAGTCTCACAGGGAGTAACTTCCACAGGAAGAGGCTCCAGATAACTACCTACAGGCACATGTCCTTTTAATGGCAAGCTTGCTACTCCTGCCTTAAGGTCTTACAGCACTCGCTTTTCCGAAAGTTCTTCATGGAGATCCCCTTGTGGCTAGCCTCTTCTAGTCATTCAAGCTCCAACATGAAACTTGAACTTGACACTAGTATTAGACATGTAACCATTGCATTACCATGTCACATTGGTTCTGTGGGAGATAACACTATCTGTCCTTCCAAGTGAAAGTCAGTTCTGTGGAGCGCTGTCCTGTCTTAATAAAGTTAGGATCTTCACAGATCACCACAGGGCTCTAACGAATTAGTAATTCAGTAGTTTCTATTGGTAGACAAATGAATAAATAACTGAGCCTACATCTTCTGCTTACAAGACTGCAAAGGTCCCTCTTCCTTGTTTTCTGCCCACATTTCACCCTCCACAGATTCCAGAATCATCTTTTCTAACATGAACAGTTGCTGCAGACACTCCCTAACAACCCTTCTTAAGTCTAAACTTCTTACCATGATCTTCAGTGTCCAGCAAATCTGACTTCCACATCCCTCTCTATCTTCATCTCACTTAACGTTGTCTTCCTTTCCCACCACCACCCAGCCCCTATAGCAAGATCACTCCATCTTCCATGTGCTCTTCCTCCTGCTTCAAAAGCTAACCTCCTGGCCTGGGTATCTCTTCCTCATGATGGACCCATCAGGACTCAGTTCACACAAATCAGAGAGGCCACACTAACTAACTAAGCTCAACAAGCATGAAATAGACCACTAGGTCTATGTGTGTGTACATGTGTGTATATGGTATATATAATGTATGTATAGCACATATATATTGTGTATACAGTATATATATTGTGCATATGGTATATATAGCATATTGACAGTACGTATAATATATATTATATATGTGTGTATATATGTGTAACGTGTGTGTGTGTATACACTGTCATCAAAACAGAATGACTGTCATGAAGGAAAAAATCTAATCCCGGTGGACTCTCATCTAAGTTTTCATTACATTTGCTGATAAAAGCTTCCACCATGTTAAAAGCTTATTCAATCCAGAAGACACCATAATAACTATCAGCTAAAAAACAAATACAAAAATGCATGCTTTCTTTGGGCTTCCTAACATTTCAGGTATATTTTCACTTCAACAAACATTTCAGGTTCACAGCTGCATAATGCAATATTTTTTGTCCTCCATACAGAAATAGATTTCAAAATGGCATGTAAATTTCCAGGGCTCAGATGCAAACAATTTTTCTATGTTACTCTGGATGAACAGCACATTAAACTTTTATCTTCTGGATATTTTTTTCTATATAAGGATGCAAACTCCATTAGATATGAAATGGAGCCACAAAAAGCTCAAAGATAAATACTCAAAGTTCTATCAATTGAACTTGTTCTGTCTAATTTGGTGATCTTGCTCAAAATAAGCACACTGAGTATATCAATGTAAGTTACTCTTCTGCTCTTATTTTTATTCAGATAGCAGCCTTGACATAGAGACCAGCATTAAATATCTCCACACAGACCATTTTACATATATTCTATGATCAGATTTAGCAAAATATGCATAGTTCTTGCCCTTTAATTTCCACATACTTTTACTCTACTGCACTATTAATAAAAAAATAGAAAGTTGGCTATCCTCTGACAATCAGAGATATTTTGAATAGTTCATCATTCCAGCTATGATTGATGAATGCAGAATTATCTGTAGCAAGTAGAATATATGTGCCTATCATGTGCAAAGGCTACTCAGGATCCTATCGTGAGAAAGTAGAATTCAGAAGTGGAAAATGAAACAAATGGTTCCTTCAACCACTGTTGTCTTCCAAATGTCCTTTAAAAGAGAGATGCATATGTGTGTTTGTATGTATATACATGCACACATGCACATACACAAGAAAACCCACTATGTCAGCCTTAGGTGTAGTATTTACATACATATGCAGAGCTTTCACTTAAATGTATCTCAGTTCCCATCTCTTCTTACCAAGCACTATTTCTTAACTGGTAATATATTGAACAACATCGCCCAGGCACAACAGAAAGTCAAACATAAATTCAAAATGGCCCATTCACAGCTCAGCTATGCTTTCTCTCTTTGACTTCATAGGAATTTTTTCAATTAATCTTCAAGAAATACAGAGATTCTGTCCAACCCTGTCCCCACTGCATTTCAGTTATTTCACGAAGGAAATAATGCAGCACACAACTCCAATTGGAACAGTAACTCACTGAGCAAATATATTTTCCTACAAGGGCATTGATCCTCTGCGTGATAGTTTGTGGGTATGGGAGCTCAAGAAGGAATTGAAACTAGTGATGGAAAACTGATTCAGTATCACATTGTACTCTGGAGACCAGCTATAGAATTTAGTGAGTGAAAGAAAATCACCAGAAATAAATGAGGAGGAGAGGACTTTCTGTGGGTATTCATTAAAATCCTTTCTTTATGACTAACTTGACATTACCCCAAGGCTATGTAACTAAAATAAATAAATAAATAAATAAAAATAAACAAACTATGAAATCAATCGAAGGTGAAGCAAGTCCTTGTGAAAGCCTTACATATTAAGTAAAATAAACATATTTTCCCAGCCCATCGTTTCCCACTTTCCTTTGACGCTGGCATTTACATAGCAAATTCTAAAACATATGTTTTTCAAACAAGATAGACACAACAGAAGCAGAGTGGCAGAACTTGGGAATGCTATATTATTGCGTTTCACCAGGCAGGCTATGATTCCCACTAGCTTTATTTTTCTAACGAAGGTACAGACACAGACTTCTAGGTCAAGAGATTCAATGACCAAGAGATAGAGGAAAATAGTGCTCCATTCAATGCGTCACAGCTCCACTCCCAGCTTTTTGCTGGTTAATTGGAAATAAAGAGTCTCATGAACTTTATTGCCTGTGCTGGACTTGAGCCACAATCCTAAGATTCGGGGTGGGCGGGGGAGGCATGCAGGGAAGAGAACTAGGTAGGGATAAATGCATACATTTCTTACCAAGCATTGCAGCCTCCTCCTTTGGTTTACCCTTCACATCCCTTCCCAGCCTCCCCCGTCCCCCCCAATCCCAATCCTTCTCCTTCCCCCGCCCCCCGCACCGACGTTGTAAAGCTCGTTTTGGACATGACAACTTGTACTTCTCATTGTTGCAACAGGTCCACCTGTATCCTTAAACAACTGGTTTTTCCCCATCTCCTCCACAAGTTATACTGACATCAATTTGTAACCCCTCTGTACAGTATGTTCACAAATAAAATTAAATTAAATTAAAAAAATTTAAAGGAAATGTAGGAAAAAGTCTCAGTAATAAATACCTCCTTCTTCTTTTCTCCATTATTGCCACTGTAACCAACCCTTCCTTGTCTTGATAATAATCTGATAAGCCAAAAACATCTTTGGTTGGTTTTTGTTTTTATCTCCCCCCTCTCCCCTCTCCCCACTCAGGTATACAGTGTATTCCCACCAGGAGTCTTTTCTTAAAATACTTCCTGCAATCCCAAACTACTCCCTGTTTATTCATTGGTGAAACATCTCCTGAAATGTGCCACATGCTGTTTTAGATCCTGGGGATAAAAAATTGAGAAATGTCCCATGTTTTGCATTTTCAGAGACAGGAGATGATAGTTTTTAATGTGTGCAGTTCTGAAGTTCTGTGGAAAGCCAAACCAACACTTGCTAGGAGAAGTGACCCATCAGTAAGGGAGGGTATGCAGACACAGAGGACACGAGTAATTTCCCATTGGTGGAGACAATGGGGGGACTGTATAGAAAGTGAAGCATCTTTGCTGGTACAGGAAGACAGATATTATGTAGGAAATCAAAAAGGCTTTGCAAAAACCTAAATAAGAAAGAAAGAAACAAAGGACCAAGGAGCAGAAGTGCTTGCTTGCCCTGTACACCATCAGTCAAGCCTCAAAGGTTATTGGTCAAGCATTCTCAGGTGGGAATAGCTTACAATTAGCATATGCAGAGGAATGTGGTCCCCTGCCTCCTTCAAATTCAACAAGTTTCCAGGAGAGAATGAAGGTTTATTCACTTTGGTGAGACATTACCAATCTCTGCATGTGTTTTTTGTAAAATTTGTATCCCAATATTTATCTAACAAATGCTAAAAATCTGAACTCTAAGTTAATTTGATTTCCATTCTATATGTTGTGAAGGAAGATTCATGAAGAATGCTCCAGAGGGAATTTCCTTTTTTCATTTATGTGTACAAATATTCAATAGCATACATCATATATATATATATATTTATATATATTTATTGGCTTCTTTATTTCATTTCAGTATATTTTTGGTGCTGGAGATAGAATCTAGGACTTCCCTAGGTCTGCTAAACAAATACTTATCAATGAACTACATCACCAGACCTTTTTATTATTTTGACATAAGTTCTAACTTTACAAGGCTTCCACTGATCTTGAGAGCCTCCTGCATCAGCCTTCTGAGAAACCAGGATTACAGAAACATACCACCATGATGGGCTTATCACTTTTAAACCACTTTAGTTTTGAAAATTTTTAATAAGTAAACTTAATGGGGTAAAAACTAGAATGGGGAGCAGGATTCTAAAGAGATACCCATTGCTGGGCGCTGGTGGCTCACACCTGTAATCCTAGCCTCAGGAGGCTGAGATCTAAGGATCACAGTTCAAAGCCAGCCCGGGCATGAAAGTCCTTGAGACTCTTATCTCCAATAAACCACTAGAAAACTCTGAAGTGGTGCAGTGGCTCAAGTGGTAGAGCACTCTCCTTGAGCTGAAGAGCATAGGGACAGCGCCCAAGCCCAGAGTTCAAACCCCATGACCAACAGAAAAAAAAAAGAGAGAGAGATACACCATCAGTTTACCTATGGTCTACATTCTTGAACATAGCTTGCATTCCTTCTATAATAGTACTAAAATCATTGCATTTCCCCAAGACATATCATATAATTAAATTTTAGAACAGTTGCATAAAAAGCCATCAATTCCTCTTATCTCTTCTGGTAAAATTTCCATTTTATTACTGAAAAGAGATAAAATTAAATAAAATTAGACTCAGAGCCTCTTGCTCTCTTTCATTTGCTTTGCTCAAGGGTAAAGGTCTACCACTTGGGCCTGTCCTTCAGTTTGGGCTTTTACCTGGCTAACTTCTAACTGCTATCTTCAGATTCCAGCCTCCTAAGTAGCTAGTATTATAGGTGTGAGGCACTGGTACCAGACAACAATTACTCTATTTCATAACAGATGTAATTTTAGGATATCTGAAATGAGATTGCATTAGTAGGATCACTGATCTGTTTTTTCTTGAGACTGACACCTCCTACATAATGCTTGTTATGTAGAAGGTAACCAATAAAAATGCAAGCACATTGGTTCATTTAAAGTCACTTAAATAGAGTTAAATCACTTAAATGGAATTAACATAGGCTCACTAGCAAAGATACTGATGCTAAGCCTTACATTCAGTCAGGGTAATAATATAGTCATTAACATTTGTTATACTGTGAAATAAGTTTTCAAGGTTCAATATCTGCAAGGGTTACCTTAATTCTAAGGAGAAATATTTGTTTCCACACAGTGCTCCTTACACAAATGGAAAGTTTTTCTTTGAATAATATTTCCATAACCTCAGAACTATGTAACATGTATTGATTTCCTTTTACTCTGGCTTAATCAATGACACCCATTCACTAGCACTCTTAAAAGTAAATTGCATTCTTGTATGAGAGACACCTCTAAATTCATGCTTATCTTACAGAGAAGAGAAGTTCCTACATATAACTTATCAAAAGACTTTCCACCAATTATGCAACCACCACAGCCTGTTAATCAGCACAGTTTTATAAATGGAGTCAAAAGTGACACTAAGTCAAAACACAGGAGGTGCTGTGAGTACATTGGTCAGTCCATCTTTTTAGGTCAACATTTTATTTTACTTGCAATGCTTAATGGTGTTTGAAAAACACATTTTATTTTCTGGGGTGAGTGTTTTTCTTTTTTATGAGCCAGAAAAACAAACATTAATACCCTTCTGTTTTGAAATGAAAGATTTCTTAAGTGGCACCTTGTGTAGTTATACACAAAGTTGGAAATTATGATGGTTTTAACAGATGGTAGCTACACAAGTTTCAGCGGGGCACTGGAATATAAATACTTGTTATAAATCAAACATAATACATCCAATAAAGCTAGCCACCCTTTTCTTCTGAAAAGGTAGAAATTCACCTTCTGATTTTTTTCAATCTCTACTCTCCATATGAGGAGGATAATCGAGATATTAAAGCAGCATTAGTGTTTATTGGTGTTAGTCTGGCCAAACCTAAACAACTGCACGGAATGCAATGACCTCTCCGGAAATATTTGGAAATATTTCTCAAATATTTCTCAAAACATTTTCTTTACAGAGGCAAGACAGAGCTGCCCTCTCTTTTTGTTTTCTGTTCTGGAACTTTATTAATGCATTAACTTCTAGAACTGTGCCTCAGGAATTACAATGACACAATGAATAAATAATCATAATCATAATAAGAATAAGCATGGAAAATGCTGCCCTTCCACTAGGTGGCAATTTTTTATCTGCCTACATTAAATCAATCACTATTTGAAAAATTTCACTCTCTGCCTCATGTTTCCAACCACTATGATAATCAGACTGACATGCAGTGCGGATGAAGATTTGGCTGCGGTTGGTGGTAATAAATGGATGTGGACCGGCACAGTCACAGTGATCCTGTGCCCACACTGTGTGGAGCACTGGCTTTCCAGTGTGGACAATAATTAGGCCAGCAGGTCCTACACAGACTCAGAATGTTCCCTCCACCCAGTGGTTGGTATCTTTTGATAAAGATGCCAACAAAGAAACAGCCATATAACACGTGAACTAATCTCTCAGCTACTGTTCAGCTATAGAGACATGAAAGCCAACTTTGGACTTAGCCAGCACTTTGGGGAAAGCACACACATACTGAAACTGTAATATCCCTGAATCTAGCATTGAAAGCTACAGGAGTAGGAAACAAATAGTTTATTTGTGGCAAATAGGCATTTACCTGATACAGGAAACACTAGATGTAATGTATATATATATATATATATATATATATATATATATATATATATCAGTATAGACAGACTATGTACATTATATGGATATAATCATTCTAAGTTTAGGTTGGATAAAAATTCCCACAGTCTAATTTTGACTAGAACCATGATCGATACTGCTGACTACTATTTCCTACATTCCAACAAAAGCACCCATGGAGAGTCCCTGCAGAGATATTTGTCACTAGTAGAAGCTTAAGATGAAAGCCATCACTGCTTTTAGAAAGCTATATTATGAGGCAGAAATCCAATAAATGTTCTAGATTTTTAAGGTAGTACATCATAAGGTAGTTTCTTCTTTGTTTTGAGAACTAATATGAACTCATTTAATAGCTATGTAGGTCCACTTACTACAATCCTAAAAACTAAAAGAGAAATTAATTTAATGAATTTGTATCCCAGCTGTCAAAATTGTCACTAATACCGTCTTTATCTGACTCTTTTCAAGGTATTAGTAAGGGAAATTATGTCCAAATTATTTAAATAACTGGCTTATAGTCTTTCAGGCAAGACACATTTCTAGGGTAAACTTGATGTCACTATTAGTACTTGTGGCAAGTCATCAACTTATAATAGCTTTAAAGCCTTATTTTTTTTTGTCAGTCATGGGACTTGAACTCTGAGCCTGAAAGCTGTCCCTCAGCTCTTCAGCTCAAGGCTAGGGCTCTACCACTTGAGCAACTGCACCACTTCTGGTTTTCTGAGTGGTTTACTGGAGATAAGAGTCTCATGGACTTTCCTGCCTGGACTGGCTTTGAACAACAATCCTCAGCCTCCTGAGTAGCTAGGATTACAGGTGTGAGCTGACATATCCAGAGCCTCAGCCTAAGAAAGAATGACAATCAATTTAATCTTTATTGTTTGAAATTGCTACAGAAGTACACTCTGATACTTCTTTTGATTTAGGAGTTGAAATAAGTATAATTGGAAGTTGATAGTTTTATATTGGACAAATCAATCTATGAGTCAGCAATCTTACAAAGTAAAAGTACCAAGTAAAGAGAACACTGAGAAACTATAAAATAAAGTTGCTAAAAACAATAGTAAGCAAAGGCTGAATCGTCAAACTAAGACCAAATGATGCCACAGCAAGGTTGGTCATTCCCCTTCTCATTTATTCAAAGCCAAATTGGTACTATTCTGTATTTTGAAATGGACAAGTACAACTTTTTTTTTAATATATTGCTGGCCATTTCCTTCAGTCATGTCAACCAGTTTCTTTGTTTTTATTGTCAAGGTGATTTATAGAGGAGGTTACAGTTACATAAGTAAGGGAGTGAGTTTCTTGTCAAACTTGTTACCCCTTCCCTCATTTTTGTCCTACTTTCCCTTTCTCCTTCTACCCCCAAGTTGTACAGATCATTTCCAACATATTTTCTTGTGTATGTCGCTGTTGCATTGTTTTCCCCTCTTGTTCTTTGTCTCACCATTCTGTTGTTCCCCTTCCCTTCCCTAATTCAAATGAATGTATATAAATACTAGGGTACCAAATTCAAATACAGTGACAATGGGGGAGAAACCATAGGGGGATGAACATACAAAAGAAAAAAATCGCATAGTACATTAAATAAAACAATAAAGAAAAACTTCTTATGTCCATGACTTGGGAGTTCATTTTGCTTAGCATCATCTTATATGGCCATATAATAGCTATAAGAGCTATTGAACTATTCTGTACATCTGATAATACTACCTTAGACGTAGACTAATTATTGCAAATAAGGAAAACCATGGGATCTATATATTCTGTCTACAGTCTGAAATTGAAATTCCATCTTCCTATAACTATTCTCACTTCTTGCCTGAAAACATTTGCATTTATATAAATCTTATCATATTACATATAATGTTCTTTGTGTAGGCCCTGCGACAGAATAAAAGCTCAATAAATGTTAGCCTCAGTTTATCTTATGATAATTATATTGTCAGTTGTGATTAGTTGGCTCATGGACCCCTCAGTTGAGATGATAAAGAGAGGAGTCCCAGTTGCCTTGTATGAATATTCTCCAAAGGTCCACATGTTAAATCCAAGGCCCCCCTGTGGCACTCTTGGGAGGCGTTATGGTCCTTGAAAAGGTGGGATCTAACGGGAGGTGTTTAGGTCATATATCACATGCCTTCATGAGGGATGAGAAAACCCCACTGGTCACTTGTTCTGATACCATGTACTACCCTTGCTAGAAATTCAAAGCAATAAGGAAGGGGCAGAGTCCTGCACTAGAAACTTCAGAAGCTTGAACTCAAACCGTTCCTCTTTATAAGTTAATTGCCATTAGCTACTTCATGATAGTATCATGAAGCTTAATAAAGGAGAGTCAGCATACACTTACCATCCCTGGTGTAGACACAAACTTTCGTGTTTCAGTTATGGGACTTATGTTTAACACATAGTAAGCAAGTATGGTCCCAGGCCATAGAGTGATGGAAACAGAACTCAATTCCATGCTCAAAGTTAGGTATCAATGCCTTCATTCTATAATAACTCTTAAGTTTCAACATCTATTGCTTGAGACTGTTTAAAAAATACTTTAGATTAAATAAAGGCATTGCATTCTTCTCTGTTTTATTCACTAATGAGTGGAGTAATGCAATTGCCAGCTGTCTGGGTTGGTGATTACATAGCCCCAAATGGTTCCTAAATCCACTAGCGTGAACAGAGCTGAGTAATCATTATAAGAAATGCATGTGTGTATTAAACAAGCAGCACAGTAAAGCAAATGTATCTACCGCATTTACTCCACAAGAGTTTGACCATCCATAGGCCCCCAGGTCTGACCTCCTTTCACTCCATCAGAGCGTATCTCACGATTACTGATTGGGATCCTGAACATACTTGATGTGGTAAGTTCAAATTGAAGTGTAAAAAATTTGGTTCCAAACTAGTTATCAACCACTTTAATTTATTTGCTACATGAATAAAAATTTTTGGTTCACTTCTTTCATGTTCAAGAATGACAAACACAGGGCTGGGGGTTTAGCTCAGCAGAAGAGCGCCTGCCTGGCGAGTGCAAGCCCTGAGTTTGGTCCTCAGCTCTGGGGAAAAAAAAAAAAAAAAGAATGACAAACACAAGACCTATATGCCATCCTGGTTCCACCGTGATCCTAGGCAGACATCACTAATCAGCCACAGATATCACTGCCTTTTGCACTTCTATGGAACCTTGCTCCACTCACACTCCCCAAATGTTGCTGTGCTAGCACTATACTTCAGAATTAACACTCCATCTCCAATCTAGATTCCCAAAGGGAAGCCCTTTGGCGGTCTTTGTCTGTTTAATTATATCAGTGTTACCTGGTTTCCAATTCCACTGTGTCCTGGCAATTCCATTCAGCCACCATTGGTATCTTCCTGGTTGTCACTACACATTAACCACATTCAGTGGTGCACTGCTTTCATTGCATATACCCAAGAACTTTGCTCAATCTCTTCAATAATCAGACAGGGATGCATTGATCCTGTGTACATAGTGAGTGGATTTATACAAGTCCCCATCGAACAAGTCTCCATCAAGCCAATGCCCTGCCAGTCCTGCCATACCTAAATCATCTCTCAACTGGTCCACTCCAGGAACAAAGTGGATTCAAACTTCTCTATAAAGGATGGTAGTGACGAAGCACTGTTTAAACCTGTTATCCAATTTTTTCATACACTTGCAATCATATATACTTCTCTTGGACAAAGAATTGGTCCCATGCTCTCATAGATGACACAGAACATCTTGTGTACCTAGAGTTCCTCCCACGGATAGATTTCTTTTCAGAATAAAATGGAGAATATTGCAGAAAAATCAATTTGTCAAAGCACAGGTAGATTTCTCTTAATATAGTGACTGAGGTTTAAGGATAAATTTTGTATGAGATCCTCTAAGAACAATCTCCAGACAGGCACAGAAATGGTAAACATGACCTCAGCCATTGAAATGGACAATTCTCCATGTGTTTCCAAGATTGCACATTCTGGTACAGAAGGCAGTTAACTCCCTTGTAGATGCAAAGAGAAATGAAGCAATCTAGCATTAACTCCTCCATATTATGACCGAGTTCTGCACAAGTTGAGATGACTTACTCAAAGTCATTCAGAGAATCTGAGCAGAATTAGATGAAATCCTCCTCATCCAGGACTTCTGGCATAATATATAACTCTATGAACCATAATGTTCATGTAACATATGAACAAACCTCAACAGCTTTTATTATGACACATTGCAGTTTTCTACTTGGTCAACTTTTCTATCAATTACCATATTCAAACAACTGCCTGTACTTGAGATTTTTCTCCCAGTGGTAAGTAGTTCGGTAAGTAAAGAAATGTGCCTTTTAAAGAAATGCAGCATTTTGCAATTGAATTCTGTGTAATTTAATCAGATAGTTGACATTGGATACTTCACCATAAAAACTCAAAGTCAAGCATGGTCTAAGCTACAAAATACAATGAGTTTGGTGACTTTTTCCTCTAACTCTTTAATTTGAAAATTTTCTAACCTTCAGAAAAGTTTAAAGTGCTAGGATGATGTATAGACTCATAACTTAGACTCATCAATGAACATTTTGCTCAAATTGCTTTCTCTTTCTTCTCTCTACATAAAAATATGAGTATGTACACACATACATATGTATATGCATATATATATATTCATATAGCATCTCATATTTTTGCTGCTCAATTTGGATATATCACAGATAGTTTGAATCTTCTCTGAATCCACATCATGGGTTTTTTTTTAATAGAGTAAGCACGTTCTTGTTCATAATTGTAAAAATATTAACCACATACGACTTCATTAACATTCTCATAACACTACTAAATTTATAATCTTAGCTTGCCCAGAAAGGACTCTTAGGGCTTTTTGAAATCCAAAATAGTTCATGAATACATTTTACCATGTCATTTTACTATCTTTTAAAATATTCAACTTCTGTTTTGGCTTTCATCTTTCATGAAATTGAGACAATTTTAAGGTTCAAGGATACTATTTTGTGTGACAGAAGTCTCAAGTTCACTGTTTGTTCTACTTTTCCTTCACAACTAGTTTTGATAGGCATGTTAGATGCCCAGTAAGTACTATGTCCTTTCCATTGAGTTGTGCCAACAGACCCATAAAATCTAAAGGGGTTAATCTAAAGGGGCCTTTGATTAATTCAAGTCTGGTTACTAGAAAGTATACATTTGGATACTCTTAAGCCAGCAGTTTATGTCATAATGTAATTGCAAAGTGTCCATGATAGTCTTTAAATTCCATGGGTGTATATTTTTAAAAACTTTAGTTGTAATAATCAAAGGCTTTTTTAACATAACACAAGATATGTTCATGCACTGACTGATCAGCAGTTGAGGAGACACTGGACTGAAAGCAAGGCATTCAGATTTTCCATCCAAATCGTACTAACGACACATTGTCAGTGCACAAACAGATACATTTCATTTCTTGGGACAGCTGTGATTGTTTTGTGGCAGCTGTCTGGAGTACCATGTTAAAAAGATTCTAAGTCTATACAACAACGTGCCATAAAGCATGTTTTAAAGGATCATGTGGCATGAGTTTTGGAAGAAGACATGAGAAACTATGAATAGTGGATGACATGTGCACAAATCCCAGCCAAGTATCCCACACGATGGCGATATCTATTTTCCCAACACTTACATTTAGAATATCCTTTGATTTGCTTTGAACAATACAATGAAGAAGTAACATTATTCAAACTCTTGAACCTAAGTTTCTGGAAGCATTGTCGTATATGTATATCTGCTTTCCACATTGAAGTTGAATTCAAGGATCAGATACACATGTGCATGCACATGTGCACACACACACACAAAATAGCTAACTCATCTCTAATATAATTACACATGAGCTTCTTCTACTAAGAAAGAATATCATATTAAGATTAAGGAGATGAGTTTTTATGTGGTAAGATTCAAGGCTAAAACTATTGACAGAGAATACTCTTTCAATCAAGGAAATCCTCCTCAGCATTTATTATAAGAATAAGAACAACAACAAAAAATAGCAGCAGGATTCAAAGCCAGCCTGGGAAGGAAGGTCTATGAGACTCTTATCTACAATTAACCACCAGAAAATTGGAGGTAGAGCTGTGGCTCAAGTGGTAGAGCACTAGCCTTGAGCTACAGAGCTCAGGGACAGGCCCAGAGTTCAAGCCCCACAACTGACTAAAATAAATAAATAAAGGAGCAAGTTGTATCTAACAAAGACTGTAAAAAGCAGTGGTCCAAACATTTCATAAGGAAGCTAAGAGAACTGAAGCCAGAGTGGTAAACTGATTTGTCTACTCCAGTACATAAGCTACTGGAAAATAATGGTTTTGCCACTTCATCCAAATGGCTGCTAGAACATGGCAGGATTGGGTCCACTTCTGATTCTCATACCTTGGATTCACTCCCATGGTGCATCACACAATACCTTAGCTCCAGCAGACAGTGTACAAAATGCTTTGAGACAGGTATACACACTGAGTAGCCAAAAACTGATCACCCAAGATAAAAGCAAGTTAACAGATGGAGCAGTCCATGACATAGTGCAGAATGGTAAGAGCTCTGTCTAGCTTTTCTCAGCCAGTTTCCTTGGGAAGCCCTTTGCCCTTAAATGAAAATAAAGCCAAATGATATGAAAAATAGAAAACAGAAAACCCAGACGGACACTAAATAGAAAAACTGGCTTCTCACAATCTTCACTATTTAGATTCCATTAAAGAACTTCCCATGCTTAATCTTTGTCTTGTTACTGTCCTCTTTAAATATTCGATTAATGAGGTGATTAAGTGGAATGGGCTTTATATTTCCTCTTTTTATAAGAAACTCAGACTGTCAGAAATGTTACTGTTATCACTAAGATTAATTATCACATTTTTGGAAGGCAACAAGCCTATAAAATTGGGCCTTAATTATATTCTTATATGGAAAATGTTTTAATAGGAAACACCTTCATGAGAATGATAATCTGAAAAAAAAACTCCGTGCAATTCTCACATTTTTTTCTGAAAATGATTAATCATTGTAGCGGCCACAAACATGTCCAGAGGAAAAGAAGACTGATTTTTTTATATAAACGTTTTTTAAAAAAAATTTTAATTGTAAAGATACTGTACAGAGGGGTTCCAGTTACGTGAGTAAGGTAATGAGTACATTTCCTATCAAGCATTGTTTTTCCCCTACTATCTCTTCCCTTCCCACCTCCTCAAGAAAGACTGATTTTTTTTATTTTTTTTATTTTTTGCCAGTCCTGGGGCAGGAACTCTGGGCCTGGGAGCTGTCCCTTAGCTCTTCAGCTCAAGGCTAAGCATTCTACCACTTGAGCCATAGCACCACTTCTGGCTTTTTCTGCTTATGTAATGCTGAGGAATCAAACCCAGGGCCTCATGCATGCAAGGCAAGCACTCTACCACAAAGCCACCTTCAAAGCCCAAGAAGACTGATTTTTAAGGCATAATTATCAAGGAGTCTATTAAGCAATCTACCAAAAATTTGTCTTCCTACACAAAAGGTATTAAGATGTTCATTTTTTTTGAAAATAAGAATCTCTTTATTTAAAAAATGTGATTTACATTGAAGTTTCAAAAACAATTATTTTCAAAGAAAACTACACACTGGTCTGGGGTTCCAAACCAAAAGATGATTGTGAAGAACAGAAGTAAAAAAAAAATCTAAGTACAGATCAGAGCTTTCCAAGGATTTAGGTAGGTGCAAGATATACTCTAAATGTGAATAGGGTAACCCACCATGCAATAGAGAAATGACAAAATTTGTCATTTCAATGATCTAAAACCAAGGTGAAAATGGGGTAGACACGTTGCATGATTGAAAGGAAGGGAAGAAAATTGGTACAGTATTCTCTCTCTGTGAACCATGTTCTGTTACAGAAATTAGTCAAGATTAAGGAAATAAAAGGTGCTAAGGGCTTACAACTATAATTCTGGTGGCTGCATTCAAGAATATGAAATCTGAGAATTGAGGTTCAAAACCAGCCAGGAAGGAAAGGCTGTGGGACTCTTAATTCCGATTAATCACCAAAAGGCCAGAAGTGGAGCTGTGGCTCAAGAGGTAGTAAAGTGCCAGCATTGAGAAAAAATGCTGGAACACAGCACTCAGGCCCTAAGTTCAAACCCCAATACTGGCGCACACACACACACACACACACACACACACACACACACACACACACACACACGAAGGAAAAAAGAAAGAAAGAAAGAGATTAAAAACATGGGGTGGAGGGCCCCAAAGCTACCCTATCACATTCCAAATACTTATTCAGTATCAGTTATTTAGAGCAGCCTTCTCTAACATAGTTTAATTTTACAAAATTAATTTTATAAAAATCAATCTCCATGTGAGAAAGAGTAGTGCAAAGATTTAACATTTTTCTGTGAGCAAACACTGGTCCAGCACACTGGTTTGAGCACAGTTTTGTTTCGTTTTGTGGGGGATTTTGTTTTTTAGAGTTTTCTTTAGGGCTGGAGTTTTGTTTAGTATTTTCCTTCTCAGACTATCTTAACTCTACTCCTGTCTTCATTATAGTTCACATTGTTTTGTTTTGTCTTGTTTCTATGGTCTGTTAAGGTTAATAATATTCAAAAAGGAAAAGAAAACCATTTAATTGTCATAAAAAGGCACAGAAGCCCAACTGAAGATCTTCCAAAATCACAAAACTGAGTCATGTAAGGTAAGAGTAAGCAATGCTGTTGGCTCTCCCAGGAAATCTGCACTATTTCCCAAGAAAGCAAATACTGATCCTCCTCAGAAAGATGCCAGTTTCCTAAAATCAAGACATTTCCACAGAAACAAGGAGTGTCATAATTCAACAGTGTACCCAATATTTCTCATAAAAATGTTTTAAGACAAATGTGCATTTAAAGAAAAGGGCAATGGTTGCTTTTTATTTAGTTAAGCAGACACCAGCTTTGTGTTTTCAACCTAAATACTCAGGTCAAGAAACAAAGACTTTGGAGACTTAGAATAAATGCTTGTGATAAAGACTCGATCTTGGAACCATCTCTCACAGAAAAGTTTCCCTCCCTTTCTCTTCCCTTTCCCTTTCTTTCATCTTCCCTCTTTTTTTGGAAGAGAGAGGAGCAGTACAGATGTGTGAACTCAGAGTCTTGTATTTGTTGGGCAAGTGCTCTAACATCTGACTGAGCCATTCCCCAAACTTCTTTTGTGGTAGTTACTTATGGATAAGGTTTTGTGATTTTTCCAGGGCTAGCCTTGGACTATGAATCCACTATGAATGCCTCTTAGCTAGGATTACAAGAGCACACTATCTACACCCCACACTGTTGAGATGCAGGGGAGGGAGCTAATATTTTACCCAGTCTACTCTCAAACTGTGATGCCTCTAATGTCCAACTGCTGAGTATCTGGGATTATAGATGTGTTTTCAACGCATTCTGCTCTTGGTTTTCTTCTTCAAGACATGTCTATCCTTAAATAATTCCCAAAGCCCAATACAAGTGCCTACCACATCTCTATTTATAAAGAGAAAGTGGAACTCCCTTCAAAGATGAGCCCAACAAGTAAGTTTAGATTTCCATCTCTACAGCATATTTTATGTGAAACACTGACCCAGTATAAGATCCAATGAAGCAACATAGCAAAGGGTTCATCTCACACTTATTTGAAGGCAGTAAATAAACCTTTTGAAGATGGGGAGCTTTGTGGGGAGAAACATCACAGAACACATTTCCAGTTAGTACCAAATAATGGGTAAGAAGAGAGCCTCAAAAACAGGCAGATCAGGCCACTGCAGCATCCTCAGACTATATATTTCATGCATCAACTATAGTGAATTATACATTTCATTGACTATGACAGAATGTAGATGAAAAATAAATCATCACGGAGAACAGAATGATGAGTGGCCACACTCTGCATCGGGAGGCATCCAGTGCCCATGACACATTTGGAGTTGGCTCAGCTCTTGGAAAATTAATTAGAAGCAGTAATTGATGTAATTGAAGTACTTTCTGATAGGGGAACAACCTAGAAAAGGCTCTGGCTTCAGAAAACCCAGGTTCCATACACACTTGCATTTCCTAATCAGTACCACGTTTCAGAAGATGAATGACAAACATCTTGAATTTAACGCTTCAGAAATACCTGGCATCTCGATTTTTCCCTTTCCTCAACCTGTGTGCTCTTGGTTGGGTTAGTTGACAGTTTAGAATTCACATTCTTGTCTAATTAAAGATATACCATGTTGCTCCTCAAAAGGTGTGTAAAGATTAAATGAGATAGATATAGAAATTGAAAAATACTTGGTAGATACTCAGATATGTTTTCCTTCCCGCAGCTTTATTCTTAATTTATTTATGTACAAAAGAAGGATTAAAATCTTCTCTATCGGATTCGCCATTGCCCGTAAATGAACACCCAAGTGCAGGTAGATAAGTAACTAGAAACACACATGTAATCCTTTAAAATATATAAACACACAATAAGCATGCTGATGCATTTTAAAAGCTTAAAAGCGGAATGCCTTTCATTAAGAAGTCTATTCAAAGGAAAAGGGGGCAAAAGTGTTATTCCAAAGTTGATTTCCCACCTTGGTAGACAGACTGACGATAAAAACTCTCTGACCTGTCTTTTGCTGGTTTGCAATTACTCTGTGATACAGAATAGGTGCAGGTGTTGGAAATGATATCACTTTCTCTTACTCATTATTTTATTTTATTTTTAGTATAACATGACTTAATAAGAAATTCCAGTAATCCCCCTTGGAAAGAGAAAAATGGGTAACTCTGTCCTATTCCTGTTTTGGTTTTCTATTTCTAATGTTTTCTACTGCAGTTTGCTAAACATCTAAATCCAGAGCATGACCTGCAATGACCCCTGGGACCTGGACTTCACATTCTCCTCAATCCCCATTGGCTCACTCTGCCTAGCTCACTCCCCTCACTGGTGTGGAGGTCCATTGCATTTTAGCAACAGCACGCTTTTGTTTGCCAGACACTATTCTGGATGCTTAAGGACACAACTGTGATCAGACAAAACACAAATAGGACAACCATCTCTGCCAACTTCATGCCCAAAGGCTGGTAGAAGACAATAAAAAAGAAGAAAGGTGATTTCGATTTGACATTGTGTTACATACTGCTAGGGAATCAAAACAAAACAAGGAGGGAGGTGAGTTGGATCTTTTGGTTTTCATCATGGCCAATCTCTTTTTTTTGGTCTCAATTCTTCTTCTTGCTTACATTCAGCCCTTTCAATTACCTAGTCATTCCTCAGTTGTACACTCCCCTATCTCTATATTAAAAGGTTCTCATGTATCCTGGATGTATGAAGAGTCTTTCACTGATATCTTAATTTCCCCCTCAAAGGCACTATTACACACTATGAGTAACTTCTATGATTATTTCTTAATTATTGGCATCCCAAATGGATATCAGTCCAAAGAAAATAGGGAACCTGTGTTTCTTTCATTCCTTGGGACAATTTTCAAACAAAGAGCTTTGTTGACACTCAATAAAAGGTGTTGAATGGCAGAAGGAAAGAAAGATAAAAATGAGAGAAGGAATTCTCTCAGCTAGTAAAAGGCTTTAACTCTTTCAATAGAGCTGCTCCATAAAACTAGACAAAGTCAGTGAATACACCAAAACCATTTACAGTATAAAATAAATGGAAGGTCAGAACTCAGGATCAGTTTACCATCACAGAATCTTAAGCTCAGTGCAAAGCATTGACACAATCACATCCAAATTAAAGTAAAGTTGCACTAGCAAGTCTCTAAGATAAAAAGATCACAGGTCCCCAGAGGAGCAGAGTTATGCAAGGAAATTCTGTACAACATAGGAGATGTGAGACTGGAAACACCAATCACTAACAGATTGTATGTGGTGGACCCCAGATGGCCAGTTCCATCGTCTCCAGTACCGATGTACATTAGCAAGCTTAATTTCCCAAGCTTAATTTCTTAAAGACTATTTCAGCTTTGTTTTCTAGGTATAAATCTATGCTTGTTTTCTTGTGTGCCTTTGGTCAGAATCTTATTACTAGTAGTTCTAGGCAGATATCCATTACCTTCTGGCTTACAAGACATTTGTGGAACACACACAGTCCTATGCAGGAGAGAGAGACCAAACACCTTGAAGAAAGGTGTCCAGGTAGCCCTAATGGGGGAAGTGAATGGGAATCTACAGGGGATAGGGGAAGGAGCTGCTCTTTACATAAAGGCTATCTGGAGGAAGCGATGCACACCTTAGGAAAAACAAGTCCATGTAGACTCACATAGTCTTCAGACTCACCTCAAGAGAAATTCTTCTGTCTAATGTAAATACAGTCTGCAACATGAAGAATGAGATGCATAAGTCAAAGTCATAATCCCTCTTTGTGTCTATCATCTAAAACTTTGTGTCCATTTTAGCATCTAGTGTGTTTAGGAAATATCAGTAATCCCTTTAAGCCTGGATTTGGATTTATGTTCTAAACCCTCAGAGAGAACTCACATTCATTCACTCAGCATGGATTTATTAAACTCTCAGCTATTTTGTGCCAGGTAGTGGGCATTCAGTAGGAAACAAGTTAGATATGGTGTCTGCATTCATGTAGCTTACAGAACTGGATAAAGAAAAGACACTATTCAAATTAGTAAATAAGAAGAGTAAAAGACAAACCCCAATGAGAAAAATAGACTAATATGCATTCACTTTGTATGGCTCATTTACCACTTGGGCTTTTAGGTTTTCCCAAAGAGGCCTGATTAGCAGTTAAACTCGGGCACAGGATACTTGGTGTGATGCAAAGGGAGAACTGGGCCAAGTAGCCACTGATGCAAGATTTCTTCTGTTTCTCTTTTGAGCCTGAGCTGATAATTTGCAAGACTACCACAAAAAGAGTAGTAACACAGAACACTATTAGTGGCTACTGAGGCTGAATAGACAAAAGCACTCTTGTTGAGACAACTTTTTGGAATGTGGTTAAGCACACAGACCTTCCTCACAGATATGTTCAGATTAGAAGGCAATCCCTGCCACTAGGAGCTAAGTGATGTTGAGACTACTGGGAGGTAAGCCAATAGTAGACTGTCTTTAGAATGCAGATAGTAACTGTCTGCCTCTTGAAGTAAATGAGAGAATTAAACACGATCATTCACGTCAAGTATTTAGTATATTGCCGCATTGACAAGACATGGAGAGCTCGATACATGGGAGCTTCCATTAATTAACCAGTATTGCACCCATCGCACAGACTTGTGGGATCCACCAGATCCAATGTTCTACCTGAGGGAAAACCTGGAGCTCACCTGGCAGAGTTTCAGGGCATGGTGTACAGAACCACAGGTGGAATCAGTCATGATTACCGTGGTCTGTACTCTGCTCCTTCCTGGACACAGTTGGATGACAATGGTACAGAAAACAAAGGTGACACCTAGCCAGTTTCTGAAACACCATGTGAAGTAGAAATTGTATAGTAGGTGACACAACTTCTTTCATTGCCATTGTTCATGGTGTGCACAGGTTTCTCCCTTGGGGAGCAAACCAGCTTAGCTCAAATCCAGCCAGGCCTAGCTTCAAATTTGAAAACCTTGCAAGGAAAGTACAATGAAGGAGAGTGCTGAGGAGGTGACTGAAGAGAACGGGGGAAAAATGATTTCAGTTCAGTGGACTAGATTGTTCCTGCAGTTGCTGCTAATATGTTGTTTTACCCTCTGGTCATATTATTTCTGTCTTACTGTATCCTCTGATGTGCTCCAAGACTGATTCAAGGAAGACTGAAAAGTAACTACTGCATCATGTTTTTATTTTAATCTTTATTTTGAATGGGTGCATCATAATTGTGCATATTTATGGACTACAATATGGTATCTTGATATAGGTACATAATGTGTAATGATCAAGTGACAGTGATTAGCATAACCAACATATCAAGCATAATTTTATTGTGATAGGAACATTTAAAAATCCTTTCTTCTTGCTATTTTGAACAATGTTATTTTGAACATTTTGAAAAATATATTTTAAAAAAATATATTTTGAAAAAAAGACTTTGAAAAGCATAAGAACTTGATCCTCCTGTCTAAGTGGCACAGAAAGAACCCAGAATAAATTTACTACTAATAGAAGCAACACTGGATCCATCCTATTAAAACCCCTGTTTTTATATAATCCTTTCCAGATACATTAACAGGAACTTATAATGCTGGACATGCTCTCTGTTTGTGCTAAGAATATACATTTCATGCTCTGCCCAGGGTCACAAAACACCATATAATTATATTTCGCGAAGGACATCCTTCCGAGCTTAGGAAGACTTTTAAGTAAAGAAGTAGCCTCTGAACAAGCAAAGAAATAAGGAAAACCAACAAAGGTATGTCACTAAAGAAAGAAAGAAGCCAGATACCTTTTGGCAAAATAGTCATTACATGCCATTGGGCCTACAGCCTAGCACAGAGCCTGGGAAGGATTCTCAAGAGATTCAATCCCACTGTCCAAAAGAGATTACAAATAGAGTCTGTAAGAAAAATACAATATGTCTTCCTTGGTGAAAGTAACCAGCACTAATTTAGAAAGTACTGTGTAAGAGGTAAATAAATCAGGGCTGGGAAGTTGGCTCAGTGGTAGAGCGCTTGCCTTGCATGCCTGAGGCCCTGGGTTCGATTCCTCAGCACCACATAAGCAAAAAGAAAAAACCCGGAAGTGGTGCTGTGATTCAAGTGGTAGAGCGCTAGCCTTGATCTGAAGAGCTGAAGGACAGTGCCTAGGCCCAGAGTTCAGGCCCCAGGACCGGACAGAAAGGGGATTAAGTAAGACTTACTAAACAAACGAAAAAAAAAAAAAAAAAAAGGTAAATAAATCAAACCACAAAAATATAAATAGGCCATCTGAAGAAATGGACAAAGGACTTGAACAGATGTTTCTCCAAAGATAAGATCCAAATGGTGAACAAGCATTTGAAAATGTGTTAGACATTATTAATCTTTATTATTATTTAATCATTAGTGGAGTCTAAATACCCGCCATAATGAGATACAACTTCACACTTGCAAAATGGCTCTATGAAAGTGAAAAGAGAGAGGTGGGAATAATAGGTGTCAACAACAGTGTGGGAAAGCAGGAACCTTTGTACACTGTTTGAGAGGATGCAACCCAATGGAGCAAATCATACACTTCAAAGGTGTGAATTATGTGAGATATGAATTATATCTCAATTAGGTTAGAAAACGACAATTTAAAAACCCATAAACTAGTTATGTGCTTTCGAGTGGTTATTAGAATTCACCTCTCCCCCCTCAATAAAAATCATGCTGCTTGCCCATCAATACACACAAATATAATAGCTTTTCAATGTATAATTCGCAATAGCAAAAGGTAGGAAACAAAGAATTGTAGGAATTGGTTAGGCCAATTATAATAGGAACAAAAATAGGAATATAATATATGTAATTAAACACAAATTCTACAAGAATATTCAGTACTTGGAAAAAGTTTTTGAGATGCCATTGAATGGAAGATTTAGGATAAAAAGTGGTATATAAAGGTTGGTTCTGAAATTTTTCAAAGGCAATGCACGAAAATAAAAAGACCAGCAATAGAATAATAAAGACCACAAAATATGTGATCAGTACCACTAGACGCTGTTTTATGATCTAAATTCACTTAATCACTCCTAGAACCTCTAGCGTAAATGATCTTATTATTCTCTTTTGTAAATGAGTAAACTAAAAGCCACATTCTCATTGTGAAATGAGTAACTTTGACAGTAAGGCAAACTCTTATTCGCCTCAACTTCCATTCCCAGAATGTAAAGTTTGTCAAAGACTGGGGTTTTTTTTCTACATCATCTAGGAGAGATTGCCCCAAGCACTTTTTTTCCACAGAAAGTTTCATATATGCATCCCTTCTCCCAACTGGAAAAAAAAATGGTGAAAGTTAACAATATATCTAAACGTACTGAATTTCACATGGAAATACAAGACCTACTTTCAGTGATGACTGCAGAGCCCATAAAGGGTTCAAGTAGAACAGGCCTTGTTTGAAATCCATGCCTTTCTGCCTATGACCTTGATCCAAATCGCCTGAGCCTTTTACCTGCCATCAGTAAAACTGGGGAAAATATTGTGACATTTGTCCATCTGAAGATAAAAGAAGACTGGATAGCAAAAGTACTATATAAAGATAGCATGTTTTAGTAACTTTTATAATATTCCATTAGAATGTAGACAAACAATAAGAGAGGATCTAACACAGGCTGCAAGACAATATTGATATTGGGAAAATCAATTAAGTTCTATTTAAAAAACACATGGGGAAACTGGGGACCAGTGGATCATATCTGTAACTCTAGCTACTCAGGAGGCTGAGGATCACAGTTCAAAGCCAGCTCGGCCAGGAAAAGTCCATTAAACTCTTATTTCCAATTAATAACCAAAAATCAAGAAAAAAAAGCCAGAAGTGGAGCTGTGGCCCAAGTGGTAGAGCAGTAGCCTTGAGCAAATTTGTTCAGACAGCCCCAGGCTCCAAATTCAAGTCCCAGTATACACCAAAAAAAAAAAGAATGAATGAACAAAAAAGTATTTAAATAAAATATATGGGACTATAGAAGAATGTTCATACTTTCCCCATGGGTTAAGAGAAACTTGACCTGTTTATGGATGCAGGTGTAAATAAATAACTACTGAAATGTTTTACATAAATATATTTCAGTACAATTTGTTGAAAGTCCTATCCCTCTTTCAATTCAAATGAGAAGTAGTACAAAACAGAAAAAATAAAATAAAAGGAAGTACAGAGCTCTGTTTTTAACCTGGTATTTGTTCTCTATCCCTGGCTTCCTACTTCCCACACACCCAACAGAGAATGAGATGCAAAGTCATCAGCAGGTGCAGCAGTAGGGGGTCTCTAGAGAACCTCCTTTGGCAATTTTCTAATTGTTCAAATCTTGCATTGGGGTATTTCTGCAAATTAGTAGCTCTATTAACTAGACTAGAAAGTCGACAGTTAAGGGGATTCCTTAAGGCAGTACTGATGAGTTTATAGAAGAAATAGCAACTGCCCTTAGCTCAAATATCTGTTAGAGAAAGGAAGGATGTAGTTTCATTATTTCTGAATAAGCTCACGAAGGTGAAAAACAATTAAAAGGACCAAAAATCATTGGTAACGATTGGCTGCAGTTGCCAAGCTAATGGTGCAACTGGAGATGAACCTTTCAATCTGGTCTCAGAGCAGTCAGAACGATGGAAATTGCAACGAATATGCTCTTCAGTTATTGGATAGCAGGGTAGACATTCTGTTATCGGCTTACTTGAATACAAAACCATGAGGACAGCAAGAAAGGAGGGATATTTGAGGTGCCAAGACTTCCACAGAAACTGAAGCACTCCATATCCAAGTGTTATGCTATTTTACTATAAATCCTGATTTAAGAAAACTAAGGAGTTGTTTCCTGCAGAGTACCATCTGGCCACAGAACACCTTCTCTAAAAGAGCAGTGTAATTTTGCTGATATATGGTTAAAAAAATACAGCTGAGCAGCTGAGAAACTAGATGTTCCATAACCCCCATCCTTCCAACTGTCAAAACACTATGAGGGTCCACTCTAGAAAAAAACAAAAAAGAAAAATATATACATTAAAGAACCTGCCGTAACTCATTGGCTGGAGTGAATGAGGTCAATGAAACATACTAGCCAGAGTTGGGTAAGTGCTTTTTAGTAGAAACCATTAAACCTTAAAAGCAAAGAAAAAGAAACCCAAGAAATGAAAGCCCACTCTACAGGGTTCATGAATCACTAGAAA
This sequence comes from Dipodomys ordii, assembly GCF_000151885.1. Taxonomy (NCBI): domain Eukaryota; kingdom Metazoa; phylum Chordata; class Mammalia; order Rodentia; family Heteromyidae; genus Dipodomys; species Dipodomys ordii. The sequence continues at coordinate 10,412,227 of NW_012267281.1, forward strand.
AGTCAAAATTTGGGGACAAGTTACTGCAAGAGGTCAAAATTCAATATGCTTAAACATTTTGTCTTCAATAAAAATAATTGCCTAGGCCTGGGTGTTCAGCTTAGTATTTGAAACTGAGATTCAGAATAAACCGATTTTGGACATGGTGACACCTGTTCTGAGAAAACTTTTACTTCAGGATGATGACCAGAGATGGATTTATTTTATTGAAAGGTAAAACATACTTAAGAAATACTGCTGTTCTCTAGTGATCAAAGGTAGCTGGCATTGATCATCAAGACTCACAATCAATCTAATCCAGGTATATATCAGTTATGAGGAGTGACATCGAGTGTAATTGTACCATTTAAAATCTCCCTACTAGGACCCCAAAGAAGGACAAGCTAAATTTATACTGAAGTCATGGGTTAGAAGATGGTTCTTAGAGTTGTAGGAGATGCCCCTCTCTGAGTAACATTCCATCTACCTAATGGCTTCCAGCTTCCATTACACTGCTACTTACTAAAACAGGAGTTTCTCTCTGGTTTGTTTCCCAGAAGAAAAGAGACAAAGTTGTTTGCATGTTTGTTTGGGGATTTCCTTCCTTCCCTTCCTTCCCTCCCTCCGTCCCTCCCTCCCTCCCTCCCTCCCTTCCTTCCTTCCTTCCTTCCTTCCTTCCTTCCTTCCTTCCTTCCTTCCTTCCTTCCTTCCTTCTTTCCTTCCTTCCTTCCTTTCATGTGGTTATGTATGTCCATATTGGGGCTTGAACTCAGGTCTTAGGTGCCATCTTAAGTTTACGTAAATTTATCTTAATGATTACTCACAAACCTCTGAGTAAATGGAGGGGGCTGTAAATACAAATGGACTAATAAAGAAAAACAAAAAGCTAGCACACTAATAACCTTTAAATAAAAAAATAAAGGGGAAAATATTAACAATAGATTTTTTGATGAGTATTATCATCAGGTAATAAAGATTAATCTGGAGGAGAAAAACATTTAAAAATATAACCTTACTGGGCACTGGTAGCTCATGCCTGTAATCTTAGCTACCAAGGAGGCTGAGATCTGAGGACCATGGTTCAAAGCCAGCTAAAGCAGGAAAGTCTGTGAGACTCTTATCGCCAATAAACCTCCTAAAAACCAGAAGAGGAGCTGTGACTCATAAGTGGCAGAGCACTAGTCTTAGGCAAAAAAAGCTCAGAGACAGTGTGCAGGCCCTGAGTTCAAGCCCCACGATTGACCAAAAAAAAAAAAAAAAAAAGCCTTAAAGCTTGGAATATACTAACTGCTTAGCAGATCCTCTCCGAAACCAGAAACCAAGAAGTATTTCTCCAAAAGTTCACTGCGGTTCCCTTTCCCTCTCTTGTGCATACAACACTGCCGCTGGTGGACATAATGATTTAGATGCACTCTGAGTGTCAGCAGCCACCCCAGCACCTCTGTTAGGGGTCCAGAATATACTACGCTGATGGGGCTATTACCTCTCCATTGTCTATGAGTTCCATTACATAAAGGAGAAAGTTGAAACCAAAATTCACCGAGACAGAGTTCAGCTCAAAGTACACATCTCCAACTGGCCACCCTTGGTGCTTTGACCCTTTTTCTTCATTACAGCTCCAAAACTGCTTATCAACCATCTCCACTGAATTCTCCAAGGCATTTCTTGTCAAGGGAAAATTGAAAAACTACAGAGCATTTCTATTTGCTTGCCATCACTCTTTTCCTCAGCCACATAGGCTCTGATTTCCCCTCCTCATCACCCCACCGCAACCCATCTCTCCTTTTACTATTATTATCTTTAAGTAGTTGGACACACATTCATTCATTGATTCATACTCTCACCCATTCATTTACTCATTCACTCATTCTTCCATTCCCTTATTCCCTCACTCAGTCAACTCACCCACAACTCATTTACTTACTCACAAATTCATTTGTACCAAACCTTTTCCTAGATTCTGGTAATTCTAACATAAAAAATGCAAAAGTTCTTGCCCTGATGAAGCTTAAACTGTCCCAAGAATGTTATATGGATGGCAACAAAAACTATCAGGAAAAATGGAGCAGAACCAGCAGACAGAAAGAAATGAGGAGGATGGTGGAGACTATTAACCTCAAAGAGATCAGGAAAGCTGACTTTTTTTTTTAAGTACAATTAGAAGAGATGATTGCCTCTCAGTTTGGTAAATACCTAAGCCTGGTGAGATGCTCTATCCAGCCTGCAGGGTGACCTAAGCCCATGTCTGAGCAGATGGAGCTTCCAAGAGGTAAACTGAGGCAAAGCCTTCCCTAAAGGCTTTTCATGAGCTATCAGCTGATCTACCTGGCCAAACACAGGAAGACCTAGGAAGATAGCTCAGGCTCAGGAACACAGTCTAGAGATGGTATTTCCTTAACAGCTTGTAAATATACAGATGACAAGCTAATTGTCAGGTGGATGTCTTTTCAGAGACGTATAACGCAATGGTTATGTGGACAGTAGGCCAAGAGAAGGTGAATAGCAGTTCTTTTCTAGACCTGATATTTTCTTGGGAATATCATATAAGCTTCAATTCATCACCTATAAAATATCAAACTCAAAAGGCTATTGGGATATTGGGTTGCATCACTAATGGATGAAAGTTTGGCAGAGCTCCTGATCCCAAACCAAGGGCTATAAGACTTTCAGAATTGAGACCAAATTAAAAATCTGTATTATATCCTAGAAATGATAGAGTAGAATGTCATATAAATACATAAAACCCAATCATTCCCAAAGCTAGGACCTAACTTTATGTCAGAGAGCCAATACTTCAAATCTCAGTTAAATGAAAAAGCCATAAATTGAAACCATATGTAGACATATATTTCTCTCAAAATCTCTATTGCAAGAGTTGAGTTCAACAAAATTCCAATAGCATTTTACATTTAGATGAAAGTCAGTCCTTATTGAATTCTATTCCCTTATGAACCATATATAGGGATTTGAGGTAATCTGATCAAGAAATAGAATCAAGAATAAGTAGCTTCTTTAAAAGTTGATCAAATTGCGATTAAGAAAATATATATCCACCAATATTGTTTTGTGTTTGAAGTCAGTAAGAAGAGTGAGTGGTTCCAAATCTGTGCTGACTTAGAGTCTCAGGGAATGATCTATTTGAAAGTAAGGTCATTGTAGATAGAATTAAGTGCAGGATGTAGCAGAAATCATGCTGGGTTACATTGTGCGCTAAATCTGGTGGGAATATTCCTATTAAGAGAAAGAAAACTACATAGTGACACAGGGATGGAGGCCAGAATGGGGAGGTGTAGTCATTAGCCAAAGGGATGCCTAGAACATCCACACACCGAAAGAAACAAAGCTTATCATGTCCGGAGGGAGGAAAGCCCGACTAAAACCTTGACTTCTGGCCTCCAGAACTGTGAGAGAATACATTCACAACACCATGTTTGTGGTGATTTGTTGCTGGAACCATAGGACAGTAATGCGATTATTTTCTTAAATATTCACTTATGCCTGTGTGTCTGCCACAACCTTCACCAACCACATTAGCACTCTCCTGAGCCTAGAGTGAGACAACAGAGACATGGATGTCAGAGGTCCTTTGTGGGCCTGGTAACCACAGAGGAGCTAGGTGAGTTTAAACCATGTTTTCTGCAAGTTACTATTGACCCTCTTTGTACACTATTAGTTCACACACTACCATGAAACACAATTGGTTCCCTTGGGCCATGCCTTTTCCATAAATTTTAATTCTGACAAGAAGACAAAGGCAAGAATCATCACGGCCAGTGTAAGAACGGTCAGGGGAGATGTAGTAAGGAACAATAAGCATCATTTAAAAAAGCTCAAAGAGGAGAATTATCTACATCGAGGCAGTGTGTTTCTGCAGTAATGTTTCTACCTTCCATTTAAAGACAGATAAATTTTCCATGACAGCTCTTAATAGCCTTCACAGTTATTCACTGAACTTGCCCTCAAAATTACAGAGTAATAAAAGGATAATAGCATTTGACTGACTACAGTGGCAAGGTGGGATTTTTCAATAAAGGGGCCTTTTCATTTCCACATTTACCGGATGGCCCAGTCAGGATGCTGTGTGTGTGTGTGTGTGTGTGTGTGTGTGTGTCTGTGTGTCTGTGTGTGTCTGTGTCTGTGTCTGTGTAGACAGAGCAATGATACATCTTTTGTCACTTTGATGTCACTTGATTTATTTATCTATACAAAAGTGGAATATTTTTTCTTATCCAACACATCCACATTGTCCAAGTGATTACATGAGAATAGTAAAACTTGTTCTCTCTTAGGTTGCAACAATAACATAAATTGGCCTGTATTCAGATAGTCACAGAATTGGCAAGGGCATTAATTACTAATAGATTACATAGATTCTAATGTAAAACTCAGCTTTGCTCACTATTCTGTAAACTATAATTATAATGTGGAGCTGCTACTAGAAAGAATAAAGAAATAGAATCACTTATGGTAACACCCAACTAAGTTTTGGGGGAACTGAGAAAGGGAGGAACCACAACAGTGACTATAAACCAAAAGGTTTATTTGGAAACATTCATTTCTCTACATTGTTCATATTGTCAAACTAAACATGAATTAATTCTACAAGAGGCAGAGATTGGGGGGGTTCAGAGTTTAAGGCCACCCTAGGCAAAGTGTTAACAAGACAACGTCAAACAAGGAAGGCATACTGACAAAGTTCTGTACCCATGTTATATAGGAAGCAAAGCAGACATATTACAATTCAAAACCTACCTGAGAAAAAATTACTAGTGCCTCTCTGAAAAAAACTGTAAGTCAAAAAAGACTTGAGGTTGGGCTCATTTGTTACAGTATGTACTTAACAAATACTAAGCCCTGAGTTCAGAACCATGTCCATTTCCCTCTAGCCATTCTGGCTCCTCCAACATTCAGATTCCTGGTCTATGAGCAGCTATTTCTCCACTTGCTCCATAAGAACCAGGTCCTTCATGTTCATTTGGGATTCCCTACCAATGCCTTTTTTTCCCCACAACTGTTAGAAGGATCTTGTCAAGGCACAGATCAAACGGATCAAGTTAGTTCCTGTTTCAGACTTTCCAACAGTCTCCTTTACATCCTGTACAGATCCCCAAATCACTGACTGGCAGGGCTTATGCAATGATGCAGGGAAGAGGCCCAGACACTCTTTCCCATTTGCCTTCCAGTGCCTTCCCTGCCTCAGGGTCCTGGTGTCTAGCCACACGGTCCTGAATCATGTTAGCCTTGCAGGGCCTCAGCTCTACAGCTGGCACATTCTAAATTCTTCACCTTCCTGTTTCATGTAGAAATAAGGGCCCTGGATCCCACCCATCCCGCAGTAGCATGTTCACTTTACCCAGGACCTCATTTACCCACTAATAACTCCATCTCAATTTGTTTATGCATCAATATATGACTTTCCATTTCCTTATTTTCTGAATCTCTCTAGTAGAGGAACATCTCTCTTGCAGAAGCTTTTAGAGTGAAATTCATCATATAAAACACCTCTAGTAGAGTGACCATGTCTTTCTGCTTCCATGGGGCATGCTTAGTAGAAAACCTACTTCCTAATACAGAATTCAACACTAAGGAAAAAATATTTTCTTTAATGAACAATTAATTCAAATTTAAGGAAACACATACCAAAATCAAGGTAAATTTACCTCACCATAGCAGAATATGTCAACATAGAGTAACAATACTCATGACTCAGGAACTGTGGTGGCAAAGAAGGCTTATGGGCTATATGTTTGCTTGCTTCTTCTTTGTTTGTTTGCTGGGGGTAGTAAGGTTTGAGCTCAAAGCCTTATATTTGTGAGGCAGGGATTCTGCCACTGGAGCCATACCCCCCAGCTTTCTCAACCTTCTGCTTTCACTATTCCAAGCTCTAAAAGCTCATTGTGTAACAATAACTAACATGCTCTTGGATCTAACACGAAAGACAGTCACACCACCAACTCAGAAATGTAGGGAACTGTTTTGTCATCTTCACTAAGTGGTCCTATAATTTCATGTCCAGCCCTGATGAATACAGAAGTAATACTGATGAGCTTTATCTTGTTCTCTCCTCTTTAATCCATTAATACTCTTATGATTTCTTTATAATTACCACCATGTTAATCTAGCTAGTTATAAATGCATGTGATTATCAACCACAATTAAAAGCAAAAAAATACCAAAGAGGCTTTTAGATTGAAACTCATCATGGTAACACACCTGAAATGAAATACCTTCAGATGTAGGCACAATCCTTCCAAGTGGACCACTCCTTTCATGCTGATTTCTCTACTGGCCAAAATCCAAGTAGCCACCTTTTAAAATCTCAGTGTGTTTCAAAAAGTTAACACTTGTAAAAGTTCTGATAATATATCACAGATCAATGATATCATCTCAAACCAAGATATACACTGTTGAAAGCATTAGTTTCTTAAGAGTGAAGACTAAGTATAAATATTGTTTAGGTAACAAGAGAAACAATCACACAAAAAGATAAGCTATATAATTTGGAAAGGTTGAAGTCGTAAATATCCAACTTAATTGAATGCTCAGAGTATTTCCAATATAAGAAGAAAAATTTCAGAAAATTAAAAGTATATTCAGTCTCCATGTTAAGTATATGTATATGTTACATGTATGTTACATATACGTATATGTTAAGTACATGTCTGTGTTAAATATGTATCTGTGTCTGTGTAACAGCTCATAAAAAATACAGGATCCGGGGCTGGGTGGTAGAGTGGCTCAGTGGTAGAGTGCTTGCCTTGCTTGCATAAGACTCTGGGTTCAATATCTCAGCACCACATAAGCAGAAAAAGCTGGAAGTGGCGCTGTGGCTCTAGTGGTAGGGTGCTAGCCTTGAGCTGAAGAGCTGAGGGACAGAGCCCAGGCCCAGAGTTCAGACCCCACGACCAACCAAAAAAAAAAAAAATACAGGATCCAAAAAGCAGATTTTATTCTAAATACTATAATGGGAGGTAGGGTGGAATTCAGTTTTCCAGCATTAACTAGAAATAATTTTAAAAGCAAATAACATTACTAGAAAGCTATATACAAGAAATAGTAACCAGGGAAATGAAAAGCTGAGAACCAATCTTTTCACAGCACACTAATAGACATTTCCTTTTCTTATTAATTAATTGTTTAGGTGCTACACTAATACTAAATACACTGGTGAAATTTTGCGGGGAAAATTTGAAAATGTATCATTCCCTAAACCCATTTTCAAGGCACATACCACTGTTTGGTCATGGTAGTCTTTTCCATTGAACTGAGCTGTAATCTCAAAAATCTTTTTCAACACAGGGCAGACCACAATTATAGATTGATCTGAACCACTGGAATATAATACCAACTTTAGTGTAGTATTAGAGAAATCCCTGTGAGGGAGACTGGCAGGAAGAAAAGATTGAAATAAATGTTACATTCAGGATGATAGTGACATTGTATAAATAAAGTATTGAAAATAAAATGGGATAATCTTTTATTCATCATCTCTCTTAGAAACCGCCCAAGACACAGACATATGATTTGCTCTTAAAACTACAAAGATTTTTACACTAAGAAAATAATAGCATGTTTTAGCAATTATTACGATGTAAAAAGACACAGCAATTTTTATATCCTTATTAGCTTATTTCAATAGCAACTTAGTTCTAGAAAGCTAATGGTTCGCCAATTTGATAATGCCTTTTTTGGCACTATTTCATAAATTTTGACAACATAATTGCCAAGGACTTTCTCACAGCATTTCAAGATAAATAAAAAATAGATAATTAATTATTCTGTGTTACCAGACTTATTAATGCCAAATTAGAAGACTTCCACATTACACTAGGCCAACTGAAAAGAAATGCTGAAATCTTAAGTTGAATGAGAGAGTCCTTTGAAATAAAAATTTTGAAACATTCATCTTCGATGAATAATGAATCACCACTCTGAATGAGAAAGGAAAAAAAAAAAAGAATGTCCCATTACATCATTTCTAGATTTGGAGATAATCGGAAGCATTGCTGCAATTGAGTATCTATCACCGTTCACAGAAGTGAGGTGTACATCAATGTCATGTTAGATTTCAACACTGGTCAAAACTGGTAATAGAAAAGAATTAAAATTTCAAGATGGATAATATGCTTGTACTTCCCAAAACTAAAGCATGTTGAAGATCTAGGAAGGCAAAGAAGGCAACGCATTGCAATTCATTGGCCCTCATACTATAATTGGTATACTCCAAGTACTAAGAATGCATGCAACAGTAGGCAGTAGGTAGGGGTGAATGGAGCCTAGAACAATGAAAAGACCTGTATTCTAGTGTCTCCTTTATGATACTTCATGCAATGATACTGGGACATTATTGAAGTTCATTGTTGATTTCCTCAGCTTTGAAATTAGAAAACTGAGGTAGGTAACTTGTAAGGTCTCTCTCATTACTATGACTCTAGAACATATTAGGATACCGAAGACAAGTTTCACCCGTCTAAAGTCTCCGTTGAATACATGACCCAGAGCAATGAAAAGAAAGTTCAATTTTTATTCCAGTGAGTTATGTATGAGCCAATAATCTCAGTGATTGTCTGGAAATTAGTTGATAGAATTAATGATAATAATTTAGAATGCAGCTCATTGGAAAATGCTTCGTGATAATGCTTGCCTTTACGGAAAATATAGAATGCTCATTTCAACGCCATAGCATCAGACACAACAGTAAAACAAATTCTCTTAGTAAAGGCTGCCTGAAGCAATGATACAATCTGTTATGAGTACAGATGATCTTAAAGTCCATTATGTAGAGAAAAGCAGAAAATCATAAACACTGAAATTGTGACCTCAGCTACACAAAATGACTTTGGGATCCTTTGTCAGCATACTTCATTTTTAATGTGAAATAATTTATGATAAATATAAAACTTCATTTTTATTATATTCATTGTTTAAGTCCATTCATTTTTTTCATTAACATCTAAACAATTTATGCTTATGAGCTGTCAACAAGAAACCCATTGAGATTAATATTGCCAATGAGTCACTCAATTGTTTGAGTGTAGATAATTGTATGGCAGGCTAACTGAGGAATTGAAAGGAATTGCTTTAAGTGAAAAAGAAACTGAGCTTTGAAAGCTGAGTACTAGTTGAAGGCAATCTCCCCCAAGGGCTGTCTGCACTGGCGTAGGTGCCATGTTGACCTGGGAGAAAGTCAAGAAGTAAGCCACTGAACCTAAGGATATGTCACTCTGGAGTTCTACTTTAATTCATGAACAGAAGTTTCATATATTTAGGCTGCTTATAGTGGTGCATGCCTGTAATATCTTCTGTTCAAGAAGAAAAGGTAGGAAAATCCCTTCCGAGGCTGGTCCTTACAAAAGTAAGAGGACTCTATCTGAGAAGCAAGCTAAAAGCACAAGGACTGGACTGTGGTTTAACTGGTAGTGGACATATCTAACAAGTACAAGGCCCAGAGTTCAATTCCCAGTACTACTATAAAAAAAAGGGAAAAAAGGGGGGGGGGGAAGGAAGAGGGAAGGAAGCCTTCAAGTAACAGATTTATTTCTGTAGTTATTTGTGATTTCAAAAAATGTACAATTATGTTCCATCTTTTGCCTAGAGTATTAATCACTAAAGTCTTGATATTTATAATTTGCTCTAGTATATTATTACAAAGGCTTAGTTACTCGGCTGCAGGCTCTCAATCTACCTCAGTATGCTCAAAGCATGACCAGATTTTGAATGCAAATAAAAAGCAGAACAAAAAAGGAATATTGAGCCTATATCTACAGTGCTATTTGAAAATATATTCATTTGAAAATGCTATTCCGCATGAAAATACAACCAATTTACTTGAGTTAAAATAAATCTTAGTTTGATTAACTTTTCAATTCTACTTCTTGCTTCTTTTATAATAAGACATTTCCTTTGAATAACAGATTTCAGTCAGTAGTTTCACAAGGAAATTGTTTATTAAACAGTTTATTTGAGATAGCAGAGATACCTTATCATTTAGGTAGGAGAGGTGATACACTCAACAGATAGAAGAGTAGATTATGAAGAGAACAATACCAGCCCTGGGACTTCAACTCAGGGCCAAGGTGCTGTTCTTGAGCTTTTGGACTCACAGCTAGGGCTCTAGCATCTGGGCCACAAGTCCACTTCTGGCTTTTTAGTGATTAACTGAAGACCAGAGTCTCACTGATTTTCCTGCCCTGGATGGCTTCGAACTGCGATCCTTAGATCTCCTCAGTCTCCTTAGTAGCAAGAATGACAAGCAAGAACTACCAGGCCTGCTTAAACCCATCTCTTTATCAGAAGATACTCATGTAAAGTTTTATTTGTAACAAACAAAATGGAGGCTAATTTTACCAGGGTCTTTCTTTCTTCAGGGAATGTTGTTCTATATCTGCTACTGAAATCTTTTTGCTATGAAGTTATAAAGTGATGGACTACTTTTGGTTTTATCATTGTTTTCTTAAACCAGACCAATGACCTTTCCACCTCTGACCCTGTACAGCCCTGACCCTACCAGCAACTAATCCCAGAAGGGCTCATAAAAGCAAGCTGCAGACTCCAAGAGTAGTCAGATCTAGGGCATCATTCAGGACCATCTCCAACTTCTTGCCCCTTTCCTGACACAGAGTACTCTTGCACATTCCTATCTCATCTATCTTGGCCAGGACACAGAGTTCCCTACTGTCTTTTGTGTTTCTACTCCTGATTTCTTGGATTTCTATATACATTTTGGTTTATGGTATCATGGGAGATTTACTTGAGAGAGCCAGGGTGCTTCAAGTACTCATCTAACTCAAATATAACACACTGGTTTACACTCCAGAGGTACTGAAAAACTTTCTTTTTTCTGCCTGACTGGGATTTTTGGAAAAGATATACACATGTAGGGGCACAATTGCACATCTGCACAAACAACCAGGTTAGTAACAAACACTAAACTATCTTCAAGGTTATCTTGTGGTACAAAAAAATTATGAACTGGAAAGAAATGAAGAAATAAAGAAATTAACAAAATATCCCCTCCTGGAACTATTAAAACTGTTTATAAATACATCTTCTAAGTTCCTAAAATGAAGATACAATCATTGTATGCACATGGCAGTGGTCTGTAGAGGCTTAAGTTGGTTACCACAAGAAGGATATTTTTTCATGCATTGAGAATGTTCTTATGGCAAAAGTACACAGAAATATGTAAACACAGTGAGAAAAATTAAAAGAAGATTTTAAAGAGAAAAACAAATTGATACAGCAAGCTCCCATTTACCTCACTTAAGGCCACTGTTTTGTTAATTCTCATGAGTTCTAAAAATAGCAGTCTTTTAGTATCATTTACATCTGAGTCAGAAGCATAATCAGGAAAATAATAAGTTATGAATAATTAAGTAGGCTTGATGCCATTATTAGTGAGGAGCTATTATTAATTTTACAGAGTTCAGGATAGCATGGGTTTCAAAAAGCAAAGGGGGCTTGCAGCAAGTTAAAGAGTAGATTGCTAGAAGAACTGATTGTTTATCAATGACTCTGTGCTCACTGATTGGACCACAATGCAGTTCTCAAAGATAAGATGATCAGACATGAAAATCAAAGACAGAAAGCATCCTAATGTGATTCATGTCACCAGACATAGGGTTAGTTTTGAATAAGAAAATTTTTCCTAGGTAGAATTCCAAAAATAGGTCTACATTTTCCTCAATTTTAGGCTTAAAATACAAAGAATAGAAAAAGACAATCATTATATATCTGTACTTCTAAAGAAGACAGAACACTGGTATCACTTCTTTCAGAGTTTTTACCTCATTTGCTTACTGATATTTATCCAAACTACATCTGAGATAAGAAAGAAGCCACTGAAAGAGGGAGCAGGACTTGAGGGGCTGTAAGGAGTTCAAGTTTCCAAATATCCGCAAAGACCATAGTTATGTAGTTAGGGTCAGACACATCTTAGCTCCTTCCTGCCCAACCTCCCTTCCCTCCCATGCTTTCACATGACTAGAACTAATTTACTGTATCTGGAATAACTCATTAACACATCACAAGGAGACTCACAGTCACGTGACACCTAGGGAGACAACTTCATGAAACTACTATCTCATTCCTCACCGTGCTCCTGTTGCATAGACAGAAATTGTGTTTGAACAAGGAGAATGTTTTTCAATAGTTTCTTCTAGTGCTGGCTTTCCTCCCATCCTCTGCTCTGTTATCTCTAAATTTTCACTCACAGTGAGGCTAATTGAATGGACAGATGTTTTCTAAAGTATTTTCAGTAATATCTAATTACTTTAACTCACCTCAGAATATCCCAAATCTGAGTGCTTATGGAAATCAGTAGGAAATCTTGAAGAAGATTGCTCTTAAGGGTTGTTAACCCTTTGGATCAGATTCTCCGGGTATAACCACTAGGAATTATTATATAAAAGATTATGAGGTGATTCTGCTGATCAACTGGATTTTTGCTACTGCATTAGATCCCTAGATCATAAACTATGCAGGCACAGCCATTGTGCATCATGAAACCACAAGACAGGATTGGACATTAGATCAACTCCTTAGTAACCCAACTGCTTGACAATTACCTGCTAAACAGTCTTGACCATTTGTTGTTGTTGTTACTGGGAATAAGTTTAAACAACACGAAATAAAGACAAAAATGTATGTCATATAACTATAAATACATAAATACAAGAAACTGAAATCAGATTTAACTAAACAGATACCAATAATGAATTAGAAATCAATTATGTAAATTGATTAGGTGCACACTCATTTTTAAATCAGTCATTCTTACAGGTTTCATTTTGTCAATCTGAACTCCACTGTTTTTCTTCAGAGATTGTCAACCCAGAGAACAAATTAATCTAAGAAAAATAGAATAAGAAGAGAAAATCTCATGGATTCAACACACAGATCATTTTGAATTTTTTTCCAAACAATTGTCACCAGTTCTTCTTTCTTGGTTTGTTTGCTTTTCAGTTGCCAGAGGAATTAAAACTCAAAATATGAGCTCACTTAAACTTGCCCCTGAATTAAATCTGTTTAGAGTTTAGCAACAATGTCAAACATTCCCTACTAGGAAGCTAGACATTCTGGAAGCAGAGGCTTAGAATTAAGAAGGGAGATTGTGTGTTAGTGTTTATTTCACTGTGCTATGAAATGTGCTCCTTTGCATTTAAATGGACAGATAAAAGACCAACGAATTAACTTGAGGTTCATTAAGATAAACATAAGCCTGTCCATTCATTTTATTCCCTCCCCCAAAAGTCTCCTCTGGTGAAAAACAGAATTACCAGCACCAACAGCTGGGTTTGTGTGACACCACGTTGCCTGAATACCATTGTTTGATGGGTTTAATGTCACTTCTGGACTGTTATAAACCACAGAGGGAGACACTGAGCTGCTTCCAGCAGGGTGGCTAACATTCTGTTGCTAATTGTATGCAACTCCAGACAGTACTAGAGGAAGGACAGCCCTGCCTGTCTCTCAGAAGGGAATAGAAAGTTATTTTGTTTATAGTCACCCATCTGGTCTGGTCACAACAGAATTATATAAAAGTAAAAGCCATCATTCAGTGTGTCCTTCAAGGATGATTTTCTCATTATCTGCATTGTATCAGCTACCTCGCAGAGCCAGGCTAATGGACATGGCTTGTATCATCCTTAATAACAGTAATATATTTGATTTTCTAAGGTTTCAACCAAAGTCAAGTCCTTCCAATAGACCCCATAAATGTTCTGAGAACATTGTTCTATAGGAAATTACATTTTGAAAACAGGGAAGCAAGGGGAAGGCAAAATGGAAAAAAAAAATCAAATGCATACAATTCAATCCTATCCTATCTGTGCATGTTATAATTCCATAACAAAATACAATGTAATCAAGCCTAATAAGATCTAATCATAATTCTTCCTTTGCCACTAAATGAGGAACAAAGAAGAGATGGTTTGCCTGGAGTTCAGGCAGGGATTGGTAACCCAGATCTCTATACTCATCTATCAGAAAGCAAATGTATCCAGCTGAGAACCTGTTCCATTCATTTCTTCTCATTGTGATGCCAGCCATTTACAATGTGGAAACCTTAATCAGCCTTGCAGATGCGGAAACTGGTATGAAAGCAAGCCTGCTAAACATACTATTTCCTCCAGAACAGTTGAATCCTTGTCTCTCTTAAAACATCTGAAGCTCTCTATCTTGTCACTACAAATCTCTTCATAATTTTCTAATATATACTGTGTATCTAGCATTTTCTGGCATGAAAAATAAAAGAATTGAAAAAAATTTAAGAACTACAAAAGTCCAATAGAATTTAACTCATCTCCAAGTAAATGTTTTCATCAAGCCAAAAGTAGGCCAGTTAACTGACTCAAAGAAAGCAATGTTTTACCAATGTGGAATTGATGTGGTGTTAAGTTCCAAAACAAAACAAGGGCCAGCAATTGAGGGCCCTGGTTTAGCATGGATAAAACTAAAGAAATCTAGTATTAGTCTTACCTCAATTTTTCTTCTTACATCTTCTTTGCCTATATACCGATGTTCTCCCATTAGCTTTTTGTTTTCCCTAAGAACTATCATTAGATAGCATCGCACTATAATTTTCTCTACCTGTTCACACTAAGTTCTCATTGCCTTATTGCTCAATGATATTCACTGATATTCTATGTTTATTTGCTCACTGTGTGTCTTTCCCATTAGAATGTAGCAGAATCACCTGGTATATTTAGCTCCCAGTATTTTACCTGTGTTAGAGAATAACTCACAAAATGTGGCCATTGATCAGCTGAAATATAAGAAGCTGCCAGTAACCCTCTCATTTTTTTCTGTAAAAAGAACTTCCTATTTCTAATACTGGTAAAACTCAGTTCATTTCTTTCCATATTATAAAAATGTTATGATAGTAGGAATCAATATTTTCTCTCAGTGCTGCAGTTATAGTTTACTGAAACCTAAGATGACAAGAGGTGGCTGATTAAGTACATTTAAACCTTTCTAATCAACCTAATGTCTCTGTAAGATTCTAGAATGTCTACTAGAAGACTACTTTACTACAATGCCATTCTAAGTGCCCTCTTCAAGCAGAGTGTATCAGGAAACATTATACTTCTAGCCCATAGCCTAGATCCCCATTATCTTTGGAGTAGCGAATGTGTTCATGTCCAGATGTATTTTAAACTTCAATCTCGGGTTGAAACTGAGAATAAAACATCTGTCATGACTATCCATATATCTGAAGACTCTGCTAATTTGGTTTTCTCCAAGTCAATGCTCGTCATCCACTAGTGTTCTCTGAGATTACTTAATTCTTACAAACTCTCTTTCCAATTTATAGGAGAGATGAGTCATTCTGATTGACTGCCTAGCATTTCAATACCATGTAAGTAAATGTTAATGCTCTATCTATATGAACAGTGAGTTATAAGACACAGAGACCTTCTCAATTTCCTCCAAAAGAAGAATTACAAACAAAGGCTAACAGCATATACCATACAGTAGACCCTGGGTATGCATAGGAACACAGTTGGGGGAAAGCTGTGAATACTCAGAATTCACAGATGGATGCTTGATTCATTTTTTTGCATAACATCATCTAAATTACAGTAAAGAAATGGTGCCTTAACAAATCTCCTATTTTCACTTTATCACTGAAATTAAGGATATTAACTTTTAGCTAGCTGTGGAGGGTATCATTTGCTTTCAGAGAGCATATTTTCACAAAATTAGGGAGAGGGAAATGGAAGATACTGACTCACCAATTTACATACAACTGTCAAGAAAACAGAACTGACTGGGAGCTTAACAATATCAACTGAGTAATGCACATGTCAAAATTAGAGAGCTTTGTCTTTGAAAATTCTTCATTTATTTACTTTCATCACACATGATCAAAACAGCATATGGTGAACCTGAAACAAAGATAGGCTTACTGTAGTGTTAATAATAATAACCAATATTATCTGTTTTTTTTATATTAAGGGTTTGTTCACAACTTAAACTACCTATTCACATAATCCTTTCAGGTTTGCCTGATGTCTATGGCAGGCTCTGTGAATGCTCATCCAATCTCTGGCTAACAGAAATCAAGTGTATACAGCATCTGAATTCTGGAAGAAGTTGTGGAAGTCTCTGAATTAACGAACCCCAGAACCTGTCAATGTCTCGATTTCTGATTATTATCAGGCTATCCTAATGAGTATTATCCTCCATATTTGCATGGGATTTGTGTGGATGGTGTGTGTGCATGTGTGTGTGTGTGTGTGTATGTGTGCACGCGCTTGCGCATGCACAAGCATATGTACACACACACACATGCACCAATATGAGCTTTAAACTCAGAGTACGGGTAATGACCCTTAGATTGTAAGCTCAAGGCTGTCACTTTACCACTGAGCCTTTTCTGGCTTTTCTCGTGGCTAATTGGAGATAAGTGTCTCCCAGAGTTTCCTGCCTGGGATAGGTTCAATCTGTGATTCTAAAATCTCAGCCTTCTGAGGAACTAGGATTACAGGTGTGAGACATCACTGGCACCCAGCAATCCCCTGCCTTTTGAACTTATAAATTGGACATTATTCCTTCCTTGATGAAAGAATGTAATTCTTTTTACATGCTATTTCTAATAAGTTATTATGAGCTCGTTACAAAATTATTTTAAACATTTGCCTTATCCAAGCAATCAAATGAAGAAAAAAAAAAGTAATGTTGAAGGTTTCTGTGCTCTGCTTGCTGTGAAAAGAATACATTGTGGCAGAAAGTTCTACCCAAAAACCTACTTTCTTTTAGAGCATCCCCAGTTTGAACAAATTTTGAACATTTCCAGATAGCTTAAAAACCTTTCTATTATCTAGAAACCCAAAGGGCATGCCAATTCTGGGATTTTAATTAAAATTTGAAAAGGAGTTTTCATTTCAGGATGATGACAACTGTCTGGAATAATGAATGCAACATTGTGCTCTGTCTCCTCCACAATTTAAAGGCATCTACCCATAAAGCTCTGGGCACAACTGAAGGGCTGCCAGAGAGAGACAGAATAATGCGTGTCATTTAAGTGCATTTGAAAAGTAGCTTCTTGCTGCTTTGGGATGGAATGTCTATTGCCATTTTTAAAAAAATATAATAATGACACAATCTGCATAATCACTTGTCAGCTCCAGCATGGCAGGCTATGGGGAAAAAAAGGATGTGTTAAAATACACTGTCTTGATCAAAATGGATTTAATAATTTGAGTATGCATGTGTGTGTGAATGTATGTGTGCACATGTGTGTGTGTGTATGTGCGTGTGTGCTGGTTCTGGGGTTTGAACTCAGGGCCAGGGCACAGTTTCTGAGCTTTTTTTGGTCAGGCCAAGCATTGTACCAATTAAGCCACAGTTCTACTTCCAGCCTTTGGGTAGTTAATTTGACATAATAGCTTCCATAAATACTATCCTCAAATCTTATTCTCCTGAGCAGCTAGGATTACAAGCATGAGCCACCAATGCCAGACTTAAGGGTGGTAAGTTTAAAACTGGAAATTACCAAAAATTTGGCTGCTGTTTTTGAACATTTCTTGTTATAGTTCTGGTATTTGCATCACTTCTTATAAAACATAGTCTTCTCAAACACGAACATATTCATACCTTTGGCTTTCTCAATCTCAAAACCTGGCTGTCACCAAGTAGTATTTCATTTATTAACATGCTCCATCATTCAATGGCATTATAAAAATGATGGACTAAGCTGACAAAACTCCATTTGAAAATATACACACAAAATGAATTGTAAGGGGAAAGTTTCTTCTTGATAGCTTTATTGTTCAGTACATTACTTAATATACACTTAGTCTTTTGTGATGTATGTTCTTTAATATTTGTATTCTCAACAAGTCTATATCATTATAGTTGTAGTGAGTCTTCCATACAGGACATTTTTTTAATTCATTATCCCAATCTGTGTCTTTTGATCACACCATTTATACTTAAAGTGATGTTTGATCATATTAGAGCTTCACCTTCATACAGGCAGTGGGGACAGTGTGAAGAACACATAATTCCACCCCAGTCACCAGTACTGAGGAATCTCTCATCCTACGTGGCTGCTATCAGAGGAGACCAAGCAGAGTTAACCTTGTGCCATCATTCAGCAGCCACAAGGCTCCTTGGCACCCCTCTATTGTACCCCTGAAGGTCATAGAAAAGGCAAGAAATTCAGTCATCATGGATCAGAAAACACATACCAAAAACAAAAAGCAAAAAAACAAGACTTACTGTTTTCACATCAGAGAACAAAAAACGAACAAGTAGATCAGAGAGAGAGAGAGAGAAAAAAAAGAAAGAGGGAGAGAGAGAGATGACATTACATAATGATAACAGAGGCAAGCATCAAAAAGCCTTGGCAGTCTCAAATATATATGCACCAAATGTAGGTGCAGTAATATGCAAAGAAAAAAGTAGAATAGAAAAATCAGCCAAAACTTAAGAGTTAAGAGAGCCAGGTGCCAGTGACTCATTCCTGGTAATCCCAGCTATTCAAGAGGCTGAGATCTGAGGACTGTGGTTTAAAGCCAGCTCAGGAAAAAAAAAAAGTCCATTATACTCTTATCTCTAATTAAAGAGAATAAAGCTGGAAGTGGAACTGTGACTCAACTTATAGAGCTCTATTTTGAGCCAAAAAGCTTAGGGACAGTGCCCAGGCCCTGAGATCAAGCCTTACTATTAGCACCAAGATAAAAAGAAGAATTATAGTTAAAACTTTAGAAATCTTCTCTCAATTTAACAAATGGACAGAACATCAACAAGGACACAGGAACTCAACAATATTAACAACCTAAAGGATCCAGTTGATATTTATAGGAACACCCAAGAACAGCAGAATACAGTCTTCTTGTATATACAGAGCACAAAGTATACACCAAGATGGAAGACATAAAAGTAGAAATATACAGAGCATGTAATCCAGCAACAACAGCAACAGAGAGAAGATAGGAAATTCTCCAAACACTTGGAAATCTAGGAAGCTATTATTAAATAACCCATGGTTGAAAAACTGATGTTGTAAGGAAGATAAAATAAATGTATTAATCTGAATGAAAATTACAATAGGATGTAAAACAAAGACAGCACTGAATTCATACCTATTTGAGAAGTCAATAATCTAAGATTTTGCCTCCTGCATCTAGAAAAACAAAGGCAAAGTAAGGCCACAGCATTCAGACCAAAGGAAATAATAAAGAACAGAAGTTGCTGAAGTAGAAAACAGTAGTACAGTAGAAAATATACATGGACTCAAACATCAGGATATGGAAAAAGACAGATCTTTAGTAAGAGATCTTTAGTAAGGAAAAGAAAAGAATGAAGCAGTCACAAATCATCCTATCAGGAAACAAACAGGGGCTGTGCTAGGCCTTTATCACACTTAATCCCAGAATGAGAATAACTGCCAAACGGTTAATGCTAAGATTCAAGAAAGGGTAAATTCCTTTTTCTTAGGATTTTCACAAGCAAGTTCCTATGGTAAGAATACTGAATGTGCAGTTCTTTTCATTTAATTTCTGCTACTGCAACATCAACAGAGCAGTGCAATGTTGGGTTGTTTTTTTTTTCTTTTCTTCTATTTTTTGGTGATGATGAAAGTACAAGCTTGAAAGAATAAATAATAAATGAGCTTCCCAAGGATTGGGACATTGGATCTTGTACACCCTCCAACACATTCTCAGCATTCAGAACAGTGTCCACAGGATCTCAGAGACAGCCAATATGTCCTGAATAAATAATTGAAGGAATTCATAATTGGATGGGGTATAAACAATATAAATTAGAAAATAGACAGCGAGCTCAGAAGGTATGCTTGATTTACTTGATTTTATTATAAAGAACTCTTTAAATCAGAGCAAAAGTCATGAGAGGGATAGAAAAGTTGGGAGTGGAATCTTGCTTGTGCACAAACTATGGCATAAATTCTTGCTCAAATTTTTCAATGTTTCTACCTGCCTTCTTTCAAATCTCCAAAAATAAATTGGAAGTCTGTGCTGTTTCAATGAAATTCTTTCCCATAATGTGCTGCAAAACTTATTATGAGACTTGTCAAAAGTAAACTGTAAATAAACTACCCATGGTTCATATGAAAAGAGAATAAAAAGATTAGTGAGGTACAGATGGCTTATTTTAGAAAGTTAAATGATTTAATACTGTGATAATTTTTAAAAAGGAAATTGAGCTCCAATGAAGCATGCATGTCCTCTTCCACATTATATGCAACAGTGCATGTAATTTGCACACATTTAATTAACTAATAAAACCCCTATCAGTACCATCAGGTTTGGAAATGTCATTGCTGATGACATGCTGCTCCATCAGGATTGAGTGTGTTTTGTTTTGTTAACACTTAATGCAAAGTGTCTCTGAGTATTCTCCAACATTTCTAGTAGTTTTCAATTATTACGCAGGTTATATAAAGTTTATTGTAGTTTTCATATAGAGAATATAATCTATAAATGCAATGTTCTAACAAATGTACAAATGCAATGTTCTAACTAAGTGTAATTCAGAGCAAAGCCAGGGCACATTATTTTTAAAGCATAACTGTTCTCTGTTACAAAGTGACTAGGTTGATGATTTGACCTATCATGGATCATTCACTCCACAATTTCACTTGCTTTTCATCCCTGTCTGTGATATAGAACCTTAGTAAATGCGGGTAAAATGTAGCACTTCTAGGGATCAAGTTTGCAATATTAGGATCAAATGTGTCTCCTCATAAAGAGTTACGATTGAGTTAGAAGTAACCATATTTCAATGAGGTACACAATAATAAGTATAGAGAGATAGGATAAATGGATAGATAATTAGATGGATATAAGATACAGTCAACAGTTATAAGTATAGATATATAGAATCCTATATTCCAGACAACGTGATTAGTGTTGTAGCATTGTCAATATTTAAAGGCCAAATACTTGAGTCCTGCATTGAAATGGCAAGAAAGCAGGTTGGAAAGGATAGATTGAGAATTGTCAAGCTTTTGTGCAGCTCTCCAAGATAATAAAAGTATAATTTGAAGAGAGAATAGATTGAGGATTAGATAATGGATCTGTAAAGCCAGATCAATCACAATTGCCACCACATGACTAAGTATTGAAGGGAACAAGTCGGAAAAAAATCCCTTTGTCAATAACAAAGACCACAAAGTGCCATATATTTGTGTCAGTAACAATGTCAGGAAAGCTAGAAGAAAACCCATGAGCTCCTCTTTAGATGGATGACTTATACTTTGATATCAGAAACTACTATGAATCACAGAAGTGCTTTTGTTGGCATTTAGGTGATGGTTGAGTAAGATCTGGATGGAGATGATGCCCCCAAAGAATATGAAGCTAAGTCTACTATATTGGAAAACAAATCCAATGAGAGACACAGCAAAGGAAGAAATGCTGCCAGGATAACCAAGTCATGGATGGAGAACAGATGTATCAGTGTCATGTAAGCAATGACACAGTGCTTCAGGAAAACAGACCAAATTAGTATGCTTAGTCATAAACAATTATGTCATAGACAAATTATGGCAAAACGTGCAATGTGAAAATCTGATTGTATATGTAGAATATGTTACACACCACACATACACACACACACACACACTCTCTCTCTCTCTCTCTCTCTCCTGAGACCTGAGATAGAAATTTTAAATTTCACTCCCAACAAATTTCATTTCAACCTAATTCATAACATTTTAATATAATCTCACTCTAAATAGCTTTTTAAAAGGGAGGAAAAACTCCTAAATATTTGGTCGCAAAAATATGGGCTGCCAATCTCCAAATCAAAACATAAGTTGATTAATATATTTTCTTCCCCCAAACTGGGAACAATGGAATTGCCTTTATATTATAAAAATGATTCACAAATCATACATCACTATGATTTCTTTCTTGCTAGCTGCTATAGCTACATCAAATACATTCTCCGTGAACTTTACTTTTTTGCTCTAATGACTAAAAATAGTGATCAACGCCCAAAACAGTAATTGTCTTTCTTCAACAAGATTTCTTTGAAAATTATATTAACCAAATTCATTAAGACACAAAATCCAATGACATCATATGAAATAACTTCAAAAAGATGCTAATAAGTTATGTAGCCACTTCAGAAATATCTACTCATAAGTATAACTCTGATTCTGACTGTCCTGACCTCTCTTTCCACCTAAAAATGAATACTTGCACTGTTAGGAACAAGCTCATTGGGGCAAGAAAATATTGCAGAGTTTCATTTGTACAGGCTAAGCAATGCATTTATTTTAAAAAGATGCAGAGTGCTTAAAACTTTAATAGCTACTTGAGTACTCCATTGAGAAATATTTATTTAGGACAAAATGTAAAGCAGTTGCTTCCTGAAAATTATTAAAGCAAGTTTGGAACAGCACAAAATCCCTTCTACATAAGACCACAATTCTTCCTTATTGATAGTCACATCCAAATTGCTACTATGACTCAGTTTAGTCTAATTCTACCCATATTCATTTAGAAGTCATTAAGTGCTCAATATTCTGTACAGTTGAAGTCCATCTCACAGATGTTTTAAATAAAAATCATTACAAAAATACATAATATATTTGGGCACTTGTCCATGGAAGGTATCTCACCCTGATGCATTAAGAAATATCTCCTAGCTAGGAACCAGTGGCTCACACCCTTATTCCTAGCTACTCAGGATCCTGAGATATGAAGTTTGCAGTTAAAAGCCCTCCTCAACATGAAAGTCTGTGAGAATTTCATCCCCAGTTAATCACCAAAAGATGAAACTGGAACTGTGACTCAAGTGGTAGAATATTAGCTTTGAGAGCAAATGCTCAGGGACAGTGCCTAGATCTAAGTTCAAGCCCCAAGACCAGCGCACGCACACACACACACACACACACACACACACACACACAAATTAGGTCCTTCCTCCGTCATACTTTCTCCATTGACTAGTTTGCAGTCTTTGATCTGAGCCTCAGTCACAATTTGCTCCCGGGCAATGAAGAGGCAATGTACATCCTTTTCAGTGGAGGATTTGGAGAAAAGAATTAGCAATAAAAGCGGGAGAAGCGGGATTCAGGTGCTTCCAAGCTTTGATCAATATTTTGGAAAAATGGGGTAATAGAGACAGAAATCATGGTGTTTTGAACACTCTCTTTGAAATGCTGAGAAGAATCACTTCTCTTGTGGCTCCTCTGGCCTATGTATAGCAGGAAAGCTTTCAGAATTCTAGGCATGAAGGCTGGAGAAGCCACAAGATGTGCACTTGCAACCTTGGACTATGGGATGACCCACCAGATTTGATGAACTGAGGGTAAACACCCAGATGTTTCAAAGGGAGCAGCAGTACCATGCAAGAGGTGGTGAGCAAGAGAGGGCCACATTTTTCAGGTATCAAGAGAAAATGCCAACAGGATTTCAGAGAACAGAAACAGACCACACACACCACAGTAGATTCCAGGCCCGGAACAGTCCACAACAATGACTGTTTCTTTTGCTCTACCACTTGAGCCACAGAGCCACTTCTGGCTTTTTATAAATGGAGAGAAACATCTTAGAGACTTTTCTACCCAGGCTGCCTTCGAACCATGTACCTCAGATCTCAGGTTCCTGAGTAGCTAGGATTACAGGTGTGAATAACCTGTGCCATCCTTCAGTCAATATTCTCTTTTCCTACTAAGCTAAATTGTAGGCATTCCATTTTTCTTAATTCACTAACAACACAGCACAAATAGGCATCTCATATTTTATAAATCTTACAGGTGCTGTGCGCCCTAGAATACACTGAGTTTGAGGCTACACCGTTCACCGAAGGCCTTTGACTATGTGGCTTTCAGTCTGCTTTCATGTGATGTGCTTCCGTCACCTACCCACAAATCCACTCTCCCAAACTCTGGACACCTGTCCAGGTGTTTCTTCAGTCTGGTCTCTATATCCTTAACCATACACTCTCCTAGTCTGCTTTTTGTTTTGGTTTCGTTTGTTTTTGTTTTTGGGGGGTATCCACCCTGGGGATTCAATGAAACTTCTGGTCTCTACTTTCTGCTTAATAGAGGGTGCTCTTAATCCTGCTCTTATAAATTGGAGACAATAGCTACTAGACTGCTGTTCCTTTTTCAGGCTCTGTCTCTCTCTAGGAACAAAAGATCTTTATATTCCTATATTCCTCCTGCGGTGATGGTGGAAGGGAGGACTTCCCTCCTTTTCCAGGGACTTGGAGAAAATATTAAAAATCCTGTGTTTAATAGAGAAGTCATTGTAGGAGAATAGTTTCCACGCTACTGATTTTGGTTTGTTGGTTTGTTTGTTTTTGAGCCTACACTGGAACTTGAACTCCTGACCTGGGTGCTGTCCTTGAGCTTTTTGTGCTCAAGACTAGCACCCTACCATTTGAGCCACAGCTCCACTTTTGTCTTTTTGTAGTTAATTGGTGATAAGAGTCTCACGGACATTCCTGCCAAGAATGAGATCTCAGTCTCCTTCCTGGTAGCTAGGATTTATAGGCTTAAGCCACCGACACCCAGCTCCTACTGATTTTTCTTCCAACATGTATAAAGTTCTTAAACTATATATCCTTGCCCCATCACTTGTTATTTATTCAAGAGTAAAGACAAGAGATCATGAAAGCAAATGTTCCAAGATGCTCTCCTTCTCTTCTGTATTGAATGAAATGACATGCCTCAGAAAGACTCACGGGCTTCGTTTGAACTCTGTCTCTTACTGTAGCTAAGTGACTCTCCAGCAACCTCTGGCTCAGACTTCTCACATGGCCTTGAAGTATTTGCTCTCATTAGCAGTCCACCTTTCTAGTTCATGTCTCCATGGTTCTAGATCCCTTTTCCCTGTTCCAAAAGTGCTTCAAAACACACCCAATGTTATTTACATTCCAGACACAATTACAACATTGCTATATAGTATTTTCCTGCAGTCTGCACATTCAAGTATTTTCCAGAGACAATGAATATTTATTACAAGCACACATCTTCAAGAATAATGTTCATTTTCTAAGCAAAAGTTGCATTTCCTGACCCCAAGCTTGTAACCACATAGAGACATGAGTACAATTTGAACTGTCACATTTCCTAACAGATGAGGAAGTTGGTCTCAGAAAATTCCATCATTTTCTTAATATAATGAGCTAAAGGGATATACAGAGTACAATGTGATATCATATGCAAAAATCAATTAAGCAACTTCTTTTTATTGTTTTTGCTTGTTTTACAAGCTGAGGATTGAACCCACAGTCTCATTCAAGCTGGACAGTTCTCTACCCCTTGGCTACATCGATAGCACTAATCAGTGCTTCAGATAAGAATATTCAATGGGATGTATCTGTCTACATATGAGTTTGACAAATACAGTTTTTTCAATTAAAATACTATGGAGTATACTGAATATCACTAGGAGTGGCAGATAACCTAATAAAAATCAAAACCTCTGCTCTTAATTAAAGCACTTCTTGCTGTAGATAAATGGCATAAAATAAATGGTTATTTGTGCCCAAAAGAGGTGAACAGGACTGAGGGAATGGCTCAAGTGGTAGAGTGTTTACTTAGCTAGTACAAAGCCTGCAATCCAATCCTAGTATTTCCAATAATGAAAAAATCAAATGGCAGTGTCAGGCTCTGATGACAGTCCTCCAAAAGGCATGTGAAGTTTGAAATAAAACAAAACATAATAAATGTTGCAAAAAATAGACATTTTAATAAATGTTTGTTTCCTAATTTAAAAAAAAAACATATAAACAGAGACAACAGAAAAAATCTTTTTTCAAAATGTTCCCTTTTCTTAGAACAAAAGAGGATGATGGATAAAAGATACTTAACAAGTAAGAATATTGCCACTTCATAAAATTGGATGTTCATATTGTTAAGGATTGCATCCAGGTTACCAGGTTCAAAGACTAACTCCACCACTTAATAGCTGTGGAATCTTCAACTGGCTACTTATACCATCTCACTTTCCATAGCCATACAGCAGAAATGGCAATATACCTATCTTATGATAGTATTATAATGGCTAGGTGAGAGAATGCATGAAAACAATGGCCGCACCTCTAGCTCACGATAACTATTTTATGTTAACATTGTCAGACTATTTGGTATTAACATTATCTGAAGGACCAGCTAGATTCTTTTGTAAGAATGAGAAGGCTCACAGAAACCACATCCCAGGAGCCACAAACATGCCACTTAAACCATTTACCTCTTAAATCATTCACACTAAGGGTTCAACAGAGTCTCATATAATATCAATATGTGAATGTATATTGTAGTATAAACAGAATAAAATGGAAAATGATATAATTGTATTTTTTTAATTTTAAAAAGTATTTCTTTTGCACAGAAAATACTATGTTGCCAGAAATGTCTGTCTCTGGGAATGAAGTCAAGCATTAAATAAATAAATATTAGTCTAGTGCAGTATTTTTTCATGCTCTTTTCTATCCAAAGGTGACTCAAAAGCAGATTATGAAAAACAAATTTCATGATAACTCCAAATAAATGAATTACAGGGAAAAAATGTAATTGAAAGCAATTACAAAATCAAAGAGTGCTCACCACCACTACACATCTTGGATTTATCTTTAAAGTAGGCAGACACAACCTACAACATATTGAAATCACTGGAGAGCAGGACAACTCCTGGTTGTCATGTAAAAATACAGTATACAATAGTGGTAATTCACTCTGAAGGACTTGGAATGACCTGTCTTGATTTTTCCAGCCACCAGATTATCCACCAAATGGAGGATACTGGGTTATGCAGTAGAAGTGCAAATAGCAGAAATAAATGTATTTCCTTATTTCTTTCTGTTTTCTGAAAACTTGAGATGTGGTGTGGCCCTAAAAAAAAAAATCTGCTCAGTGGATTCATCAAATTCTCCTAATGTTGCTTCCTGTAGCCTGGTGACTCAGGATCTCATGCAGAAACTCAGTTCTATATAATAATCAGATACACATTTCATCCTTGCACCTATATCCATCTCCCAACAAGTCAATTCCATGTACTGGTCTCAACACAATTACATTATTGACATTTCTCAGCTGAAAGGCTCCTGCAAATACCATCCAATTTTCTAGCTCTTTCTGAAAAGATCAAAAGATACACCTTGCATAGTAGACAAGAATTTACACTGATGGCAGCCTTTTGTCTTGAATACCAATGTTGTAGGCAGTGTTTGCCTGGAGCTAACAGGTAAGTCTCTGTGCTAACTAACTGAATGCTAACTGCAGTCAGTAAACTAGAGCGACTTTTACTGGATGTAAGATATATTTGAACTGGTGAATGCTTTTTCAACTTGAACAACCTTGAGGCAATGATCTTCAAGGCTTCCTAATTAGGGAGCTTGACAATCAAATGAGAAACTTTGCCCTTGGAAATTAAACATATGTCTTCCCTGAAAGGAAAAGGCCTTCTTACTTGTATTATGGCTCATATTCATGTAAGCAGTTGTTATAGGCACAGACTGAATATGCTTCCCCAGAGTTCTTACTACCCATTTTGTTCAAAGAAATTAGCATAAGCCCTTATCCTGCTGGAGATAAAAGAAGTATGTTCTATTTCACAGCCTATTACATAAGCATGAGATTTCTTTTAATAAACTAGAGTATTAATTATACCAATTCACCTCAAAGGATGATGCTGTTCTACTCAACTTCATTTATTACCTTTCAAAAAAGGAGGGCTCATTTTCCTTTCCATACCTCTCAAATATCTGCCTAGCCCAGTGTTACAGTTATAACTGGTATTGGACAATTTCCACCTGCCCATGCTTCAAATACAAAGTCAGATTCAAATTCCTCTTCTTTCAAAGTAGCTCTCCTCCTGCCATTCCTGAGTTTTCCACACTCACTATCATGAGGCCTCATATTCTGTACCAGTCCTACGTGACTGATCTCTCACCCAATGCCTGCACAGTCCCATTGCTCATATCCATCTGCTTCCCTTTGATTTCTCTTCTCCAACAACTAGCAACATCACTCTGCCCAGCCCTAAACACTGCAGGATTGGACAACTACCTCTTTTAATCCCTGGATTCCCATACCACACTGCCTTTCTTTACTCCCCAATCATAGTCTTATAGCATAGATCTCACCATATCACTCTTCTCTATGCAAAGAATTTCCAGTGTCCCAGCCTATCCACATTCCCTCTACTGTTGTCATAAGAATCTCTTCAAGTCAGTTCATCTGGTCCAGATCAAGTTCTTCTATTTCTCTTTAACTTCCTACCTTATTTATACTTCAAAGATAAATGAAAGGTGTATACATTGATTGAAACGAAACGTTCTCACTTCCATGTAAACCTTCCTGATGTGCTGGAAATGGCATGGTGGCCTCCCAAGTCTGTCACTTGGTCAGGTCACATCCCATTTCATCTTCTGTCATGAATGTCTTTGACCTATAGCCTCAGTATGGTGCTTCTAAGAACTAGTCATCTAACTTCACTGAAAATGACTTCTTTGTCCCCCGACAATGTACCTGTTATAAAAATGCCAACCTAAATAACAAACAGGAAAATAGGGAGAAAGAAGGAATAAAGTGGCAGATATTAATAGTAATCAAAATACAAAAATAAAATCTTTTTTTTTCTGCAGAAGATGAATAGCATTTATTCTCTGTAATTGACCTAAGGCCAGGTAGCATAGAAAATGAATCTCTGAACACTATGAATGAATGAGCTCATCGAGAATGATTTGGGGGGACTTAATTTTGTAGCTTAACCTATAGAATGGTTGTTTAGCACACAAAAGGCTCTAGGTTCAAACAGAAATATTTCTAGAGTTGCTGAATTGAATATAACTATCATTAATAATTTTGAAAAAAACTAGAGAATGGTAAAGCTGATCCTGGAATTTCTCTCTTCTCCCTCATGCGTTAAGACTCCCTTCTCTGGGCCTTTCCCTTTACACAGCTATTCACACCCATAGAAAGGAAATCTCTGTGTTGGTGTTCTTCACAGAATTCTAAACAACCTTAGTTTTCTGATATAAAATGCACAATGTTATCTTTTTGTACTCCTGTTTTAAAACTACCATCAGAAGCACTTTACTCTGACTTGTCTTTCAAATTACAGCAGCTCATATACTGGTAAGCAAAATTTGAGAGTCCCAGTTCCCCTTGGAACACGATCACCCAGCTTCAAATTGGTACACTATCCTATCTTTCTACTTTCCACTTTCCCACTTGATATTCACAACCAAATGGTTCAGATGTGGGACCTTAAACTTAAGTCTCTGAAAATACACTCATAGTCAAAGCAAAGATGCTTCAAATGAGAGCTGCAAGGCTTGACAAATCAGTAGATTTTCTTGCTTCTTGGTT
Source organism: Dipodomys ordii (assembly GCF_000151885.1). NCBI lineage: Eukaryota > Metazoa > Chordata > Mammalia > Rodentia > Heteromyidae > Dipodomys > Dipodomys ordii. The sequence goes on from NW_012267281.1 coordinate 10,441,508, forward strand.
CTCATCTTGTTCTTGGAAAAAGAGAACATAATACACTAAATCAGATTTACCAAATCAATTCCTTAGAAAACATCAAAAGTTCCACTTGCTTTTCCTTAAATTGTCTATCTAAAACACTTCTCTGTGACTAAAAGACATTACTTAGATAAAATATTCTTTCTTAGTAAAGACGTATCTGAATTTTGTCAGAGACAGATGAGGAGGTATTGCAAGAGAAAGCAAGGGTGGTGAATATTTACATCCGAATAGCAAAAAGCCAAAAAGCGAGCCCTAAAGGAGCAAAAGTAGCAAGGGACATTAAACATGACAGCCAGGACTTCTGCCCAAGTTACCCATTGAACTTAGCTGAGTAATCATGTGCAGAAGAGCAGATGACCCAGAGAGTATGGTGCACTGGGGAAGGGCCTTCAACAAGACATAAATCTGAGTTCCAAAAATGCCAACAAACTTCTTCACATACAACACGTCATAGTTCTTCATCTATCCTGTGTCTTTCTTTTTAAGCACATTTGAATACAAGGCAATTTCCACACCATACTGAGGAGTTCATGGTGTCTTGGGAGAAATGAATGCATACACCCATAAATTCATTAGAGGGCTGAAGCTGTGTGCCAGTGATAACACTGATGCTCCTCAGGGCCACTAGGACACCACACGTTCATAGATGTGACCCTTCCAGGTCATTTGGTGCTCATTGCTACGGTTCCTCTTCTTCCTACACCCTAGTAATGGATGCTTTCAGAACATGTACTTAGAGCTAATTCTGACTGCAAGGAGTATCCCCACCTCCATTTTCTTTCTGGGTCCTTTACACCAATTCACTCTTTGCTCCGAAATCAACTCTGGTTCCAGGAAAATGACAACCAATTGATAACAGCCTTATTTCAAGATTAAAATGTCCCTCGATGATAAGAATAGCAGAGCCGCTACCCTCCCAGTAAGAACAGTACCGGACCGGACAGAGACCAGAAGTAACCATTCCCATGGGAACAGATTGCTTCTTTCAAGTGATAAATCTTGCAGATGCCACAACAGAACAAACAGTGAGCATGATCAACCAGGCCTCCCCATGCCTAGAACTGGGTAATCACACATACTCGTCTCTCTCTCTCTACCCTAGCTCTATCTCCATTTTAGACAAAAAATCACGCATATTTCTGTGGCACACCTGTGTGACACAATAAATCTCTTATTTGCCTTTCACTTCTACTGGACTCTATTTGGCACAGCTGGATGAGTTGCTGGATTTAATATGTAAAACCCCTGGTGTTGGCTCTCTGTCCAGAATTAGGGGTCGCATTTCAGACTTCAGTTCCCAGATCTGCTTTCCTCAAATTTCTCATTCTCTAACTAAAGTCCATCTAGTCCCATGGCTTTATCAACCATTGTTATTTTAAAGGCTTCCAAATTTCTGATTCTAGCCTCAATCTCAGTCCTCCACACGTGTGTGTCCCATGACTTCTTTGCATGTCTAGTAGAACATCAACTTCAATTCCTGACTCCCAAACCCTCCACAAAAACCCTTGCTCTCTTTTATAGCTAGAGGTACTCTGTATCACCTTCTTTGTCTCACATACAGAAAGTACACCAGCAAATGAAAAAATTTTAAAGTATTCGTTTATTAACACTTTTGTTCGTGTTGCCTAAGCTCAAACCAATTTCATTTCTGTGAATAAATGATTCTTGAACGCTATCATTTGTGTAATTCGCTTAAGCATAATCTGGGGTGGAGTTAACAAGTCTGAATTTCTAAGAAGGTCCCAGTTAGGGGAAGCTGTAGGTCTAGAGATCATTCTTATCATCATAAGGAATTAGAGAGGACTGGAAGAGTTTTCTGTCTTCTTAAATTCATCTCTGCCCACACCTTCTGATACCTACTCAACACAATCCTCATAGCAATTACATTTATAATGCAAATCTGATTATTAGCCTCCCCTGGCTATTCACACCAGAGACTTTCTAACTCACTTAGAATAGAAAGTCTTTATGGGACATTCAGACTTTCTAAAAGATAAGATCTCTTTTACCTCGATAGGAATTCATCTTCTTCCACAATTCCTTCCCTTGCATCAATACAGCATTCTCATCCTTGGACTGTTTTTCAAAATAAATAAATAAGCTCCTACATGATTGAATGCTCCCTACACACCTAAAATGATTTTCCCCAGACATCCACTGTTCAATGTTTGATTTTTTGTCTGCAGCTAATCCTCAGTGAGGAATGTCACACAAACATATGTGTACATACATTGCGTTTTCCAGAGTCCCCTTGAGGTCTTTTCCTAATAGTCAATCAAGTATCTTACACTATTTATTTATTTGTTTAGTCTGTGTCCACCCTCATAGGTGAGCTCTACTAAACGCAGATATGTTAGGTAGCATAGTACAAACTCAATAAATATGTATTGAAATAAGAATATTTATTGAACCTAATGTAAGCTGACTGGTATGAAAAGATAATTCCAGAAAAATACTATTGTTTATCATTTTCCTTAAGATCCTTTTATGTCTATTGCCTTAATTATGAAATCAGTTTTCAGTATCTTCCAAAGCAAGCATTGTAGCTTCCTCAAATCTTCAATAGGTAAAATAGCATTACTTCCCAAGACTTCTTCTAGAAATAAATTAAATTCATGCATAATAAAGAACTCAATACAAACAAAAGTGAATGTATAAAAACTGAGTAAATCTGTATATATTGATTTTTCCAATTATAAAAATTTCTCATGGAGGCTTCAGAAGAGCAAAGTCAAGGTTCACTAAAAAAAAAGTTTACAAAATATAAATTGACACATTAATTACAAAATTTTAGATAACTTGTGTAAGAAATTATAAATTATCATATTCTAAACATATCCTTAGTATGCCCTATTGCAGTGTTAACAATGATTTATGAAGTAAATACTGTTGGATTTTGAAAATAATAAAAAATGTTAAACAGTGATACATGTATTCCTTTTAAAAAAATAATCTATTTTACCTGGGTGCTGGTCACTCTTGGCTGTAATCGAAACTATTCAGGAGGTTAAAATCTGAAGGTTATGGTTTCAGCCGGCCTGGGCAAGAAAGTTCATATGATTCTAATCTCCAATTAATCACACACAGACAGACAGACAAACAGACACACACACACACACACACACACACATACACATACACACTTCTATTAGGGTAAAACTCATATAACAACAACAAAAAGTAACTATTTTAAGGGGAACTATTTAGTGGCATTTAATAGAATCACAATGCCATGGGATCATCACTTTCCCCAGTTCCAAAGTATTTTCATCACTAATCTTATCACTTCCTTGGAGGAATAACAGAAAACCCAATAATCACTCAACAGTTATTCCTCCTTTGCACATCTATCAATTCTTTCTCATTACCTATCTCTGTATATTTGCTGATTCTAGATATTAAGTATAAACAAGCTTTAAAAAAACTGATTTACTTTTGCTGAGCATTAAGTTTCATTTCATTATCTCATTTCTCATATCTCATTTCTTTTTGTTAGTCAATAATAGTCCATTGAATATAACCACTACAATTTGTTTATTTGTTCACCTACTGATTATATATATATATATATATATATATATATATATGAAGTATTTTTTTTCATTTTGGTCATTGTAAATTGTGTTGTTAGAATCTGTATGTGTATAAGTTTCTGATTTTAATACACTGAGGTGTAAATCTAGGAATGTCATATGATAATTCTATATTCCAATTTTTCACAGAGCTCTATTCATAAAGTTAAAATTTCATATATACTGAAGAAAATAACTATACATCTCAGTCTTAATCCATATAATTAAGTATCTAGAATTCTTAGTAAGCTTAAATTTAGAGCATTAACTATTAACCTGTTAATACAGTCATTTTATCCTGAACTACAGCTGAGGAAATACTATGGCTTAGGATAAACAGGTGTTGGAAGAACTATAAAGAAGTCATGAACAAATAATTCTATTCTATGAGAAGTTTGAATGACAGTTTCTTCATGGGAAAATAATATTATGATAAAGATGAAGACTATATAATTGTACAGCCTTACTGAGAAATGTACCATCTTTTAGACAAAACACTGGAAAGTATGAAATGTGATTGTCATGTAAGTGTAAAATACATTGTGAAGAATAGGCAATGTTGGACAATTCAGCAATTTTTGAGTACTAAATCATGTCTAGGAAAGCCATTTTATCATTACATATTTTATTGGGTGACAACATTTATTTGAAAATATTTTCTTAAAACTGTTAATTGAATTGTATAAACAATTAGGATTCATCTTACTTTTCTAATTTATAGAAAAATGACTAAAATCTGAATCATTCAGGAAATGTTCATGTTGGTTCAGTTTGGTTAGCTGGAATTATCAGCAGTATAAAGTAATATTTTGCCTGTTAGAAATGCCATTTACTTCTTATCAGACCAGTTCAACACAGCTGCATTTGAATTTTTTCAGCAAATTACACTGTTTTCTTACAGAAAGTATCCTTTACTTCCAGCATACAATTCTGTCCCTATCAAATGGTCTTTAAAAGTCGTTTTTTAAATTATCTTTATTATCTTTAAGTAGATGTTCAAACATTGGTCAATTTACAAAGCAGTATAGGAAAACATAACATGCATCTTGATCAATATCATCCCTTTTAACATTCTCACCCATCTCCCTCAACCAACTCCTTCCTTCACTTTTCTTAATGCTTCTTGATTGTATTCTCCCTCCTCCCCTTTATTAATTATATATGCTTGTGGTTCATTAATGATATATACATGTCTATCAATAATGCAATTTAGTAATTTTTATAAAAAGGCAAAGCTAACAATCTGTAACATTGAAAGATCAGCATACTCTCTAAATTTTGACAAAAGATCAAAGGGCTTGTCAAGTGGGCTCTTAATTAAAAGCAATGATCAATGTCACTTACATTACATTGTCATCGGAATTACATTGCCATAGGAATCTAAGAAATATAGAACCTAAGTAATATAATGCTTCAGTAATTTATGCTTCTAAGGATCACGCTGATGTAAAATTGGAGCTGATATGGCGATTGATGGTTGTTGAACAGACACATATTCAAGTAGAATGTTACTTCAGAAACACAATAGTAACATGAGTGACAAATCCCTACAAAGGAGGAAGCAATCTCCTCATGTTTGTGACTATATTTTTTTACAAGAAATGAGAAAAGGAAGGGAAAAAATAAAAAGAAATGTGATTGTAGCTTCTATTCATTAAATTTGTATGGACTTGTTTTTTGTTTTGTTTTGCTGTTAGTAGGAAAAAATGTGAGACTGAATGTCTTATCTAAATGAGACCTGGTTAACTTTATATAATTTTTTGTAGTCTAGCATAAAAAAATCTCACTAAAAGACATAATCTCTCCCAAAATGTTTGATCAGAAATAAAAAGACAAGGCAGGAAGGCAGGAAGGAAGGAAAGAAAGAAAGAGAGAGAGAGAGAGAGAGAGAGAGGAAGGAAGGAAAAAAGGAAGGAAGGAAGGAAGGAAGAAAGGAAGAAAGAGAGAGAGAAAGATAAAAAAGGCAGTCTCTTTTTTCTGTTTATTTGTTTTAATTGCTTCTGTTGCTCTAGATTAATAAGCATCAAACATGTGAATGCCACTAATTTTGGAATTCCTGATACTTACTTCAGTATTAGTACAATAGTAATCCCTCACTCCCTGCTCCTGAGAACAAAATCTTTATGTACAAATGAACAGCCTAAGTAAGAAGATAGAGGATTATTAGAGAGGTTTAAAAATAATGTACTGAAAATGAAGTCTGCAATAATTCCTAATTAGAAAGGATTTTTATCTATTATACAAACGTACATTTTCATTGGCTAAACTCTGAACAAGTTTTCTGTAAGTCTCAAGCTTCAATTGCTCTAATTTATATTGATCGTTTACTAATGACGTTGAGAACGTGTGTGTGTGTGTGTGTGTGTGTGTGTGTGTGTGTGTGTGTGTGTGTGTTTGCCATTTACCTACCTGCAATGAGAAGAACCACTTAACTAACTATTCGTGTCGGCCAGTCCATACCTAGAGGCTGTAGAATATATCCCTAGGACTCTTGTTCACTTACTTGAGCCTATTAACGCCAGCTTCCTTATAGTGTCAAATTGAGTTCTTCAAGTTAGCATATTTTAAAATGTACGACAAGAGAGAAAAAAATTGATGGTCAAAACTCTGCAAAGGCTGGATTAAACAGCCACGGTGACCTCGGTGCCACTACTCATGGGTATACTGTGTATAGTAGAAGGAAGAGCCTGAATTTTTGCCCACAGTGGTTTTTCTGTGGAGCACTGGGTTTCAATAGTAACTCTCAGTATGATTCATTTCTCAAACAACCCTGCAAAAGATTGCCCACTGACCCCCTGCCAAGTTTCTGAGAGGCCTCGTCACTCAGAGCACTCACTAATTTCTAGGAACATGTCTCAGTGGGGTGAGCTGGAAGTGAGTTCGGAGAGCTTGAGTTAGGATTACAAGACTTAGAAGTAAGGACCAAAAGTTCCAAGCTACAGGATGCAATGCATTGGAATACTGTGGCGCAAATGCATCATTTTTAAAGAAGGAAAATCGATGTGGCCTACCATTTTTGTTGGGGAAGGCAGCCATACAGGAGGGCTGCTGTATTAGTAAACATGGTTTCTCATTCTTCACTTGACAAAACTAAAAAAACGTTGGTCATTGTCATACTGAAAACTTAAAGCTGAAACCATTTGTCCCACACGTGACATGCTTTATGGTGGTAATAGACAGACACATTAGAAACTTTCACCAATGCATTTGCCATGTATTGACTCATCAGGGAGTAGCTAAACTTAAAAATCACATCACCACAAAACTTTAAGATGGTCAAGCAGGAGAATGTTATTTCTTCCTGACCTAATTATGTCAATATTAATAAGCCCAGCCGTAGGTCAATTATTCCATGCAATAAAAGACCATTTTCTAAATTAATTCACTGCTAAACAATTTGTTTTGTTCACACCTACTTTCACAGCAACCTGATGTGGCCTCTTGTTTTAATTCAGTTTGATGCTTCTCCAAATCCTCTCCTCTATCAGTGCATAAACTATCACCAAGTGAAGGGCATTTACTGTCTATGCAATTCTGTCTTTCTTGAGAGTAGACAATTTAAGATAATAAATTAATTTTACTTTGCAATTAATCAGGTCAGCCACATGGATCAATTGTGTAAGTGTGAACAATCATGACAATCCAGCAAAATTATAGAACTGACCCAGTTTACAATGACTTTAGTTCACCATTATATCATTCAATATACTGGCACAATACATGTCTTAGTCTATTCAGAAACAAATTTCAAGCCTACAGTGCCTAAAACTTCACAAGTAGGACCAAACTACAGCTACAACCCATGTAGAATTCTTATCAAAGATACAGTTTCCATTTTAGTCCACTCAATTGGTCCCTTTTGCTCATCACAGTCCTGTCATCTGAATCCAGCAAAATATATATCTATGGATTCATGTATTCCACCCAAATTTATGCAAATGCTGCTTGTGGCAGTAGGGGCACCACAGAAGACTAGGATGCAAATTCTACATTTCAAGGTGTACAAAAAGCACCCCTGTGCTTTTTGTCCTGTGGATGCTTAACATGCAGATGAATTCTAAACTGGGAGAAGACAGCAGAGGTGCGGCTGCAGCTATCCTGGGACCACTTGAACGTTTCCCTATGCGCCCACTGGTTTCTTCATGGCTAGGCAGAATCCAGGTAATTATAAATAGGAAACAAGTATTAATTAGTTTAGCTTTATCTTTGGTCCTTTATGCCTTTCTGCACTGCTTGTCCAATCATGCAGATTAGATGTGTAAAGAAATGCATGAATGTAAGTGGACATCATAGATGTCAAATTTGGTGTGTTTCATTCTTCAACCCTTCACCTTCTCTTTAAAACTTAATGCAAAAAAAAAAAAATTAACTGCAGTCCTCTGACCACAGAGCACTTTGATCTATAGTGATTTACTTAGCAACAATTCAGCTTCATTTGTATGACACTAAAAGCAGTCATCCCATAGGCTTTCTTAATCAACTAGTCCAGCAGCTTTCAATAAAGAGATTAACTATGGAATTTTAAAAGGGCAAGCTGGCCAGTCCATTCTTATAAATTCCACATGAACCAGTCTTGCAAACTACAGTGAACTTTTCTTTACCTCACTGAAGAATTCTCTCACACACTCAGATCTCAGCAAACATGAGACATAAATGTGCAGTATTGTTTTATATTCCTCAAGCCAGCTTATCTTGGAACAACACTTTAAAACCATATAAGGTGTGACAACAGTTAATAAAAGGCCTGCTTATCATAAACATTTAATTGAGGGGCTTAATGTCTGAAATGCCAAAGAAAATTCACTTTAGGCTAATTTGACCAACAAAATGGATCAATAGGGTGCATTATGAATTCCCTTCTTGTTTTGAAACTCCAGTGAATTACTTTGTCCCCTCTCTTTCAAAAGTCTATGCATATCCATCACAGAAACATATTAATATTCTTAATTTTGCAGTTGGAGAGGACTGTGCATATAATCTTTAAAATTCCACATTTAAATGTGTTTAAGATAACATGCTTCTTACTAGGCATAGTAGAGCAATCTCTGTGTTATTATTAGTGTGTGGAAACACAGGAAAACAGGACAATTTAAAATTAATCATAGCAGCAGCAATAATGGAATCAGAAGCAGCAGTGGATAACCATGACTGTGTGCCAGGTGTTTGCTCGTTTTTCATGCATCACCTCTTAACAACCGCAAGAAATGGTTTTGCTTCCAATTTACAGGTGAGGACCATATGCTCCAAAGAGATTCCTGAGCTACTTCAATGTCACACACCTAGTTACAGTAAGGTAAAGGACTAGAAGCAAACCAAAGGACACAAATGCTTGGTAGTTTTAATGGGATTTAACTCAGCACCTTGCATTTTCTAGACAGGCATACTCCTATTTGAGACATACACAAGCACACATATGCACACACAACACCAGCAGCAGCAGCAACAGCAGCAGTAACATCATTTTACTGTCATTGTTTTTCAAATTGGTCTCAAGCTTATGTTTGAACCAGGTTAAGCAGAGTATTAATTAGACCAAGAAAGAATGAAATTTAATTGGGACAAACAAGTCCCAGGTAACCTGAGAACCACAGGTAACAGACCCTAGGAATGGGACAAACTACAGCCTGGCATTGGCCTCCTGGGTCTCCATCCTCTTATTTCCACTTCCCATTTCATTGGGATGATAGTCGTGTACCTCCATGTGCAGATCTTACTCACTGCTTGAGATGAAAGTCTCATAAACTGTTTCGTTAAGCCTAGACTCTAGCTGCAATTGTCCCAAATAATTAGAATTACCAGTGTAATCTTCCACACCCAGGAGGATTTTCTTTTGCTGTTTTGGTTTGGGGTTTGTTTGGTTTTGTTTTTACTAGACTATGGTTTTGATGTCCAAGCCTCACCCCCATTCAGCTTGCCTATTGCTTGGCCAGCACTCAACTACTTGAGCCACATCTCCAGCCTGGTCTTATTTTAGTAATGGAAATTCGTGGACTTAAAATTCTTAGACTGGCTTGGAATGGAGATCTTCCGAATGTCAGCTTCCTGAGTTGCGAGGATTACAGATATAAGCCACCTGATGTTCTCCAAAACTTTTTTTTTTCTAGTCCTGGGACTTGAACTCAGGGCCTGAGCACTGTCCTTGGGCATCTTTTTGTCTAAGGCTGGCACTCTGCCACTTGAGCTACACCTCCACTTCTGGCTTTTTCTGTTTATGTGGTTCTGAGGAATCAAACCCAGGGCTTTGTGCATGCTAGGCAAACACTCTACAGCTAAACCACATACCCAGGCCCCTCCAAAACTGTTTTTCTGTTTTTGTTTTTTTGGTTTTCTGGTTGCTCGTGGGGCTTGAACTCTGGGCCTAGGCGCTGTTGCTCAGCTCTTCAGCTCAAGGCTAGTGTTCTACCACTTGAGCCACAGGACCACTTCCAGTTTTCTGAGTGGTTTATTGCAGATAAGAATCTCACGGACTTTCATGCCTGGGCTGGATTTGAACCATGAATAACTAGGATTGAACTCCTGAGTAGCTAGGATTACAGGCATGAACCTGTAATCTAGCTCTTCAAAATTTTTGATCACACTTTTTTTTTTTTTGGTCAGTTGTGGGGCTTGAACTCTGGGCCTGGGTGCTCTCCCTCAGCTCTTCAATTCTTCAGCTCAAGGCTAGTGCACTACCGCTGGAGCCATAGCGCCACTTCTGGTTTTCTAGTGGTTTATTGGAGATAAGAGTCTCTTGGACTTTCCTTCCCGGGCTGGCTTTGAACCGCGATCCTCAGATCTCAGCCTCCAGAGTAGCTAGAATTACAGGCGTGAGCCACTGGCAGTAAAAACATTTCAAATAGGTATATATCAATGGATACACTTTTGTAAATTATGGTCTCTTCCTTTTTGCTAAGATATCAAATGATTTTTAAATGTACCCAAAATAAGAATACAAGGGTATGGAATCACCATGAACACAATGGGTCATCTTATGCATCTGCCTATATCCCACTTTATTCACATTGTCTCTGTCCTGATCCTTGTGAAAATTTCTAGAAATCACTTGTTACAGCAAGGGAAATAAGTCAGTTCACTGTGAACTTAAAGATACAAAGTAATGATGATTGTCGCTCAACAGAGGCCACACAGAAAAGCGATGAGGTGTAAACACCACAAAAGGCTCAGGATTGTCAGACTTGTACAAGCCAGCAATTACTGAATTAAATAGCCCCATTCAAAGAATGGGAATAGGATTTGGAAGTGTAGCCAAAAATAGATGGGGCATTCTCGATTAGAGAATAAGCCACGATATGGATCAAGAGAACAGAGTTATGAAGGAGATTAATGGACCTATTTTTTTTTAAAAAATGGATGTAACCTATTTTATTGATGAAACCAAAGACCTGGAAAATAGGAGTTGCCAGGCTAATCTTAGATTAACTGGAGGTCCTCAAGGGAGATAAGGAAGAAAACACCTGACATGATTTGGAGAATTCAAAGGGAAACAATATAATCTTAAAAAAAAAAATTGACTGCCTGAGTGGTTGCAAGTCCACTGGCTTCTGTGACAGAAAGCTGCTGGGAGGCCAGTTGACTCCTCCCCAGCTTCCTACTCGTTACCCATCATTACCCACCATTGGGCTGCTTTTCCACCCAGAAAACAGAGGTAGACTAGTTGGACCACAGAGAGACAAACATTAGAATGCCCTTTCAGATTGGCAGCACAAGCCATTTGGTAATGAGATCAGCATTCTTCAGGCCATTCCTACACCTTGTCATGAAATGATTTATTTATACCACTTAAGTTTAGACCTTACTGTGCTACCAAAAATTTAATGGCAGTCACCAAATCCTAATTGGCCACAAGGTTTTGGATAAGGTACTCCACTGACATCAGAAGAGATCTGAGGAACATACACGGAATAAAACCCTCAGCAGGGATAGCAAGAGCAACAGGAAAGACATCAAATCTCAAAAGAGAAGAACAAAGAAAATATTAGGAGATCAAAGGCTGGGATCTTAGGCAGACATCTGAAGTGAGTATAATGTGTGACAGGTGCGGATTAAGGGGGTAAAACGCCAATTTCAAACCTCAAGAATCAAGAAGCAAAGGCGCAAAGGGTAGAAAATAAGGCTGTGTTAAAGAAAGGTCAGTTGGTCTAATTCAGCTGGCTTGGCACCGTTTTCTCAGCCTAAGAGTAGATCCTTCCAGAGGAATGCCTAGGAGGGCATGAAAAATTGAAAGAGCCATTTTATGCTGGGTTGAGGATGTGAGGGTTATAGTGAAAACATTTTTGAGTTAGAGAAGTGACATGATGCAAAGTAGACAAACGTAGGCTTGTGCAATCACCTGAGTGTATTCATATCAGGCTGGTAGCATAGTTGTAGAATAACTGCCACCTATATTGATGCTAATTAACAATGTTACTGGTGAGTATCTGGGGTACCATAAACCAATTATGAAGCACTGGGTGTTTGCAATAAGAACTTTCGATGCTCACAGGTGCAATAATCTCTGGCCAAGAGCCAAACAGATGGGTCCCTCTGCGCTCACAAGGAGTGAATGGGAGTCAACCAATCTAAATGAATGTGGCAAACTTGGTCCTTACACTCAATCTTCTTGAGTTTGCCAGCCAAAAGAGTCTGAGTTATGTAAATGAACTGTCTTATCTTTGTGAAACCTTGTGCTAATTTGGAAAGCTGAGCAAATTTATAGACATTCCGGTCAAAGGTTGGTCTGTCGTAAAGGGCTGTCATTATTTCACACTAATTAGGAGCAACAAATATAAGATGCATATATATATATATATATATATATATATATCAGTCATTATGCTTATACATATGTACATAATTTTTGTAAAGGTAATGCAGATGTGTGAAAGTAAACAAAGCCGGTAAGCATAATGACTGACCAGTGGTCACATTTTTCATTCACACTAGTAAGGTTAGAACTAAGAGTTAGGATAGGAAAACTAATTCAATGTTTATCAGAACTCTCTCACTTACTTTCTAATTCCCTTCCCTCCTAGTTTTCTTTCTCAGTGGGGATTGTATTATCAATGCCAATTTGCATTTATATAACACAAGAGAATGGATTAATTCCAAACAGAACTTGATCGGATTTGTCCTGGACTTGTGGGCATTTTTTTTAGGATTGATCCTTATTGCCTCTCTTTCTTCCATCCTAACCCATCTAACGCCTCAGTAAGACCTGCCCGTGCTGTCTACAAATCCTGTCTCAAATCTTTCCACGTCTACTATTATCATTATGCTGCTGGTTCACCCTACCATTATTTCTTCCCAGCTGACTTCCCAGCATCATTTACTCTCCTTTTCCTAAAAATCAATTCCTCATCAAGCATGAGAAATTGGCTTCTGAAATAAATCAAATTCTTTAGCATAATCCATGAGGACTTCATGGTGAGTCCTCTTCAACTCTGGCTCAGCCAGAGTTCTTATCTCTTGAGTGTACCAAGTTCTCCCACAGTCATGACTTTGCATTTCTCTCTTCAGATGAAAGGGTGAGAACTTCCCATGTTGCCTCCTCATCCCTCATCCCCTCACCCCATTGTTATTTAGTCATTGTTTCATATACATCATTGTCGATTGCCTATATTTCCCAAGTAGAATATGACTTGCAAAGTATGATTTTCCCCTTGCTAGTGTATATCTAGAACCTTGAAAATGTTCAACACGTAATAAACATTTAATTTTTAACAGTATTCAATAAACCACCAACTGGCACCCAATGTTTACCCAGTAAGCATTTCACTGCAGTACCCAACTCTAATTGCCTAACAGGTACTTTAATATGATGGTTCACTTACTCATTTGGATCAATCCTTTCCAGAGCAATTTTCTTAAATTCCCACCTGTCTACATTGTGAAAAGCAGAGCGTGTTGATGAAAGTATATATTTAACTAAGACGTTATTGCCTCTAATGTGTGAGACATTTGGGTAGTGATGTTAGAGAAAAACTTTAGTGGCTGAAATAAGCAATGAAAAATAGAGAATGTTCAACTTGCAAAACATTATACATAGAGCTAGGCAAAACTCTGCTTTCCAAATTTCTAAAAGCCTTTCTACCTATCACTGTCAACTCTACTAGGGATATATTGTAGATTCCCAACTGCAAGATGGAATTGAATGTTTCTTCATTCACCAATTAATTTCCAAGGCCCTACTGGTTACCAAGGACTGCACCTGGGCATGGGATTACAAGAAGATCAATTCTTGCTCATCTGGATCAATCATTTGGTTAATATGCGAGTCCAGAGTGAAATATCTACATTGACCAGGATGGCTTTAAAGATAAAACGAGGAAACCAGAAGTCTACATGCAGACGATAAGGACAGGAGTCATGATCTTAAGAGGTTTCACAATATGGAATACAGGAAACGGTAGCATGTCCCATCTGCATAAGGACAATAAGGGAGAAGATTAAGGTGCCAGATATATAAAGGAACATCAAATTTTGAAATATTACTGTGGATCATAAAGGTCAGAACTAGAAACTAGTACATGTAATAAGTCAAATTTTAGAATGATTTTCCTCAAAGTGTAATGGGCTAGCTCTAAAAGTCTATGAATGAACTGTTCTTCACTAAAGAAATAAAAAGACTACAAACAGAGGCTGGGAAGGTGGCTCAGTGGTAGAGCGCTTGCCTTGCATGCTTGAGGCCCTGGGTTCGATTCCTCAATACCACATAAGCAGAAAAACCCGGAAGTGGGGCTGAGGCTCAAGTGGTAGAGCGCTAGTCTACAGATAAAGAGCTGAGGGACAGCGCCTAGGCCCAGAGTTCAGGCCCCATGACTGACAAAAAAAAAAAGACTACAAACAGTAGTTCTCATTTTTGAGAGTGAACTGTTTAATATCACCTGAGAAGTTTAATCTATGAAACAATACCAAGATGCCTAAATTAGATGGAATAATTCATCCCACTGTTCTCTCTGAGCCCACCCACCCCACACCAATTTGAGAATTACTAAGGTAGATTATTCTTATATTCTTACATTCCATCTCATGCTCTAGGAAAAATATATTGGGCTAGTAAAATGCTGGATGATATCTAATCCCTGATGGGTAATGTAAAATGCATTAAATAATAACTTGCTTATAAAATTCAGAGAGAATCATTCATAGACAGCCACTAATGATGGTGATTAAGGAAAATGACTTTAGTTCAAACAAGCAAATGATTAAGCTTGAGAATACAAAATGTTAAAGGGCCCTAATTAACTTAATACAGTAGTGAATTTCTCTTCTCAGCCTACTTTCTAGAAACATCAATGTGAGAATCATCTTTGTAGGATATAGCTGAGTGACCTTCATGTTCTAAACTCTGGCTAGGGCAAAAATCACTGTCTGACAACCAAAGTGGAATTTCAAAAGGTCTCCTAGAAATATGTTAGAGATACAAGGAACATGACTTAGACTTGGCAGGGGCTCTAATCAGAAAAGGAAGTGGAGAAATTGATTAGGATGGAAAGAAAATCCACACTTCCTGATTTTCTGGTGTGAGAGCCTGCCATAAATTTCAGTTTTATATGTATCTTACCGAAGAAGTTATTACAGCTGTAATTTATCTTTAAAATCTGCACTTTTCATTCTTCCTTTCAATCCATTCAGTCATCAGCTGCTAGTGAATTATAATGCCCATGTTCAACTCCTTACATATAATAACTTTGCAGGAAATCATTCTTTTTGTTACTTGCTGTTTTATATTTATAAGAGAGAAAAGGAAAAGGAAACTGCGAATACCAATTCTTAAAGTCAGTAGCTTCCTTACAGTATTATAAAATATTAAATTTTAATCTAGCAAAAATGAACAAACAAATAAGGCTCCTAGTGAGTACTTTCCAAAAAGGGTGCTCCCCAGTTATTGAAGGCAGCAACTAAAATTTAATTCTGCAGTGAACTGAGCACCATCTGAGGTTGCAGGCTGAATTAGTGCTTTGGGAGATGAAAAATCCATGAAGGAAAACAGTACCTAGCAACATCCATTCTTCCTGTTCTTACTGTTTTCCGTTTTCAGCTGTAAAAAAAATGTGACCTGCTGGGTAATCTAAACTCTGCAATGCTAAACTACATCTATAGAAGAATCTGTTCCCTTTGTGAGCTGCAAAAAATAAATGTATCCATCAGATATGGAGATATCCAATTTCTTTGCTCTCCTAAGGGTATAAGTATTGGCGGTTGTTTATTTATTTATTTTGGCTAGTCTGGGGCTTGATCTCAGGGCCTGGGCACAGTCCCTGAGCTTCTTTTGCTCAAGGCTAGCACTCTACCACTTGAGCCACAGCACCACTTCCAGCTGTGTATATGGTACAGAGGAATCTAATCCAGGGTTTGCACTCTACCACTAAGCAACATTCCCTACCCCTGGATAATGTTTTAATTGAATGAATTCATATTGGTCAAGAGTATAAACTTTGGAAACATAACATCTGGGTTCTTACCCAGATTCTATCACATCCTCTTTCTATACTGGTTTGTACAAATTGTTGAATCTTTTGTGCTTCCATTTTATTTGTTTAACAACAAAACTTTATCATGAAGAGGTAGATTCCAATCTTTTCACCATCAATTACATTAAGTCCAAGTCAGTCTATTATGTGTTCTGTGCATGATGTTCTATGTATGATGTGTCATGTTCACCCATTGATAGGATAACAATTTATATCCTTCTTCATAATAAAAATATAAGGCAATTAAGATTATCTGATATTCAGTAACCAGAACTATAAGTTAATAACAAATTCAGAGAAAATATGTAAAATTGTGTGTATATAATAAAAATGACAGGCTAATTCCAGGACAGAGATTACAAATTCAAATGACAACAAAGAAGAAGTAAGCAAGAGTGGACTGGACAGAATATAACATTGACAGTGCAGGACTCCTGTCAAAGACTGCAATCTTCAAGGTTTGCCTAAGGCTTACAGTTAGTTAACAACAATTAGAAAAACTGTCAAAGCCTTTTGAGCCTACTGTCCCTTACTCTTCATCATCAGCCCAGAGAAGTCAAAACAGGACTATTAGCTCTAGGGCAGCAAATATGAATTTGAAACTACCCTATGTTGCACAATATTACGAGCATCTTTCCCAGCTAAGCTATCTGTACATGTTTGGCTTTCCTACTCTTCACAGCGAAGATGCTAGCACACACCTAGCTTGAAAATTCTATGGAGACAGACACAAGATGGGAGTAAAAGAAGTTGGGAAAGTTGATCCCAAACTATGTGATGATATTACTGTAATAATAATCCAGAAAATGATCATCCAAGTGTAAAACACTTTGGTAGATATTTATTAGGTTAAATAGTGAGAAGGATGTCTGTAGTATATACTACACATGTTGCAGAAAAGATAACTGCATGAACTATTAACTACCTAAATAAAAAAACAACAGCCTTCTAAGTAATTAGCTATGCTATTGGAGGAAGAATGGAAATAATAATAGACTTGATTCTCAAGGAGCAACAATGCTTGAAAGGATTGTTTTTTTCTGTGGTAGAAGAAAGAGAAATCTATGTGAGTAATTGTCCCTTTACTGCCAGTAACTATATTTTATTGGGGAGGGGAGCAGCAAAACATTGTACAGTAAAATGTGTGATATCTCAAGGTTAATTTCTGAAAATATTATGAGAAACATAAATGGGTTTAAGGACCAGAGTTAATTTTTGTACAAGTCTTTTACAAAGGAATTCATAAAAATTTATTGGGAGACATTAGAGCTAACTTAAATCAATGATAAATTATATATGCCATGAGGTGGAAGATTCAATATCAGAAGGATATGAGCTTTCCCCAAATTGATATATAGTTTTATTACACTTCCAACCAAAATCTCAGAGCAAGTTTTTCTGGACTTTGATTAGGTGATTATACAAGGAATATTAACGAGTAAAGGGCCATAAATAAATATTTAAAGGAAAAAAATAAGATTTGCAAAAGAAGAATAAGAGTTTTTAATAAGAACTATAATTGTTAAAATTACATCCATTTCCTACTCATTCGGATAAATTAATAAAACATAGGATTCAGAGAACAGGCATACACATATAAGAAAAGTTTATGACGGAGCAGGTGAACAAGCTAACTTAGAAATGTCTAGACAGTTCAATAAATGCTGATAGAAAGTGGTTATCCAGGCAACAATAAATAAAAGTAGATATTTACTTCACAAACATTTAAAAAATCGAATATCATGAGAAACATGACAGAACTGATCTTAGTCAATAGACACAAATAATTATTTATAAAAAAATTTGGCTGATGAGTATGAAAATGACTACCTTAGTTTATGACAGTCCTCTTTACAGCAGAAGGACCAAAGGCCACACAAGCTGGATATGTGTGATTCAAAACATAATATACTCATATCCAGCATGCAAGAAAAAACTTTATTAACCAATAAAAAGGAGAACAACTGAGTAGAAAGATATTTAAACAGAAGAACTAAAGATTTACACAAGAGGAAATAAAGTAACCCTCAGACATCTCACACTCAAAATACTGATAAAGATTTATGATGACAGCAACTGTGTCTAGCTGATGCACACATTGTACCACCATTCTGGGAAACGAGTTGGCATTTGTCCTTGTAATACTAAGTATGTGCAAATCCTCTGATTCTACAATTCCAATACAACATCTAATCCCTAAAACTAACTCCCCTGTGCTCTAAATTCAGAAGAAACTGACAAGAACACTGTGTTACTCAGGCTCTAGTCCCTCTAACACCATACCTGGGGGAATCCACCTGTGAGGATTCTCTTATTTTAGTTCACAGTTTTGGAGGTTCCAGGCTGTGATCAAGGAGATCCATTGCTTTGGGTCTGTGGTGGGTACAATGGGTGACAACAGCAGACAGCACACCAAAAAATAACCTGGACACCTCAGGGTAAGAGGAAGGAAGGTGTGAGGAATCAACAACCCCCTACAAGGAGAGGCCCTCGATGACCGAGGACCTCCTGCTAGGTGCCTCCTAGGAAAGATTCCTCCACATCATTGGACACAGTGGATCATGCCAGTCATTAGAGCTTCTTGGGAGGGTAAAATTGGGAGGACTGTCATTCAAACCCAGCCTGGGCAAAAAGTTGGTGAGATACCATCTCAACCAATAGAAGAAGCTGGGCTTGGTGTTACACAACTTGGAAAGGGTAATTAGGAGGATTGTAGTCTAGGCCAGCACAGGCAAAAGGTGAGACCCTCTTCAAAATGTAACTAGAGCAAAAAAGGAATGGAAATGAAATAAGTGTTATTACACTCACCTCTCAAGTGTGAGGCTCTGAGTTGAAAGCCTAATGCCAACAATACCAACAAAACCAAACAATAAGATTCTATCATTTGGTAATATAGTATCACCCTAAGGATCAGGTCTATAACAGAAGCACCTACAGAGGACATACAAGATCCAAACTCTAGCAAACAACTATAGAGACAGTGTTCCTAAACTGGAAAATGTGAGAATAACTTCATGCAGATATAGTAATATCTCTATTTAATCAAATTCACCTCAGGAAAAAAAAATAAGTGAACTTTAACTCCAGGCACCCACATTGAATAAATATTACACACATAATAGTGCTGAAGTCTGGAGGAAAACTGTAACTATTATTCTATGGGCATAAAGAGTAGAAATGGGATAAATAGACAAAAGTGGAACTGTGGTTCAAGTGTAAGAATGCCAATCTTAAGTGAAACACCTAAGGGAAGTCACCAAGGGCTTGAGTTCATATACTAGCATGCAAACACACATGCACACACACACACAGTCAGAGAGTATATAAACTTGTTATCAACAGAAAATTATTCCAACAACTAGGTGAACATGAGCATTTGTTATAGCAAGGTGAAGGACAAATATTATGAGGAACAACTTCATATCAACATGAAGTATAAATAATGAAAGATAAGAGTATTTTAGAAGAAAATTTTTTAAATTCCTTTCCATGTTAACAAAGTTTTTACTCAAATTCTCATATATATATATATATATATATATATATATATATATATATATATATGCTTATAATGGACTGAGAAAAACAAATATATTTCCCAAACAGGTGATAAAAAAATTAACTGACAATTCTTATGTAAATTACATCCATCACAAACCATTTTCAATTTGATGATGAATCATCCGCTATCAAGCTTCTTAAGAAAGAGAATAAAGGACATAACTTTTAAAATTATGCATTTTAAAGTATAATAGAAAGTGGGCAATTTCAATTTGGAAGATGCCAGAGAGACTGATGATTGTCATTTTCACAAAAGGTAAGTAAAATTCCTTCCAAAGGACAGGAATGATGGATATATAATTAAGTTTAGGCTGTTTGGAACTTGGACAAAATGTAATATTAAAGTACTTTTAGAAAGAATGAAGGAAAAATAACAGGAGAACTAAATAAATAAATTTCAAAGTATACTTCAGATCTGTAATAGGATATAATATCCTAGAAAATAGAAATGAAATAAACACAAAGGCATAAAATACAATTCACAAAATAAGTCTCCACAACGTGTTAAAGAATGAAATGAGCATGAGTCTTATCAAAGAGTGCTCAATGTCAAATGTCTTCATCTAGTAAATAAATAATAATTTTCCTTCATATTTTATTATGAAGTCTAAATAAAATCCTCATTCTAAATCTTACAGCCATTAAAGAAAAAGGAAAAATAAAAGAAAAACCTGTAAGAAGATACGGTGTTTGGGTCCAAGTTTTTCCTTAAATATTTTTTGCTTGGATTTCTAGTGATTCCATGTATTTTGTAGGTTTATGTTAAAAGAAAAAGAGAAATTCTGGGCATGGAAGCTCATGCTGTAATTCCAGCATCTTAGGAGGCTGAGATCTGAGGGTCATGGTTTGAAGTCAGCTCATGCAGGAAAGTACTTGAGACTCTTATGTCAAATAATGTACTTAGAAAAGGCCAGAAGTGGTACTGTGTCTCAATTGATAGAGTGCTAGCCTTAAACACAAAATGGCTCAGAGACAGCACCCAGGGCACTGAGGAGTTCAAGCCCCAGGACCAGGAAAGAAAGAAAGAAAGAAAGAAAAAAGAAAAAAGAAAGAAAGAAAGAAAGAAAGAGAAGAAGAAAAAGAAGGAAGGAAGGAAGGAAGGAAGGAAGGAAGGAAGGAAGGAAGGAAGGAGGAAGGAGAAAAAATAGGTCTGGGAAGGTGGCTCAGTGGCAGAGCGCTTGCCTTGCATGCATGAGGCCCTAGGTTCGATTCTCAGCACCACATAAGCAGAAAAAGCCGGAAGTGGTGCTGTGGCTCAAGTGGTAGAGCACTAGCCTTGAAGCTGAAGAGCTGAGGGACAGCGCCCAGGCCCAGAGTTCAGGCCCCACACCCAACCAAAAAAATAAATAAATAAATAAAAATAAAAATGCAAGGGAACACTGGAAAGATAAGGCAAGGCCCAGATATTGAGGCTGTGGTTCCTTAACATTACTCATAGGTGGAGAAAAGTGAAGGCATGCCCATGTGAGAAAATGGGCCATAACTTCCATGGGCCCAAGTCTGACAAAGCAGAGACTCTGAAAGGATGAATTAGTTGTTCCTCCTCTCCCATCTCATTATAAGCATCTGCAAAGCTTTTGGTTATCATATATCTAGTGAACAGGAACTAAAGATAATGAACATCTTATAATGGATAAGATGCTCCTACACAATGAAGGGTTACCTCCTCTGAAATGCAAAACACATCTATGTTAAGATACACCAGGAGCCTTTATCTTCCTTTATGGCTGATGCTTATTTGGGTCTTAATTATTTATTGTGCAGAATGATCATTGAAGCCCAGCTTCTAAGACTCATAAAACTTCTACCTGTGAGGAAGTAACTGCAGTTGTAAAATAAAACATGACCCAAACCTTCTTGAATTTTCTTAAACAGTAGGTTTGTTTCTATTTTTTCTTACAAATTTAAAGTTTATAAAGGCTTTACAGCCAAGGCAGTGTTTAATTCCTACATGAGTTGGGCTTAAGGTAAATAGGCACCAGGAAGGTGCAGCATCTCCTTGGTGGTTGATGGTCACTTGACTTCTATTCAGGGAGGACTTGGGGAAAGCATAGAATAAAAAGATAGATTAAGTGCAGCTACAATGTATCCCAGTCTTCCCTGCAAGATTGGCAATTTCCTGTTTAAACATTTTGTCTCCATTAAGTATTCAAATACAGACTATTCACAGTTGAATCTTAACAAATTTAAGGGACAACAAGAATCTTTATTAGGTATCAAAATTAATTTAAGTAGCTTATTTTTATACCACTCTTGCCCATCAATTAGAATTAGGAAGTAATTTAATTCATAAAAACTAACCATTTTTACAAGTTATGGGTAATCTATTCATAATTAAAATATTTTCCAAGAATGACCAGTTAGCTGGTTTTTATTCTATTATACCAGCAGCAGAAGGTAGGTCTGTGTCATAACTTATCTGGATTATAGTTAGGATTGAAATCAGAAAAGAAATTTAAGAAAATTTTCTCTGTAGCGAGTTAGGTTTAGCTAGAATCTCAGCATGTATGATTCCCTGGAGCCAATGTATTCAGTGCAAAAAAGTAAAATATTCCTCGGGACCTCATTTTAGCAAAAAATGTCTCAAGTTTAATCTAGGTCAGAAGAAGAGAAATTTTATAAACCATTCTACTCAAGGTAAGTCTTGTAAAGATTTCCTCTAATGTTGAAAAACACATATTCAATATTAGCACTTTGGTCTTTGACCTATACACAGCAAGAGATTTTTGAAGTCCTGACTTCTAACTGATATCTGCAGCTGAAGGCAATAGCTCACTTCCTACTTATATGCTGTCAATAAAAATTGTAAAGATATATGATCAACTTTGGAGGGGTAACCTCCACATTTCCATGGTTGCATATCTTTTATAATACTAATTCTTCATTTAATAAACATATTGCAATTAATAGAGCTTGTTTGGGGCATATTTTATAGATTCTGACTAGCAACTAGGCTAATTTTTTATGTACTTTTTTCACCCTAAGCCACACTTACATTATTTTTAGCAAATGGATAGACAAATTAACTTCCCTTTATTTTATTTTTCATATAAGACATGTACACACACACATATCAAAGAAAGAATAAGCGAGAGCTTTCTCAGACCTACTACATAAAAAATGTAGGGTGTAAGGGGCTGTAAACTTTTATTCATCTAAGTTCCCCTGGGAATTTGCTTCCTGTTTTTATTTACTTAGTAAATTTATTGCTAACATGGAAACAAATGAAGAATAATCACTTTACCATCAGAAAAGTACAAGAAAGTAAAATTGACCTGATAGAGAAAGAAAACACCTCATTGTTTTGAAAAAGTATAAATATGAATTACAAACTATGGTATTTCATAACCAAAATCATCATCTGTCAAAACCTGATTCATATATTTATCACATTTCTACAAATCTCTGTTCTCTGAATCCACGGATTCATTTTAAGAGACAACATCTGTCTCTTATTAGGGCATTGGTAACATTTTACCACCAATTACAAGGCTGCAATTTTAGGTCTTTGAAAATACGAATTCATTACCTTTAGATGTTTGCTCTCAGCACTATTAGTTATTTAAAGATTTATCATCCAGTGTATTACTCCCATGGTTTTTATTTAAAGCCCTTCATTGGAAGTGCTATCCACATGACACATGTATTATCCCATTATTAAGGGACTTTGCCTGTTCTGTGTTTCCAACTGAGGAGACCAAGGCCCTGCAATGGTTATTCAGTGACTAGGGGCTGACCTTGGATTTTAATCTAGCTCCTCTGATGTTATGCACCTTTCATTACATGATTGTCGGCTCCCAAAATATCTTGCTGTATGCTGTTCAATTTTACCCTGCTAAGTGAGAATAGAGTCAATAAACAAGTGTAACCAGAAGTAAAACCATAAACCCAATCAAGTTGGAAGTCTGACTCCTTAGAAGATCCTCCCAATTGATGTATGGCACACACACACACACACACACACACACACACACCACATCATTCCAGCACACACAGGGCGGGGAAAGTGTCCCAATCAGAGAAGCATTCCCATTACAAGGAGAGCAGTATTTGCTTCAATCTGTAATTAATTCTTCGGACAATAAGATAGTACTTTAAAAAAAAAAACTCCAATACCTATAAGCTAAATGCTGATCAGATTTTAATATACAAAAACATTTGATTACCTGTGATATTTCCTCTTTGCAATCACAGTACTTCACTGTATTTCTATGCACCTACACTACAGAAAGAATTTGTTCAAAATACCCACCTCTCCATTACTCTGCACCAATGGAAAACTACTTGCAGTAGTCTCATGCTTTTTGTTTTATTTTATGATTCAGAGAATGAAAAGCTAAGGATTCCTTTGAAAATGCTTTACCCTGTGTTAGGCCACGAAAATGGGAAACCAGTAAAAGCCAATGCCTTTCAGTTCAAGCTCAGAATCTGACTTGCAATTATATGCATTTATTCCACATATGACATTTGCTATCCTGTTCCCCAGAAGCAACGAACACTACACACTGCTTCTCTCACAGAAACACATTAAAAAAAAAAAAACGTTAGCAGGACATTTCATTTTCTCTTCTATTTACCACCTTACAGATTTTACACACTAGAGTTAGAAAGTCACACTTAAAAATAGAGTGAGATTGGAAACAATTATCTCTAAACACGAGTTCATTATTTCTCTTTGACAACCATTAGGAAAGTTAACAAGATATGTTCTATCTACGGTCGACATAAAGAAGTATTTTCCAGATGACCTAGAGACTACAGACTTTCACAAAAAACAATCACATTATAAATAAATGTACAAGTACATAAGGATAGCCATACCCCAATCCACACATATGTCTGCTCCCAAAAACTTAAACTTAAAAGTATGTGTGGGGTGTTGATTAGAGAGAAGTCACATACTTACTTAGGTTAACTACCTAAACATTTTCATTGTACCAATCCAAATAAGTTTCTTCATATCTAGTATATTCATAAGCATGACTATTCTGTATTGCTCCAAAGATCTCCCAAGTCTTTAAACATATAGACAATAGTCTGAAAGATGTTCATTGACAATGAATTTATTACCATAAATTTTTCTAATACTTTTTCAAGCAAAAATTGCAGACAAGTGGTTGTTGCCTTCAGTGGAATCTTAAAAGTAAATACCACGTTGGGTTCTGAGAATCTAAAGGCAGCATCAAACAAGAAACCACCATTCAAATTAGATAAACTGTGGATGCCTGAAAATGTAGCTGAAAATATGAATCACCTAACATTTACACATTTCAGTGCCCTTTTCAGAATCCATCTGGCAAAGAATATACAGCACAGAAACACTGTCCCAACAGGGACTATCCGTTCCTTCAACTGCATCATCCTAAATCAGTTCTACCCTTACATGTTAGCAATGCTTTCCTTGACTTGCCTCTAAGGTAATTCGCCTATTCCTTCTTTTATGCCTGTACCATACATTATAGAGAATACTGTCATAACTGCTACTAACAAGTGATTCCAACATTCTGTCTCCTATCAAACTTTCAGTCTTTGTGAAGGGCCAATGCTTTTCCCATATATATATTACCAGATCTACTTCATGTTGAATGAGCAAATATCTAACATCATTGAAACAACATTGTAAAGAATATCTTATGGAGGCAGAATTTTCAAAGCTTCAATTAGACTGATTCCATATCAAAAAATGAGGTCTGTGAGTCTGAGAAGAATTCCATTAGCCCAGGAGATGGATGGACACAAAATGGGACCTGGATGTGAACAGTGAAGGTGGAAATGGGTAATGGAGGCACATCACTGACAAACAACAAATGACCCTGTATCAGGAATGAACTCCAAGTCTGAGCATCACAGAAGAAAGGAAAAGAAGGGAAAATGGCAGTCAAGACCATTCTGGGAGAGGTCCTTAATAGAATATGCATAGATGTACACCCTCTCCCATATATATTCCCTCTTACATAATAAAGTTATTCACATTAACTATCCTCAATGATGTTTTCATGGATCTCTAAAATACATAACAGTCACATAACTAAAGTATTACTAAGGTAACAGCTGATAGGTTCATTACTATGAAACTTTTGTTAGAAAAAGAATTGAACATCCATAATCTGACATAGTCACAAAAGCATGTATCATATAAGGATAGGATATTTGTATGGCTGGGTAAATACTTACGGTATATCCAGGCCCAGTTCAAAGAAAATAGACACCTAATTACACAATCATCCTGCAGGTTGACTAGAACTTGTTATTCAAAATGAGTTGCCTTGTGTGTACATCCTTCCAGGGAAATGTTATTTTTAGAAAAACAAATAAATGTTTAGAATTTTTTGTGGCAGGTTAATACTTTTATATATGCTGAATCACGTGAGAAAATTTCAGAGCTTGTGATTTATCTTTATATTAAACTTAAAATCACTGATGATATTTGATGAAAGCATCAACGTATAAGGGATTGGAAGCAGGAGGGAAAAGGAGGAAAGAGAGAGGAGGGAAGGTAAGAGAAGGAGCAATGAGTAGAGGGAGAAAGAATTAGACATTAGAAGAGGAGGGGGAAGTAGAAGAGGAGGAGGAAGAGGAATTGTTCTTCACAAGCGTTTGAGTAATACTTTACTACCATATGGAGTCCCCAGAAGAAAACCAAACCAATTACTTACTAATATTATTCTTTATTTAGAAATCATCAATAATGGGTTGAAAATTCCAAGTAAAAGATCAAGACCAACTTATATTTTGTTTTTTTTTTTATTGTGAAGATACTGTACAGAGGGGTTACAATTACACGGGCAAAATAAAGACTACATTTCTTATCAAGCATTGTAGCCTCCTCCTTTGTTTCCCCTTCCCATCCCTTCCCATCCTCCCGGTCCCCTCAACCGATCCTCCCACCCCCCACACCCCATCCCCCACCCCCGCACCAAAGTTGTAAAGTTCGTTTTCGACATAACGAACTTGTACTGCATTTTGGTTTCTAGGCTACTTGTATGTATGGAATACAGGAAGAAGCTATGTGCTTATGCAACTGCTTTTATTTATTAAATGACATTTGGCAGTATATTTTATGGGGAAAGGAAAACAGCCTGTCTTGACAAGAATAATTTTATTCCAATTTGATGGATTTAAAGACATTGTAAAATCTATTTCACCTCTAAAATTTTGAGTCAACTGTTTGCTTATTAATGGAAAATAGGCTAAATTCATTCCGTTGCAGGTTTGAAAATAGTTTATGTGGTATTGGAATGAAGCGAGTATTTTTAATTAAACGTTATGTTCTTTACTCTGTGAATACAATGTAAGATTGTATCAATCAAATTCAAGAAATGGTGCTTTCACTTAGAGTTGTGGGAGAATACTGGAAAAAGGAAGGCAGTGGGGAGGAAAGGGACACAAATTGAGAGTTGAGGCACAGTTCACAGATTGTATTTATTAACAGTAGACAATTAGAGGACTCTAACATGATGTGACTCAGACAAAGTGAGATTGGTTCCTACTTCAGTGAGGTGACCTCATCGTGCTTTTAAATAGACTGTCCATTATAAGCATAAATTATCACCCCATGAAAGTTTGACAGAGTAGATGCTGACCTGGAAATTAACAATCAAGCCTACTGCAGAATTAAAAAAAAAAACTTTAAATGAACCTTTATGCTCATAACCAGCATGGTGCTGATTAATGAAAAAAGCAAAATCTCTGTAATTTTTTAAATTGCTATTGTTAAAATAGAAATTAGCTGAACTGGCAATGATAAGTACAATACTCTACCTGTCTTAAAAATCAATCTTGCCCCTGCTGTGAAAATCTATGATGGATACCAATTCTCCTATTCTTACTTGTAAAGCATTAGCAGTTGACTGGCAAAGAAAGTTGAGGAAGTTAGCTTTGTGGTTTAATAAATTGACGATCAGCAAATCACATGATACTGTAGCTGTGTGAATTCAGAGCACGTCTTTATAATCTTTCCAGAAAATAATATCCCCAAACTGTCATTGCTACTTATGAATAATAACTATTATTATAACTATGACTATTATTATTTTTATCATTAAAACAATTTCTCTTGGTCTATGTACTGATTCTGAAATCCACATCAGAAAGATGTATATAATTTGTTTCCTCCTAAAACATTATGATTCCAACTTTACCTATATTTGTCTTCCTGTCATGAATTGAAAGTCCTTTCTTTTACCTTGAGAAATGTTCATTATCAGATAGCTATTTTTTAATTCATGTGCATAACGAATCATTTTAAAATAAACTTAAAAGGTAAATTTGACAACTTAATATTCCTTTCTAATCACAAAGGAATACAAACCTCTTAATGATCTATTTCTCTAAATCAAAAATTTTAACATACTGAGCAAAAGGTTCACTATTAGTAGTTGATATTTGCTCTGTTGAGTCAAATTCTACATTGCAAAATTTCTTTTCTTGTCAAATTTTATGTCTTTTCTGGAGTTAATAGTTGCCTATGTTTTTCTTCTTTGCATAGATTCTTCTCAAATTCTTCGATATTTAAATATGAATTTTAAAATAGTCAGTCAAATAATGTATCTGACTGGAGCCTTCAATTTTCCTACTGCTGTTTTCGAAATGGTTGTTTCCCAAACCTGTCATAGATTTGACTTGTGATTTTGTGATATAGTCTTTGTTCACAAATCATTTACTTTTCTTATTAAGAAACAGTTAGTATTTCATTTTCAGGAAATTTCATGATATTCACGGTCCTGTTTGAGGCCATTAATTTGGAGTGTTCAAGTCCTAGTCTTTTAAAGCTGGGACTTTCTAATAATTATGTTGAGAATTTTTTTTTCTTTTTTGCTTTGTACTTTTCTGAGGATTACATTACTTGGGTATATTGTAAAGTCTATTTGTTTCAATTTCTATAATATTTCCTTAATGATCAAATCCAAATCATATATATATATATATATATATATATATATACACACACACACACACACACATATATCATTATTTCTGCTTTTGGTTTTGTTTACTTTCTGAGGTCTCCCTTATTTTTCAGTGATTCAGGTTGTCATGGTACCACATTTTTTAAAAAAATATGATTTGTTCACCCGTATCTCTAAAGTTAATTTTCTTTATTCTTTATTTGTCTCTTCTGTTCCATGTTAATTTAATGTCTCCAGGTTCCTTTTCAGTAGATATTTTTTTATCTTGCTGTGACCTATTTCTTTCTTGCCAGAACATACAATAAATATTTGGTAACCCCAGCAAATATTTAAAAGTGAAAAAATAAATTTCAGAGAACACCGTACACAAGGACTATAACTTACCAACAAATGAGGTCTGTCATAGAGAAAAGACATCTTTAAAAGTGATCTGATGCTTCAAATAGCATACTATACATGGTGTTCCCATAGCTGGAGTCTCTTTCATTCAGTTTCTCCACAGAACAAACCTCTTCAGCTAACAATTTGGGACATACTACTATTTAATTATCCCTTACTACAAGAAGAGAGGACTAGGAAAGAATACTATTTTCTATTTAGATATCAGCAAACTCTACTGATTTTGTTCTATATTTCCCTCCCAGCCTCTTCAGTACCTACTATTGTTCATGTCTATCTTCATGAAGTAAACACATGTTCCAAGTGTGTTGACATCTCCTTCTGCATGCAGAAGATATTCAATGTTTCCTGCTCCAGTGACCTCCCTTTCTAATTTAGACTGCCTCAAAATTCATATTTCCAACACACTGTTATCTTATCTCTAGTTCTCTGTTAGTGGGTTTGAGATCCATTATTTTTCTTTGGTTATTAGCTCATGTCATGATGTACTGAAATCTCAAGATAGTACATATATATCAAAAAATATGGTACACCCAAGTAAAGAAAGTTATCTAAACTTTGTTA
This sequence comes from Dipodomys ordii, assembly GCF_000151885.1. Taxonomy (NCBI): domain Eukaryota; kingdom Metazoa; phylum Chordata; class Mammalia; order Rodentia; family Heteromyidae; genus Dipodomys; species Dipodomys ordii. The sequence continues at coordinate 10,470,983 of NW_012267281.1, forward strand.
TGGAAAAAAACTATTTTAATCATATTATTCCTTCACCCTCTAACTTTAAAAAGATAATTTCTTCCTTTTGTTTTTGTTCTATTTTGTGTCTATCTGTCAGTCAGTATCAAACAACAAAAGCAACTAACCAAATTTTTTTAAAAAGTCACATATTTATAAGCAATTCAGCTACCTAGTATGATTCCAATACTAGCCAGACTGAGAGAGAGAGAAAGGGGAGTCTCAAACAACCTCTTGACCGTTCTGAGTGCATTCTCTACAATTCCAGAGACAATCTATCAATCACCTACAAAATGAAGAATGCTACTCCATTTCTTAGACATCCATCAGAACTTTTCTCAGCTGGCTTCCCCTGGTAAAGTGACAGCACCAAATAATAACTGAACTTATTGGAAGAGAGGTAGGTGTATGATGGACCTGCATAGCCTAGCTATGACCAAGGCAGTAAGAATAAGTGGCTGTCTTTCCCATCTGTCATTCCTCCTGCATCCTCTGCACCTTTGTAAAAATTCCTTCAGTGTGCTGAACTAGCCAACGAGCTTAGCACAGCACAACAAGGGCCAAACGAGAGCCCAGCGACAAATAAAAGGGCAGACTTTACAAGAAGAAATATTTTAACATTGGATTTCAATCAAAATATGAGCCTTCTCCATGAATCTCACTCTCCATTGACAATCTTAATAAAACCAATTGTGAATTGACCAGGAGCCACTCACTTTTCTGTTGGAGTCAATAAAAAAAGTAAATGTAAGGGCTATGGCAGGTCGGTATTGATTCCGCAGGGATTTCCCTTCCTTCAGATTAAACGCTTTCATAAACTCAACTCTGAAGACAAAAGAAACTGAAAATAAAGCAAAACAGAAAATCCTATTTCTCATTTTAAAAAAATCATTGGGCTGGGCTAACGAGAGAAGCTGTGTGGAGAAATGCCTTGGCGGAAGCATATGGCGAGTTTCAAGTGTGATCTGAATAAATAAAATGTTAACACCACCCTAAGGAGCACAGACAGAAGAAAAGAAGATCTGCTTGGTCATAAAACCATAGTTTTCCTATAGGATAAGTATTCAGTCATTTTTATCTGTTCAGAAAACAGTGAGCTGCCCAATGAGTTTAGCACATATTTTCAATTATTTTGGATGCTAAGGCAGTGCTAAGTGACTTGTTCAGTGCACATTATCATTTGAAGGGAAAAGAATGCAAGTATACTGATTGTTACATTTTGAATTTAATCTCTAAATGCAAGACCACAAATAACATAGCTCAGGGATATATAGAAATTCAGCCAATCCTTAATGAGAACCTCTCCCATTATATTTCCAAACCTCTTCTAACATTTATATATAAAGCTGACATACTTAGAAGCACTGTCAAAATTATTGATTTGCTAATGAGAATGGCTCAACAAATTAACACAACTTGCCCCTCATCCTGCAAATCAGATAAGGGCAGCCTAACAGTGAAGTACATACTCTGTAGAAATGAACTAAACACAAGGTATGACACCATCTAGGAAAAGTGATCTAAATTAAAATACATGCTGAGCAATGAATTAAATATGGAAGGTGAGTTCCTAATCATAGTCCAATTATTAGAAATGTGTTTATTTATTGAATTTGAAGAAGAAGCTTTGGAACTGTGATTTATCAAAATAAAATGCTGTTAGCCAACTACTGAGTTTAAAGTACTATTTGACAATTAAATATGGGTAGAGGCCAAATATGTAATAAGAACTAAAATTATGGTCCTTTTATTTTTGATTATTTAGTGTTTATTAAATTGCTCAGTATAAAAGTCCCTGTTTTACAAGACAGTAGTTAGTAGTAGAGACTACAATTTCTATATTGTTCTAGAAGCAATTAGCCATCCACATGTATTTTTTCATAGGTCCTTAGGCAGCACTTGACAGTGAGCTCTTTAAGATCAAGGAAGTATTAGGCACCTCTGTATTTCAAACATCTGGCTTGGTCAGGGAAATATATACGATGAACAGATCATGCCAGGTGGCCATACATTAAGAATCCCAATCAGGAATACTGACTGTATTTGTATATATGTTGATGGCCTACCCTACAGCCTTTATTTTAAAATGGCCTGGCCCATGAATAAAAAAATCTTTGTTCACTCAAAGAGCATGTTTAATCAACTGGAGTTGCAGCCTGGAGCACTTTGTGAAAGAGAATGCTAATGCAGTAATGATTGTAGGTCCAATTTAGATTGCAAAGCACTTTGCAGAAAGTAGGGAAAGCAAGTATAGTCACAAATCCAAGCCCCATGGGAATCCATCTAAAATAACTCCCACTGGAAAATGTCACTGGACCTGCTTAATTACCTTAATTAAGGTATAGGTATATAGGCATTAATGGTACCTGTTTCCTCATCTTGTCTTATTCACGTGCACACACATTATTAGCTAGAGAGCCAGACTGAGACCTTTTACCAAAATATCAATGGCTCAAGGAGTGCAGTGACAGCCTTGAGAGAAAAAGCCAAGTGTGAGCAAAAGATCCTAAGTTCAGGCCCAAGATAAAAAGAAGAAATACATAAATAATTTTTCAAATATTTTTTTATGTTTTTATTGTAAAAATAGTGTACAGAGGGGTTACAGTTACATGACTAAAGTAATGAGTACATTTCATATTTCTTATACTACTTTTTCAAATAATTTTCTTATACTAAAATAGATAAATAAATGATTTTTACCACTGCCTAAATGCCAATCTTGTGTATACTTCAGGTCTTAAGTGAAATAATGTAAAATTATTTAAAGCTTGTTAATATTTAATTATTGGTATGTCTGTAAAATGACTTGCCAAATGTTTCTAAAAACAATCACTAAATAATTAAATATGAAAGGGGTGATATTGATTTAGATGCAATGTACCAATATATTGACATGTTGAATGATAACCCATTTGTACAATCAAAGATAGAGAAACAATAATTAAATATGTAGATCTGTCCCTGTTGATTAAAAGGTAAATTATAATTTTCAACAGCCAAATAATTTATAAACCATGAAAGCAAAATATATGGTGAATACAATTATAATTCATATTCATGGGGACTATTGCAGATAATTTTTTTCTACACTTAATTCTTTTCTAAGAATAAAGTGTTTTGTTGCTCTAGCAAACTGAGCTATAATTGGGGTTAAAGCAACTCTACAATATGACCATATTTGGTTTTTATGCCAAAATGAAAGATTCTAGTTTTCAGAAACATTCTTAAAAGAGGCATATTGATAACTGACATTTTTAAACATACAAAACAAAATTATAGTTGTAAATATAATGTTTTAACCTTGGGACACTAAAGTAAAATTCAATATTTCTCAAAGGAAATAGAGACACATAGGTTAAAGGATGTAAAGTAGCAAATGTGTTTGATGAGCAAGTTGAAAATCTAATATACAAAATAAGATATCTTGCTAATAATCCATTGAATTCAAAACTTTTGCAAAGTGAGATTATTATAATACTTGTTCCCATGATATAAGTATGTAACTTGTTCCAATATAATAAATTGTATATATGTGATCATAGTATATTATGTTCTATGACTTACATAAAAATAAAATTAACTTACAAAATTCTGTGTTGAGAAACAAACTCAACCAAATAAAATAAGTAAATAATTTTAATAAGAACTTTTACCAGCACATATTTATTGTACAAAGTGAGGGGTTTCATAGTCATATTTCTGTATACTAACAGAATAATCCAATTACAAGTGGACAAATGAATCAAAGAGTTCTCAAAAGAAATTTAAATAGCCAATAAACACATGAAAGAATGTTGATTATCTTTATCTATAAAGGAAATACAAAGCCAAACATTATTGAGATTCCATCTCCCTCCATCCAGCCTGTTAACTAATAATAACTTCATCAAAGAAAACAAATGATGACAACAACTTCTCAAGAAAGATTCTTAACACTATTAGTTATTAGCATAATACAAATTAAAACTGTTAGGAGGTACAATATACCAATCAGAAATCAGTATAAATCTACAACTGAAAAGAATGATCACTCCTAATGGTGATGCAGATGTGGAGATAAAGAAATACTGATACATTGTTGACATTGGGAAAATGATATAATGACCTTGAGTTTGATGGTTTCTTAAAATTGCAGGCAATCTACTATATCTTTCAGTTCTTCCATTCTTCCACCTAAGACTACACAAGACTTGTGCACCAATGTTTACAGCAGATTCATTCGTAATTGCCCCATATTGACAAAAATCCAAATGACTGATGAATAAATGAATGGGAATCAAATTGTAAATAGAGCCACATGATGGAATGCTACCCAAACAAGCTCAATAAATCTCAATAGTTTAGCACAGTGGAAGGTGATAGATAAAACACTGTACTATACTCTACTCTAGAAAACCCCAATACCCTTTTAGTAACTAAAGCAAAACACTGGCTATCTGGAGCAAAAGGGCCAAAAGCAAAGATTAACTGGAGGTGGGACATTTTTGGAAGTGATGAAAATGTTCAACAACTTACTTGTGGTGATCGTTTCCTATGTTTATACATATAGCAATCCTCACCAAAATGAAGACATTAAAGATATGCTTAAAAGATATTCTTTATGCTAGGTCAATTATTTCTTGATGTAGCTGTGAAAAATAGGTCCCTCATTGCATAAGTATTTGAGAAAGAAATGCCTTTCTTCTAACTTACCCCAAAATAATCACACCTTAATCAGCTGCCCAACTGACAATGTGTTTTCAACTTGTAGTATTTATTCCCTAATACTCTATTTCCACCGTGATTACATAGTTTAAAAACTAGGTCCTCATCAACCTCAAACCTGAGCCACCCCAAAACCAATTTAGGCATGTTAAGCCTTTCACTCTGCAATCGACTTGCAGGTTAATCTTCTTAGATGATATTTATTTGTAGAGCAAGCATTACAACTAAGTACACACACACACACACACACACACACACACCAATCCATGTATCTATCTAGCAGGGTCTAAATGCTCCTTGAAGTCTGTTCCCCCTCCCCCCCCCCTACCAATGACATCATGATCGTCTCCCCTACTGCTTTTAGTAGACAGTAAGAGTATATGATAGTCAAGGACTCTAACATTTCCTCCCATTTCCCATTCCTAAGGTAAGACTGATGATAGCCTAGATTAGCAGCTGCCATTTCATTAAGCTGGGGATAGAAAACACAAGAATATAATATGGAAATTGTATGAAACTAAGCTTGTCTCCACAGCCTGGTCAGCAATTCCTAATGAGTTACAGACTCAAGATGTATGAACTGCTCAAAACTATGCCTACTCTAAGAGGGCCTGTTTCTCTGCTGTTTGATGTAATCACATTGACTTTGGATTTGTTTTCTAGACCAGTATCACTTACATGACTGTGTTTGAAAGGACATGTCAACTGTCTGTTTGGCTGGTTGAATGGTGTTATTTCCACAAAGGCAAAAAAATAAATATTAAAAGTTAATAAAAAATATTTTATGCAATTCTGCCATCTCCTAATTCTTCTCGTTGGTATCTGAATGTATTGGAAGTGATGACAATAAAGCATTTTAAAAAAAAAACAGAAGAGAGTTCACTTACTACATCTCTGAGTTCATCCAAACTTGTAACCAAATAACAACCAAGAATAACCTAGCCAAGTGCCAGCAGCTCACACTTGAAATCCTAGCTAATCAGGAGGCTGAGATCTCTGAGGATTGTGGTTCAAAGCCAGCCCGGTCAGGAAAGACTGTGAGACTCTTATCTCCAATGAACCACCAGAAAACTGGAAGTGGTGCTGTGGCTCAAGTGGTAGAGCACTAGCCTTGAGCTAAAGAGCTGAGGGACAGCGCCCAGGCCCAGAGTTCAAACCCTATGACTGACAAAAAAAAAAACCCTAAAGACAGGCATTAAGTTTACACCTACAGTGTTATGCTAAGCATCCATCTACAAAAGATGTCAGTAGTGCCAGGTCCAATGAAGTTCTACTGTACTGCTGCTTAGAAGGCCAGTTCGAGAGCAAAATTGTAGTAGCTAATTCTTAGAAGATTATATGTACTTGAATAGAAAATGTACAGAGTACATCCATAAAAAAGCAATTATATCAGTTACACTGGACTTGATGGAAAAAAGCAACTTCCTGTTTTCATACAAAATTTCCGGAACACCTATTAATAATGTAATTTTAAAAATTCTTTGAAAGAGTACAAAGGAACTGAAGGGAATGCTCCTGGCATCTCAAGTGTTTCATGATACTGACACACTTTAAAGTGAACTCAAGCTTGCCACATAAACATTGGCAATTTATATAAGACAATCTCACTACACTACCAGAGAATACTGAGACCCAAGGTTGCATTCAAACAAGAATTGGCTGTTACTTTTCCAAAGAGATGCTGTATTACATCATTTCTACCATACTAAGCGTCAAAAACATCAGTTTCTTTTGCTTGTGTGGTTGGCTTACGTTGATTTTTATCCTTACACTGCAAAACAAACCATCCTAAAGGCAGTGAATACCACACAACACGAAACACAACATTACAGCAGACACAAGAGAAACAAGAATAGAAGTACTTCAAAGTATATTTACTTATATCTGAAAAAGAGTCTTCTCAAACACAGAAAACGTTTGCTCACAAAATCATGTTAAGTCCTAACTTCATTACTGAGAACACATTGCTTCTCTATTAAATGTGAAAATGATTATGTCTCTAATATCGGCTTTCATTATCACCTAATACTATTATAGTCCATATTACATTATTACCAGCATAGCAAAGATGATTTCAGTAAGCTTTACAGCATCAAAATCATCATTAAAATCAAATTAAACCACCCAATGGCAGGGTAAATCTACTACAGCACATCAGGTTTTAAAGAATAGAAATCATATTGCAGTCAAAGAATTACTGAGTGCCAACAGGATTCAGAACCAGCTAAGGATTTCAAGATTTCAAGGTGTTCAAGTCCTCTTAGCTTAGTTCATAGTGAACACTTTTCCAACCTGTAATAAGTAGATTATGAGGTCACTCACTGGAGGACAGTTGTGCTGTTACAGAAAAAGAAAGTGTTATCCAATGATGGAAAACTTAAATTCAGTCTTCCTGACAAATAGGTTTTTTTTTAACTCAAAATAGAAAGCAATACACACACACACACACACACACACACACACACACACATGCATGTGTGCACGTGTGGGTGCACCCAAATGCACACACACACACACACACACACACACCACAAAGTGAAATGAACAGACTTGGAAATAGGCCAAAGAGGATATCAAATACACAGGGATACGATTGCTGCATTCTCAGGGCTATTGACACTTTGACAAAAGAAAGTAATGAGGAAATCTGCTCAACAATGAAAAGCACTAAAAAAAAATCAATTTCAACTAAAGAAAATAATTCAAATCTATAGAGAAAAAAACAACTAGTATCAAAAGTTGCTGAAACTAATGTGGTGAGACTTTCTAAAACACTGTCAGATTCACCTAAGGCAGTGATGAAATGACCACAGTTTTGTTACTTACAATTTTTTAATGCCAAACTAACATTCCAAATGAGTGGTTTGTTAACTATTTTACAAAACTTTCTTTGAAAGACTATTTTTCTCCTTCCTTATCTTTCTTTTTTACCCTAGATCAAAAGCTAAAATTACTACTACCTAAGTACCCAAAGACTCTTTCTGCTCAAGATCCTTCAGTAGTTCCAAATAACCTTTGGAAGAGGAGATTTATTGATTGGGTTTTTCTCTGTTGGTATATACCTACCACCATCTCACGAACAATCAGCTAAAAGTTACATCTTTCTCTATTTATGTCATGTTTGTTTACAAAACAACTGGGCATCCAGGCTTCTATGAACTCCTACAGGTCAAAATATTAACCCCCATAACATTTGAAAGAAGTAGAATTTAATTACAAAACAATTGCAATAGACTTTGGAGGGCTTGTTGATTTTGAAAGCAATATAACCCTATTCCAGGATGACCAGAAGAAATAAATAAGTGATAAAGTCTTTGTTTTGCAATAACAGAAATATAAAGTTCTGTGTTGGAGAAAGAATGGCCTGTTTCCATGCCTGACAGTAAGCCTGTGGCCTTGAAAACACTGAAAGATAGGGAGAAAGTTCACCCTAGTTGTAACCAAATAGCAAAGGATTATTATGAGAAGGTAATGCTGGTTTTATCTATGGAAAATGTAAATTAAATAGGTGAAAGATGTTGATAAGATCTTATTCCTGAAAATCATAGATTTAGAAAAATAGAAAATGTATAGAATAGAACTGTAACCATGGACACATGAGGATCAATTGGCAAAATTCTGAACAATAGGATCCTGGAAGTCTTGTCTTCATAGCCACAGGAGCAAGGAACTAGAAGACAGCAATGAGTCCTGGCATCTGGAAGGATACCCACTTTCAAAGAGATTATCATTTCCTTTCAGAAAACTGTGTAACCTAGAGGCAGATTATATATAAATAACTCTTATTTCCACTATCACTGAAAAGAGTTTAAAGATTGTATATTAGAAACTGGGACTTTCAACATTTTCATATGTAAATATTCTTTTCTGCATAATAAAGGATGACTTATAATGGCTAATTTCAATAGACGTAAAGTATAAGCTTAAGGATTATCCATGAAATCACTTCTTTTTACTGGTATGAATACACTCATTCATGCATGTTCACATTGTAGATGGTTAGTTTTAATACTATTCCATATATCAAGTCATTTTGAGAGCAGTTAACATAACATATTAAAAAGTGAAACATGATGATTTTATATATTACTAAGTTTAGTAGTGCCTTTAATTTAATAACATGACATTTTAAAGTATATATACCTTAATATAAACAGGGTCAAACAATGAATGTTATCTGGCGAAAAATATATGGAAACACAGGAAGCTATAATTATTTTTATGATGGTATAATTTTCACATAAATATAGAAGAAATAAATCCTGAATTGGTGGGCGGGCATGTGTGGATATTATATATATGTAGTAATACTTGTGGTTGAATTGCTACAGTTCCTTGGTGACGCTTCCTTCTTTAGTTCAACATCCATAAGCCATCCTTGCCTAGCTCAATCACTCCTCGCTTGTACCTGTTGTGACCTGTGATGTGTGAACAGCAGCTACCTGTACTGTCAATCCACTGCCAGTTTTGGCTGATGATACAGACATGGAATTCACAGAGCACACTGTGAGAAAGGTTGTGACTGAGTGGGCTACTTGTGAAAGCTGACAGCTGTACTCTAGGTTCACCAAAAGCCACAGTGCCCAGTGCCTTGCAAGTGTCATAGAATCAGACATGTTCAGAATACTTTTGTAAAATTCCTGTGAATGGTTATCCAGCTTTGCTCACTCAGTACTCCATGTGTCCAGCCTCACTTTGCTGCTGATCTGTGTCCTTAAACAGTCAAGCAATAGATGCAGCTGCAGAGGTAATATGCAAAACGTGTCAGCCAGCTGTCCTTCAAGCCCAGAGATTTCTTCAGCCCTCATCTTTCTTTTCTGCTTCCTTCCACATGGATTCCCTTCAGCCTCAGGTTTGACCTTGTTTTCTTATAAACAGATCTCTCTGGTGTATCTCAAATAGAATAGGTGAGCAAAATCAAGTTTGGCCACAGAAGAACATTGGAAACATGACAGTGACAGTTCTTGTTCCTGTACTTGAGTGGATGTCACAAACTTGCAGAGAAAAACACAAGAGTCACCAAGCTTTCTATAGAGTAGAAAAGTCTTTCCAACATCTGTCAAGCTATTTCTGTGAATGAAAGTTGTGTACATGATTTTATTGAGTTAGAAAACTAATGCTAAGTATCCTTCGTAATGGTTTTATGACACTGGAAAATTTTCATAAATCACAATCACGTGGTTAATTTTTACCAGGCATTATTTACCTTTGTGACAGATCATAAGGCTACTGGCCACATTGCTTTTGGCATTTGAATAACTGAGGCCACATCACAAAGTCAACAAGGACAGTTGTCATTATCTTCTTGTCCTATACATTTATGTACTGAACTAGTATAATTAATTATAAGCAACTTTACAAAGTATAATGTCCATTTATGTCTGATATTGTATTTGGATATTAGAAAATATTGAATTCATTAAGATAGCAACATCTACTTTTATCTCCTGTCAAACTCATGACGATTAGTCTTCACATTTTAAGTTGTAACTATTGTGTTGGTTTTAATTTGGCAGTCTGCCAATTTGGCAGTATTAGAATGTTACCTTTTTGGCAACTACTTCATGATTATCATACACCACATGGCAGGAACCCTATGCATTAATATTCTTTCTCATAGTTGTACAGGATATACTAACCCTCCATTCATTTACATAAGAAAGAAGAACATTTTATGACTACCTTACGCTTTCAGTAATCTGTGCTTTCTGCTCTTTGGTTTTAATATTTTATTTTCTAATATACTTCAGTGCATATGGAATGCAGAAAGCTGATTGCTTGATAAGCACATTTAGAAAAATATGAGAAAAATAAAAACAAATCTGGAAAGTAGATTGCTTGGTAAAGTCATTTAGGAAATACGAGAAAAGTAAAATCAAATCTGGAGTGTTTTTCTTCTATATGAAATGCAATCTGAAAAGTTTAGGAGAATGAAGTTGTTCAGTCATTCATAATACATCTGTGAAACCCTAATATAAGATAATGCTTCTAGAAGAAAAGAAATATGCAAAAGGAATAATAATCTAGGATGAAATAATATTCAAGGAACAGCAATGGCTTAATCTTCCCTACCTTCAGTGGTAGCTCTGTGATTCATCACAAAGAGGGTCTAAACTACCTCACTAAGCTGTCACCTTGAATCAATAAGCTCACATAGCTGAGAAAAACAATACCTACATCATAATAATTACCAGTTCTGATGTGTTTCATCCTTTCCCGTGGTCCCATTATGTCAACAAACTGAGCTATCCATCGGCTACTGACCAAAGGATCCTATGTGTCATGATCCTCACACCAGTCTACTCAGAAGAATCATTAGAGAAGTTTTACAAGTAATACTATCATCTGTGTCCACTCCAGAGGTATAGATTTAATTGACCTGAGGTGAATTTCTATGGAGAATTTTTGTTTTGAATTTTCTTTCGTATTCTGTTTTGACTTTGTTTTGTGTTTGTTCGGCACTCTGAAGAGTTTTGGTTGTGATTCAAATGTCTCATAGCTGAATCATGCCCCCCACTGTCTTCCTCAGCCATGTAAACTTCAAATAGAAAGTAGGGAATAATTCTGTTGCAAGTTTCAAGAACAGACATTTAGTAATTGAGGCTGGAAGATGAAATGAAGGGCTAGATTGGGAGGGTCCCAGCACTAAGGTAAACAGCAGAACAATGAAAGAAGACTCATTTGTGTCTATGTAGTCTCATTCCTTAGCTCAGCCTCTTCAAAGACTCCCAAAAATCCTTGCCTGGGCCTGCTGAGAAGAACCTCCCACCTACTCTCCAAATCCGGTCATTTTGTAAGAGAATTTCCATGCACTGACCCTCACATTCATTACCCAATAGCTATGAGTCCTCATTTGTGTTCGCAGTATTTGGATTTAATTTAGTTCAACTCAATACTGAAATTTCTCTCCTCTACTGCCATAGCTCAATAATAATGTATCTTGGTGTTCTTAAGAGTCAACACAATTTCTCAAAACCAGTTCCATGTTTTCTAAAACATGATCAAAACTACAGAGAAGACAAGTCCAGAGAGAATACATAGGGAACCAGAAAATTGTCAAATCCAAAAGAGAAATCAAGGGAGACAAGAAAGGGGAAAATGCAAGAAATTCTTGAACGATGTTCTACAGCAACAGTAAATAGGATCCCCTGAAAGCTGGAAAGGCGTCTTTATAAAGATAAGGCCACCAAAACGAGCTTTACAATGTCGGTGCGGGGGGGGGGGGGGGGGGGGGGGGAAGGAGAAGGATTGGGATGTGGGGGAGGGGGGAGGCTGGGAAGGGATGGGAAGGGTAAACAAAGGAGGAGGCTGCAATGGTAAGAAATGTACGCATTATCCTGCCCATGCAATTGTAACCCCTCTGTACAGTTTGTTCACAAATAAAATAAAATAAAATTAAAAAAAAAAGATAAGGCCACCAAACTTGCTTTGAGTCCCTGAAGTAAATAGCAAAACTGGAATTTGAACTGTCACAAAGGTAAAGCAAGGCACATTTAAAATACTAGTTTATTTTAGTAAACATCAATATATAATGTCAGGCAGCTCCAAACCAGAAGTGGTTTGGGGGCTCCACTGGAGAAAAATGAAAGACAAATTCTATACAGTGAATATGGACATAATGCAAAGAATTGATTGGTCAGTTATGCAGTGGCTTTATGTGGACTATCCTATGAGAAAGTCTATAGTCATGTAATTATATGTTCGTTGGTTGCTTTTGATTGTGCTTACAAGTGAACTGGACATATAAGAAATAACTCAAGTTTCACTTAGGTCTGTAAATCAAGCAAGGCAAATGCCATACATGAGTTCTAGATAGGTATGCTTGTACAGGGACTCTATCAAAAGCTATATGACACTGAATAATAGGGTGTTTTCTAATCAGCATCCTGCTTCCCCTCACCAAATTTCATGCCTTGATCACACTGGCAAAAGGATTAGAGATAGCCCAAGTAAATCCATATCTTAAACTGTTCCATTCACAATAGAAAGCAGAACAAAAGGTCAGACAAGGTCAACTAAGTTCTACCAAACCATGTAGGCATCCTAGACTGCTAAAGACACCTCTGATCCTGTCAAGGAAATAGTAACTATTCTGTGATCTTCTGTCCTATAAAATCAAGTTATTTGGGGGGAAACACACATTCTGGGTAAATTATGCCAATATTTTCTGTCTAAATTACATACCCTAGATGAAGCATGTATCCCAAGACATAAAATTCTACAGAACAAGGAATATCAGGTCAAAAGGCAAGCAGACCATGACAGTGGTATTTCTCAAACAGAAGAGCCATATGTTATTTCATCCATTATTTGTAGAAATTATAGACGTTTAGAATCAAGAAAATGAAGAAACGTGATTGACATTATCGCAGACAGACAGCACACCAGAGCGCATAGAGTTTAAGATTTAATGCTCAAAACTAATAAGTCTACTTGCCAAAAAGAAAGTGCATTCCCTCCACATGCAGTCCTATATCCCATTCCTGTTGATAAACTGAGGCCCTCCTAACACTTTGATGAACATGTCATGTGCTCACAGAGACAAATATATAGGGACTCTATTTTCATCTTTTCAGAGGTCTGAATATATTATACTTACTTTACTTTTATATAACCATATCTAGATCAGAAGAGGAAGCTAGGAGCCAGTGGCTCACGCCTTTAATCCTAGCTACTCAGGATGCTGAAATCTGAGTATTGTGGTTCAAAGCCAGACCAGGCAGTAAAGTCCCTAAGACTTTACTAATTAACTATTAAAAAGATCATGGAACTGTGGCTCTAGTGTTAATGGCCTAGCCTTGAGCACAAAGCTCAGGGACAGGGTCCAGGCCCTGAGTTTGAGCCACAGATTGGATAAAAGAAAAAAAAAACAATTGCTAATGTAATCTGGTTCCTTCCACTAAAATGTTCTGTTCATTTTGCAAATACATAATGAATCTTTCAAGGGTAATAACATGATTCTCTACGAAAGTTCACCATTGGAGGATATCAGAGCAGCCCAGCTTGTGATAGATCTGGCTAGAATGACCAACTCCACTGGCTGAAGGAAGCTATCCGATGCTCACAGCATGTTTTAGTACGCTTTAGTCCCAAAGGCTCCACTTGTACTAAAGAAGGAGTAACTGTCATTGTAATACTCTCCTAGTTACTCACAAGCTATGATGGTATGTCTCCTAGAGCTAACAGGAATGGCTTAAAAGAGCCAATGTTCAAATATCTGCCTATATTTAGGGGACACTGAATATTCAAGGTGAGGCAATATTCTTTCTGAAATTCCCTTTGCCCCTCCTCACCTTTTACCAATATAAGCTACATAAACTAACTAATGTCAACAACGGCACTGAAATCTGCCTCAAAATGTAATCACTATGAAGAAATAACCTACTATTTCAACTCGAAGGTATTATTTTTTCACTCCTCTGCTTCTCAAGTAAATTTATGAGTCATGAGTTTTATTTGCTCTGTAGAAAGTAGGCCTAGACAGCTTGCAGACTGCAAAGGTAAGCTGATAAGCCAAAACCTGCCTGACCAGGAAACTAGGAGCCAGGGGCTACAAAAGAATGAAGAACTAAAGAATGGACAGTAAATCTTCATTATCACAACCTTACAGGGCACAGAAAGCATAATCAGCAGAAAGCTATCTAATTCTGACTATTTAACTCAAGTTGTGTCCCTAGGAAGATAAGCCAAGATGGTGGAGATGTCCATCTTCCTACCGGCCTATGGATACCATACACTCTCTCTTGCTACCATATTTCTTTTCTAATAAATTTTTTATCATGTTGAAGTCTAACCTGAATTTTCTCTTACCAGACACAAGGACCAAGGCTGTTTAGCTGCCTAAAACTTTCTGGAAGTATATTTGATGCTTTGGCTCAGAAGTGAAGGATGAACTATGTCTTCTTTTCTGATTGAGAATGATTAAAAGTTTCTCCAGCTCTCTTTAGGAAGGACCATGTCCAAGTAGCAGCAGTATCCATCTGCAACTAACTGTTTGTATGACACAGAGGTTCCAAACTGTGTTCGGGAATCCTGAGCCGTGCAGTCCTACCACTGAAGAAAGTTTCTATGTAACACTGATGGAGTAAATGAATAAATGAGTGACTTAGTAAAGTTAACAGTAAGGTGACATCTACTAATTGCAGCTGAAGACATGGGAACAATGATTTAAGCAAGTAAAGGTTTTCCTTAAATTCTGTACGAGTTTGAAGGCAGGAACTGTCCCTGTTTCCTCTGTTGCCCACACTTCTATCTGGAAACTTGAATCAACAAAAAAAAGTTGAATTTAGGAATAATAAAAGTGATATCAATGTTAGTATTAGTCATGTATGTGGTAGTATAGCACCAAAACATAGAATCTCACTGAGATTCTAAGATATAAACTCCAGAAAAGCAATGAAAGCATCACTAAATGATTTTTGCCTGCTTGGTATTTTCCTGGATTTGCCTCTATTAGCACCACCCACTGCAGTTACTTGGTGGTGGGTTGTCACTTGTGTTATGTAAATGGTGACCTTGATGAGTGTTTGGAAATAGATCCTATGCCCTGAAGGCTCACTTTCTTATTTCATTGGGAAGGAAGGTTTTCCCAGGTGCTTCTATGCTGCAGCTTGTAGTAGCTGTTGATGTTAATTAATTTATGCAAATCAGCTAGATACCATCCTTGATTAATGTCTTTGCTGCTTTATTAATTTTGAATACTTTAAGAGGCTGTTGGACATGTATGATGCAATATCTGCTTAGAGAATAACTACTCACATGATTAATTTAGTCCCTGAAGAACAGTACTTGATCTCTTCTGGTTGCTACTACTAATTATAGATCATTTATAACTTTTTTCAAAAAAAAGTAATCACACCAGAAAGGAAACAAAGTTTTATAAATTTTCTACAAAATGACATTGGTTACAACACCCATACAGTAGCTCTGTGCATTTGTAATCTAAAATTAATAGCAGAGAAAAGGTAATGCATGTTTGTCTACGCCAGTTGTTGTGCCAATGATCTTACATGCTGTAATTGTCTTAATAAATTAATATAGACATGCATATGTAAATCCCAGTTCTGGTCATCTTGATCATAAGCACTCAAGATCAACATCTAACCACTACTGAGCTTGTGGAAATTGGTGATTCTCTCCAAATTTCCAAGTTGGATTTGGGACAATTAGACCACAAGAGTATTATCCTCCTAGGTAGAATTAGAGTACTTGGGAAAGAGAGCTTCTATCACTCTTCTTGGTCAAAGGAGGGTACAGTTTGCTCCCTACAATGCAGAAGAGGGCTCTCAACAGATCCTGATCTGTTAGAGATTTGAACTTGGAATTCCTGTCTCCAGAACCATAAGGAATAAATGCAGGATCTTGGCCACATAGTAACAGCCTCTGAAGGTTACAGGAATGCACGCAAATTAGGAATACATGTGATAGGATGTGATCAACTTCAGCTATTTTTCAGATGGTTAATGCAGACCCAAGTAGAACAACTAGTAGATAGTTCAGCATATGAGGCTGAAGCATTGAGAGGAGTTTGGGACAAAAACACAAGACACGGGATACTGACACCATTGGATTCCTCACCAAAGTACAGCATCCTTTAGTCGGTTTGTTTATGTGCATATGCATAGACCCCTGCGTATGTTTTTATTAAATCTACATTTCACCTATAAAGAGAAGATATTTGCATAGTCTCTCTCTGTCTCTGTCTCTTTCTGTCTGACCTGCTTCACTTAACATAAAAATAATCTTTATATTCAATGTACCTCAAGTAAAATTGAATGACAAAACGTGTGGGTAGGGAAGGAATGGGGAAAAATGGGAAAGAATGACGGAAGAGATGACATACATCACTATGCCTGGCAATCATAACATGACTTGTTGAATTGAAACTGTTGAACAACTGCATAATTAAAAATAAGAGAAAGAGACAGGGCGTGCTAGTGGCCCATGCTCATAATTTTAGCGACTCAGAAGACTGAGAGCTGAGGATCATGGTTCAAAGCCAGCTGGGGCAGGAGAGTCTGTAAGACTCTTATCTACAATTACCACCAAAAAACTGGAAGTCGAGCTGTGGCTAGAGGCAGCATCTAGGCCCTGAGTTCAAATCCCATGGCAGACTAAAAAAAAGAAAGAGACAGAAGACGGAGGGAGAAAGAAGGGAAGGAAGAAGAGAGAGAGAAGATCCACCCCTAATTAATTAGATGTGGACACTTCAGGGATTGTAATGGAAGACAGCAGGAAAAATAAGACCCTGATTAGGAGTTTTCACTTCTTGTGCATCACACTCACATTTCTCATGGCAACATTTCTAGACTGTACGCAACTAGAGTAGAGGCAAGGTTGCTTCTGTCTGAGGGTAGTGACAGCAAAGCGTGGAGCATAGAACATCACATGAGAAAGAAATGCATGAACTACCCTATAAAAGCACCAAATCTATTAATTCCTGAGATGAAGGAGTTAGGTTTTGTTTTGTTTTGCTTGTTTGTTGGGGATAATTAGTAGGAAAGAGTTATCAGTGAGTAGGAATCATTAAAAACTAATGACTAAATACTGAGTAACAGATTCATCATGAAAGAACTGATCATGTATACATTATATATGTAGATATTATATAATTATATATATCCTTGCCATTATATCATTCTATTATATATATATCATATATATCTATTATATATATATCATATGCATCATATATGATATATATCATATCATATCATATATATCTATTATATATATATCTTATGCATCTTTTTTCTGTTCTTATTGAAAGACTGAAAGACATAAATGTAAACATCTGTCAAAACTATTTGACTTTATACATAATGTCTGTGAATTTTTCTTGTAAGTAAATCTCAATTTTAATATTCAGAGGGAAGAAAGTTTCTGATTAAAGTAAAACAATGTTTATTTTTTACCTAAAAAAAAATTTTATGGGACACACACTTCAGATTTCCTAATAGATGTTGGGAATGCATTAAAAGATGAACACAATAAAGCTGTTGTTCTTGAGGAATTCGTGGTTTAAGGCTAAGCCAGGGAAGAAAGTGTATCTTGACAATGGACCACAAAAGAAGTAAGAATAGAGTTTCAGGGGTCAAACTTGGCTGTATATAAAGGCCAGAATTCTTTTGTTTTCTCTGTGCTTCAAGGTCAGATGCTCAGGAGGAAATGGAGCTGAAAATCTCACTTCCTAAGCCCAAGGATGAATACCTTAAAGACTATGTGGACTAATTACATTTCTGGCTCATTATAAAACACAGACAAAAAGGTAAAACAAAATCATGGGAAGAGCAGTGTGCTATTCATTGTGAATCTCTCTGTTTTAACACAGCCAATGATTATGTCCCATTTTATATAACTAGTACAAGCCTGGGTGAAGAAACAGAGAAATATAGGTAGGAGTATCTACTATAAAACTGAATACTAGAAGACGTTCTTATAATGCTTTTACTGATAACACGTTCAATTCCTACTCCAATTCATCAATTAAACTGTGAGTGAAGTTCTTGATATGGAACAACTTTTAACTTTTTTCCACACGTTAGGTAACATAGTTCTAACTCAGAAAAATAGATATCAGCTTAAATTTTACAAAACTACATAAATAAAGTCTTTTGTAGAAGGTACTTTTTCCCTAATTTCTTGACTAGAACTTTTCCAAATACTTTATGAAGTTGTATTTTTCAAAAGTAAAGGGATATACTCATTGAATGTCTTTATAACTAGAATTATGAAATATAGGTACTCAAAAAAGAAATTCTGCAGAGAACATAAATTGACACATTGGGTAAGGCTGACATGCTGCATGTCTTTTGACAGCTATGATAATCAATAAGAAAATAAGCCTTTAACTCATAACAATTGTGTTTTGAGTGCATTTTTTAGGCAGAAATTACAGAATTTGACTTACAGAAACTGACTTCTAAAAATACTTTAAATTAGTATATATGACAACTGAATACATATGGTACAAAAAGTCATCTAGTATTTTGTAAAAACAAAAGAATCCCAGTGACAAATACTTTTTACACGATGGCACATTTTGATTATTAGGGGCACATTAACCACAATAAAGTAGATTCATTTCTATTACGGATACATCAATACACTCTATATAAACAATATAATTTATAATTTAATCCATAATTGGGAAAACTTCCTTTCAATACTTGTGAGCATATTTATAAGAGCACTAATTTAACAGATATATTGTTTTAAGCACATGGGTGGAAGTGTTTCATTTGTTTACAGTGTTATTCTCACCAAAACTTTGTATTTCTTCAAATACTGGAATCTCTCCAATTCACATAAAAGCATCTCTCCTGGAAAGATTTTTCCACGGAAAATGAGTTGCCACTTAAGGATAACACAAAAGGCCAGAGCCTGTTGTCTCATACCTGTAATCCTAGCTCTCCAGGAAGGAGGCTGAGATCCAAAGATCCTGTTTGAAGCCAACCTTTGCAGGCAAGTTTTTATCTCCAACTAATCACCTAAAATGGAGCTATGGCTCAATTGGTAGTGTGCTAGCCTTAAAAAGCTCAAGGATAATGCTTAGGCCCTGAGTTTAAGCCCCAGGACCAGTACAAAGCACAAAACACACACACACACACACACACACACACAGACAAACACACACTCACACACACACCCCAAACTACAAATCTTCCTTGAAGTAATCCCAGTTGTAAATATTACACGTTCAGTTGAAGATATCATGTTTTTTTACGAAATTTTTAAATTTTGTTTTTGTAGCATATTGAATTTTTTACAGTGTCTTTTGTTTTCTTGTATCTACACGTAATTAACAAACAAAAAGAAGGTAAACTATAATAACACATACCTAGTATAGGATGAAGTCTGAGTGGAACTCACCAGCCATATATTACTGAGGATTCTCCTGAACACATGTATGTCAGATGTGTCTGCTCATATACATGACAACTTGACTAGGAAATGGTGGGGGGAAAAAAGTAGTTCATTGTTTGTGTTATTAACACTCTGCAACGTGAATAGTAGGTAGGCAGACAGACTTGTTCAACACAATGCTCAGGTAATGGCTAGTGTAATTCATTATTGCCTAGTGATAAGAACAACTTAAAGAAAAGAATGACTAAGCTATAAAGGGAAAGGTATCCCCAGAAGGTTGAATTATAAACTGAACATTATCTAGCCCTGGTTCTAAGTTTATTGTAGTTTGTTTAGTAATCTACTGAGTATCAGTAGGGGTTCTACAGCAAAAGTGTGCTGTGATCACACACATGGACATTTCAGTTGAAATCAAGAGACAATTCTTAGACAGAATGTCACTGTAGCCCAGATAGGTTTGAACTTGTGTTTCTACTGCCTAGGCCTCCTATAGGATTACAGGCATGAACCGTCATAATGTCGGATGATGGCATTCTTTAAGAAGTGTTTGTGGACTGTCACTTGATTCATACTGCCAACACAGAGTCAAAGATAATCACCTCACCATCCTGGCAATCAAGATATTAAAGGGACAAAAGTCATCAAAACTATGACTATAAAAGGGTCCAGTAACCATTGGCCTGAATGGCCTTAACTTATATCCAATACTATGTGAGCATTCTTGACAGTCATTCTGAGTCTAATTTGAACTAGACATTAAAAATAAATAAATTCTCAATGGGCCAGCACTTTGATTAGTTTTAACCAAGTGCTTGGCCACAATTATTGTCTGAATGCATTAAAAAAATTGCACAGAAAATTTTTAAACCACCACAGACATTAACAACAATAGTGAGTACTCTTTAAAATAATGATCACTTTTATGTAAATCTTTCCATTTTTTATTTTTATTTTTTTGGTCAGTTGTGAGGTAAGAACTCAGGGTCTGGGTGCTATCCCTGAGCTCTTGGGCTCAAGGCTTGTGCTCTACCACTTTGAGCAACAGCTCCACTTTGAGCAACAGCTCTACTTCTGGTGGCTAATTGGAAATAAGAGTCTTGCAGATCTTCCTGCTGAAGCTGACTTCAAACCATGATCCTTAGCTTCCTGAGTAGCTAGGATTATAGGTGTGAATCACCTGTGCCCGGCACCCAGCTCTTTCCACATTTTCTTAAAGACATTTTATTTACCAAAGTAAGTTCATTCTTCATGGCTAAATTTCAAAGCTAAGATTACTTTGTGTATGAGAACAATAGGGTCCCAGGACTTTTGTTCATTTCTCTCCAAGGTTGGAATAATGACTCGCCAGTCACACTAATTTTCACAGCTTTGGGCAGTCTGTCTTTATGCACAGAAGACTGCTGTGATTTTTATTTAGTCAGATTGGGTGATGGTAATTTTAGTGGGAAGGAAGGAAAGAATGTTCACCACTGTACAAAAGGTCATTATTTCTATACAGCTTCCAGAGTAACTGCAGAGAATACATCATTGAGATTTCAATCAAATCATTTGATCACTGTAAAAATGAATCAATTTACCAGTTTTACTCTCTCTGTTTATTCTTTCGCTGCTGAAGAGAAAAATAGGAATGTACTGGTTAATGGTTACACAGTACATATTATGACAAAACTCCTGAACAGATTGTGGAAATAGTTCTTAATTTATGTGCTCAGTGTACAGTATCATTTCTGTTCTCTTGTTCATTTGTGTTGTTTTTATGTGATTTCAACCCAGCAGTTATCTCCTGCATTTTTCATTTTCCTGTTTTAAAAAAAGTTACATGCAAACACTTGGAAATAGGGCAAGCATTTAGATGACTTGACAAATTTGCACCTGAATCTTATCAAGTCAGCAAATGGTTCTGCATGATTACCAAGAGTCTCATTAAATTAATGTCCCTGCTTCATTTAGAGCCCAGACCAAACACTATGAAAAAAAATAAATAAGTAATTCCATATCCTAAAGAAATTCTAACATCTCTTTCAGGCAAAGAACATGTTCAAGTGAGACCACTGCTAACAGAAATTGTCTCTTACTTGAGTTCATGAGCAACCTTAATATTTTCCATAACAGAAGGTATCATTCCATGAAGTACCAGTTTCGCAAGACCAACAAACAACACTGATTTCAGCAAATATTAAAAATGCAAAAAAAAAAAGCTTTGGTATTTATTTTCCCACTATGCTACCTAGCTTTTTGATCCTGAAAGCAATGAAAGCTGTACACATAAACAAATCCTTTTATACAGATTGCAATTCAGAGAAATCCATGTTGATTCTCTTTCTAGAATTTGATCATCCACATTGGAAGGTTGAGCTTTGTACATGAGTTTTAGCAGCATAGGAGGCATTTTCGATACACAGATGCATCATTGTCTGTAAGTGTTTATGCAGTTAGAGTGATATTGTTCATTTGGAAAGTGTGTGTGTGTGTGTGTGTGTGTGTGTGTGTGTGTGTGTGTAATACTTAATAGTACTTCTTTCTTAATAGTACTTCTTAACACTACTTCCAAATACCTCTGCTTACACCTTTCGATTCTATTGCCGTGTAACAGAAAATAACCCATTTTTATACTTTTATTACTCAGTAGAAAACTATGCTTGATGCTCAGAGAAGATGCCAGAAAATGAGGACACTGAAACTAATGAACATTATTAAATGGCTTGAAAGAAATTGGGGACATGCATTCTGCCTCCCAGGCTCATTCATTCCCTTATATCCTAAATTCTGCACAAAAGACGCTGAACTGTGATCATAAAAATATGTCCCACTATTGTTTACACTAGAGTTTAAACATGGTCCTCATAAAATCCAGTTAGTGAAGTTGGTGTAATATTATCATTATCCATGGAGATCCTCTTTCTTGACCCTGGCCTCTTCTTTCTCTGCCAGTTTGGATCCAAATGAGAAGTTCTCAACTTAATAGAGAAGCTACATTCAGAATCTCACTTCATGTTCTCACAGTCTTAACTCTTAAGTTCCTGTTAAGTCAGTGGAAATATCTTGGGGTTTGTATGCAGGAAAGTATAATGGCTTATATTTGTCTAGCAGGTTGTTGCATCACTGTTGGGAAAACCCCTGAACTTCAGAGAGTTATCAACTAGGGCTTTGTCTATTGCTGAGTTTCTGTCACTGAAACTATTTGACTGAATCATGAGGATCAGTGTTAGTTTTCCATACAGTCAATTTTTCATATATTGATTACAATGTTGCAAATTACCCCTATTGTCTCTAAAACAACTCTGTGATGCTCAGATTTCTTCATAAGACATGTTATTAAGTTTTTAATGCCATACTTTTTTAAGGAAAATCAGAGGAATATTTCGTGTCCCCACATACAAAATACCTTGAATACTTTTTTAATCTATCTTGAAGATACTCTCCTTGCAGAATCCCTAAATTAGAAACTCTGATTGAGAAAACAAAAAGGAAACTTTTTTTTTCAAGAGTTGGAGATGTTAATGCTAATTAACATCTTTTATCTGGATTGATTACTATAATTCATTATTCACTACTCTTCTGGACAGATATGTTAAATTACAGTTGATACAGAACACTGCTGATAATTTGATCACATTACTTTAGGCTTGAAAATATCCTCATTTGAAATTGAGAAGGCACTCAGGTTTCCAAAGTGTTTTTTCTCCTGGTTTACTTTTTCCTTTTAGGTAAGATTGATTTTGATTTTGATCGTCTTATTTTGGTTTGGTTTTTTTTCTAATTATCATTTTTAATTATTTAAATTTTAGGAGTTTACCTTAGAATTATAAAGCATTGAGCTGGGAAGGTGGCTCAGTGGTAGAGCACTTGCCTTGCATGCCTGAGGCCCTGGGTTCGATTCCTTAGCACCACATAAGCAAAAAGAAAAAAGCCGGAAGTGGCGCTGTGGCTCAAGTGGTAGAGCGCTAGCCTTGAGCTGAAGACCGAAGGAAAACGCCCAGGCCCAGAGTTCAGGCCCCATGACCGGACACAAAAAATAAAAAAAAGAAAAAAAGAAAGCATTCAGACATGGGAATCTCTGTAACTGGACAGCTCACTTTAGGTAACTTAGAGTTACACTTTTATTATTTATGTATTGCAAATTTTTACCTAAATCAAAATTGATGAAGCTTTAAAACTATTTAATAAAATAAAGTCAAGAAATTGTTTATGGACAAATAATGTATATGATATATATATTATTAGAGTTTTGTCCCCTAGGGGAGATATTTGACAAAAATTCAAATTCTAAATGTTTTCTCCACAAAAAATGTGTTTACATAAGATAACATGTTTGTTCATTTCTTAGCTTTAACCATTCCACAATATATAAGTACTTCAAAATTTCATGCTGTAGAAAATCAATCTAACATCAATGAAAAATATTTCAAGGAATTATCTTGTAGAAAAAAACTTCCAAACCATTTTCAGAAGTACTTTAACTATATCCTTTAATGAACTGCGTAACGGAATCTAACATATGGATATCATTTCCCCTGTAATACATATGGGTTTCAAAGTTAAAGGAAATGCCATTAGCAAAATGTGTTGCAGACTCAATTACACCTCCTAATATCTGAAAAATAGCTTGATGTGTCTTATAAATGCAATATGTGCCACATTTCTAATTATTACTGAACTTCACAGCTCCTCTCTCATATCTCTTGAATATGCTGAAGTTATGATAATGTTCAAGATGAAAAGAAGCCATGCTTCTTATTACATGGATCTCACTGGCTTACCCAGAGCAAGGAAAAAGCAAGGAGCAACGCTGACCAGTATCCTGAACAGAGTAGACACCAGGCAGGGCAGCCTTCTGGGAGGTCCTACCTGTCCAGAAACCTTTCTAGTCCTGACATGCAAAGGCCTTTCTGTCTTTGGCTCATTTTAGGCCTAAATAGTCTTCCTGAATCATTTTTGCATCTTTGGTCTGATTTATTAATTGTATATACATTATTGTAAAACTATAGTTCAATTGCCTATGATTCTCTTTTTATATTGTATCACTGAACATGAGGATTATCAGAAAAGAAGAGAAGGAAGGAGGGATGGAAAAGGGAAAGGTACGAGGAAAGAGGACAGAAAGATGAAGGGGAAAAGGGGAGAAAAGGAAGGAGGAGGAGAAGAAAGGGGAGGAGAATATCAGAAAGGAAGAGAGGAGTAAAAAAGGGAGGATATGAGGAAAGAGGTGAAAAGATGGAGGAGGAGCGGGGAAGAAAGAGGAGGGAGGAGGGGAGAGATAGGGAGGGAAAGAAAGGGGAGGGAAGGAGAGGGGAGGAAAGGAAAGGGGAGGAGAAGGAGGGGAAGGAAGGAAAGAAGGAAGGAAAGAGGAAGGGAAAGGGGAGAAAAAGCGGGAAGAAGAGTTTTCTTATGTTTATGTACACAAAACTCAAAAGAAAGCCACTGAAAATACTAGATGTGGGTGCAATGGATAGCTTTTTTAACCTTCCTCTGTAAATTGTGGCGATTTGGTAATGCTTTACTATAACTTGCATTATTCCAAATTATTCTAAATGCTCACTGGCTTAAAAGGGATCTGTATTCCTCCCTCTGACTCAATCCCTGTGACCTCCTTTCATTAAAGCAGCCTTTACCCACTGCCCCTGGATGCTCCAGAGCAGCCATTCTCTCTGCCTGGAAGGTTGCTCTCCTATTCCTCCACTTGTTAATTTGGACTTTGACCTTCAACCTCTTTGTCAAGAAGAACTTTCTTCATTTTGCAGAATTCTCTACCTCCCAAGGGTCACATTACTATGATTTATGTAACTACATGATATTTATTACTATTCTATACAGGCAAACCATAAAGTCCACTGGGAATTGTTTGATGCTATATCTCTAGCACTCGGCACATAGTATGAGTTCAATAAACCTTTGTTTAATAATGGAATGAATTTTTTGCTATTTCCTAAAATAGTTATGTGTTTTAGGTATTTACTACATGGCTCTTGGATGGTTAGAAAAGGGTTCCATGGTGTTTTTGGTAACAATTTCACAAAAATCTGACAAATGAATGAATTACATAGCTTCATATGAAAGGGTAACTCTTTTTACTGATAGTACAACAGATGAACAAAGAGAATACCAAATGACTACAGTGTTCAAACTAGAAAATTTCATCTGTGGAGACATTTATGCTTATTAATCCTGGTAAAATCTATTAAATATTCTCTGTAGCTCAGACAAAGCAACTAACTACTTCTATAAATCTTCATAAGCTTTTAAAAGGACTTAAAGGACATAATAAACCCTATTTGTAAGACATACACATGATTTGAGGCTGGCTTAGTTTGGGTGTCCAATTAAAATTATTGCTAACTGTGCTGCTGCTGTACCCCTAAGGGATTTCCTCTGGTTCTCTTAACTCAATGGCCTTCCTTTCGTCTTCTGCTATAAAAGTACACCCTTTACAACATAAAATCAGACTCACTTGCTTGGAAAAATAAAGAAGCAGAAAAGTATATGTTTTAATCT
Organism: Dipodomys ordii; assembly: GCF_000151885.1. Taxonomy (NCBI): domain Eukaryota; kingdom Metazoa; phylum Chordata; class Mammalia; order Rodentia; family Heteromyidae; genus Dipodomys; species Dipodomys ordii. Next base: position 10,497,044 of record NW_012267281.1, read on the forward strand.
GCCATTTGCAAAAAGCTAAATTTCATTATTAGAAATGTATGAAAAAGGAAGAAAAAAGCTAAAACATACCATGTCTCTTAAGAACTGCTGCCCTCAGAGAAAATGTGTACCTTAACATGGAGTTGCCAATTTTTGATTGCCCATTTATTAGACCATCTACTTTGTGACTCTCCTGAAAAATTGAAAATGCATCTGAGCTTTCTCCAGCCTGAGTTACATGCTGCCTGCAATCTGTTTAGGGGCTTTACAAATATCAATTAAACACTTATCAACTGAAACAAAATATACGATACATGTATGTGCCTGTGTATGTAAACACATACATTACATACACACACACACTTTTAGCTAAATATGTTTTAAAGTTCTGCATTACCGCCATATCTATCCCCAGTCTGTAATCATATGTAATTGAATAAAGACTATACATCTAGTTTCTCAGTCACTCAACTGTGTACTTCTTCCATTTGGCTTCTAGTATTTTCTGTTGTTCATAGAAAATAATGAAAATTAGTATTCCACCATTCCACAAAACTCCATTAGCTTTGGGACTACTTCTGTAAGTTTTTATCACTTGGTCATTCAGTCCTGGTCTGCAGCAATGCTTTTATTTATCTGTTAACTCTACAATGAATTACTGATAGCACCTGATAGTAGCTCCATCTCAGAAGATTAACTCATCCCTTATTTTCCTGAGAAAATTGAGGCCACCCTGTATGACCTTTCCTGAACACTCTGTTTCTTTCAACCTCAAAGTCTCACCTTTCTGTTTAGTTCTTTTCTATCATAAGAGGGAAAGAAGGAAAGAAAACAGTGTATGTTTGGGACTACTGATAGGTAGTTTTCCTAAACACTGTTCAAGTGTGGAGAAGCAGCAGCAAAGTCTCTCTACCAAGAGTGAGCCATCAACAGAGAATATGCAAATCAAAATGTAATCAAATAGGGGGATCATTAGAAATTTGAAATTCATTATCAAAAGAATCATCTTAAAGTTTATGTATATGAGTGTGTGTAAGTGAAAACAGCATACAAAACATTGAAACTGCTTAAGAGTGGGAAGGAGAGTTGGAAAAGAGTAACGGAGGGGGTAAATTTGATTATAAAACATTATGTGCGTAGATGAAAATATCATAGGAAAACCCCACTGAAAAAATTTATGATAGTAAAGAAATGAAAATATTCCTGGCAAAAGCTAGTCTTTGAAAATCCAGAGAGAAAATTAAAAGGAAGGAAGCCACTTGGGATTTACTCACATTAACTCATTAGATGACCTGAGATGGGCAGTAGGGAAGCAGACCTGCCAGAAGAATTTTTCCTACAACATAACTTCACAGATTCTATCTCAGGGGGAGAGCAGAATCTGATCATGGAGGATGAGTGTGTTTAATTGAAAAACATTCCCCAAACGATTCTGATAGAGTCCCTCAGTTAGGAACCTTTTATCATGCTGAGGCCAATCTTACAGATTGTTCTTGGGTTTAGCCCTAGTTCTGGCAGGAATATTATTTATTTTTAAATTCAACCTTTGTAAAAAAATTCTAAGTTCTGATGACTTGATAAAAAAATGAATAAAATGTTCGCTTCATTCTACATTGATTCACCCTTAAATAGTATACTTGAATTTTTATATTTATAGGCTATGAAAATGCTCAGTAAATGTTCAGTTCCCCACAAAATGAAACTATAACACATAAATATGATTACTTATTAATTCCACTTTACTGAGATTATCTATAGCCATTGGCATAATATTAAAATGTGCGGCTAAACCAACTCTATATACCTCGTCCTTGTACACTTCTATTAGTGTCAAGATATAAATTCAATAAATATAATAAAATGTTCATCCTTTTGTCTATGCACTGAATATTAAATATTTCCAATTCAGTGGTTTCTAAAGAGTTGCATATAGAAGCTTTGTTCTTGTAAAGTGTCTCTGTAGAAAGTAACATCAGCAATTAATACACTGCTAATTCATTTAACATCAAGCTAGGATAGTTATTTTATTTGTTCTTTAAATACTTTCTTGATACCTTTTGATAATATTCTTTCTACTTTCAAAATTCAAATCTGTATGAAGACAAACATCATTTCAGGCTTTCATATTCTATCTTTCTTCTGCTTATTAAGAGGCAGTGTGGTGTGATGGCTTCTGAAAGCCAAATCCTGATTTGAATTCTATTCTCACCAATGCCCAGTGATAGGATATTGGTTTTTCTGGATATCTTTACATTTGAAAATGGAGGTAAAATCCATTAAACAAATAGCTTGGGTGTACATGTAAAGCGTGCCTTGCCAGGCATTCTTTACCTTCCCTGCTTGGCTTTGTGGTATCAAATAGGCTATACTGTGTTAGATTTCCACAACAGGAAAACACTATACTTTGACAATATTTATTTTATGTTTACTATGTTCACAGACCCATATCTCATATTCAAAACAAAGATATCCAAGTAGAATTAAGAACGTGGGAAAACAGTAGAGGGAGAGATATTAGTTTATCTGTCTAGAAAATCTCTGCACTGTTAGATAGGGAACTTTGGATAAAGAAAAAAATGTGGGTAAAAACTACAGAAACAAGGAGAATGTACCTGCATCCTAGAATAAAACATTTGCAAAACACGTTTATTTGGGGAAAAGCTGTTCTTGGCATTGTGAACATACTTTCTTTACATTTCCTGGAAAGAAATTTCTGTTCTGCTACTTCTCCAGAGGAACCTGAAGACTTTGTGAAGATCGTGACCATGTCTAGAAATTTGACCTCACACACAAAGGTGACAAAATGCTACTTGGGGAGGCCCAGGCTGCGGGATGAAGTAGTTCACACTGGCACTACCTTTTCATGAAGGCCACCTGGTACATCCAACTCCTCGATTATTGTATCAGGTTAGGCATACACCAAAATATTCAACTAATTTGTGTGTACTTATTACCATGAAATTCGAGCACACATTATAATTAAAAAACTGCAATCCATTTAACATACCAAAACAGAGCTTTGCAATGGCAAATCACAAAACAAATGCCAGAATTATAGTAAGCAATATTGTTATAATGTTTCAGTTACCTTTAGTTCACAGAATTTTTACCATCATGTTCACATTAGTAAATAAAGGCAAATCATTCTGATTTTAAAAACAAAAATGACCCTCATGAGGAAATTTATAACCCTGCATTCTGTACAATGTCAGTAAAATCCTTACATTTTCCTAAATATTTGTCCTAAAAATACTTTCAAATTATATACCATAGAAGATACTAGTCCCTCCAAACCTAATAGAGGAAAGCTAGTCCTATAGCTAAACCCAGGTGAATCTTGCCTATAATCCTAGCTACTTAAGAGGTTGAGATCTGAGGATTGTGCTTCAAAGCCAGCCAGAGCAGGACTTTGTCCATGAGACTCTTGTATCCAATTAACCACAAAAGGAAAAAAAAAAATAGAGCTGTTGTAGAAGAGGGGGTGTGGCTAAAGTAATAGAGAGCTAGCCTGTAGCAAAACATATCAGCGACAGAGCCCAAGTTCAACACATGTGTGTATGTGTGTGTGCACATGCACACTCACGCGCACACACACGCACACACACAGGTTTTTTGCAATCAAATAAACTTATAGGAAATAGAAATGATGCGAAAGAGACAATTTTATGTTCACTCCCTATTTACTCAATATCTGAACAAATCTTTCATGTATAAATAGGCTGAAAGCCTTAGGAGGAATTAGAGCACAGATACCTCAAAGGGTGGTTTGGACATTGCTGTGGTAGATCAGAAGTTTACAGTAAGTTGCCCTGGTGCCCAGGGCTTTGTGTTCACTTAGAAACATGATAAAAATACAAACCCTTTGAATTATTAGGCCTGGAGGTGAGATCTAGTAAAGTATGTACAGAAAAGCTTTTTGGTAATGCATACTCAACTTTGAGACACAATGATCTTCTAGGAAGTCTTCTCACCAGAAGTGTAAACATATTTAAAAGGTTGAGATGGTCAATTTAATGCTACATGTTAATAATCACAATTTAAAATAAGACAGAAACATTTTTTTCAACCCCTCTTCAGTTGATCTGATAAAATTGAGCCATTAGAGCACTTTCTATGATTAGATATTTATGTACTAGGTCCCTCGGTAGCATTTGCTGTCCAAAACAAATGTTGGTTTTTTTCCCAAGATAAGCCATAAAACCAACAGACAGACCTAATGTTCACCAGAAAATTATTACTGTTGAGCACCAACATTATTCAATCAATACACTCTATGTAAAAACCACATTATTGTGGGAAAAGACAATGAATTCATTGAGACATATATGCACTTATTTTCAAAATAAGGACTATGATTAAAAAGCATAGCATCTAGGAACTAAAGTAATTTTATGTTAGGAAAGAAAACGTGGAAACCTTTCATTCAAATGAAAGAAAATTTCCCCTGCCACTTACTTGTCATGTTCATACTGAGTTGTAGGTACTGAGTTAACCAAGGTTAAACACAGAGGGAAAAGGACAGGAAACTCAGATTCCTAGCTTTAGGAAATTTTTTGTAAGATGTATTTACAAAAGTGACATTATACCCAGTTGAACATTTTTTAGTCTTCTTTTATGGCATTGGGGCATGTGAACACGGAGCCTTGTATTCCCATTGAGATTGTACTCTATCTCTTGAGCCATGTCTCTACTTCCAGTTTTTTTGCTGGTTATCAAGAGACTTAAAAAATAATAATAATATCTTGAATTTGCCTGCCTGAGCTGAGTTCCAGCCTCATTCCTCATATCTCAACTTCTAGAGTAGTTAGGATTATAAGTATGAGCCACCAGCACGCAGCAACAATTACTTTTTAAAAAGTAAAAGACTGCCAGGCGCTGGTGGCTCATGTCTATAATCCTAGCTACTCAGGAGGCTCAGATCTGCTGATCATAGTTTGAAGCCTGCTAGGGCAGAAAAATCTGTGAGACTCCTCTCAAACATACCACTCGGAAAAAGCCAGAAGTGGTGCTGTAGCTCAAGTGGTAGAGCACTAGCCTTGAGCACAAAGAGGCTCAGGGACAGCACCTAGGCCCTGAGTTCAAGCCCCAGGACTAGCCAAAAAAAAAAAAAAATGCTAAAAGACAGCCAGAAAACTGAATACACAGAAATAAATTGATCACAGTCTGTCCAGTATGTTCCACAATGTCCTGGGAACCTAATTTTCTGGAGCTTAGTAATCTCAAGACATTTCAAGTTCAAACCAGAATATAAGGAATAGGATAGACCAAGAAACTTTGGTCTAGTCTGATCAGACAAGATTTTCAAGAAGTGAGAGCATGTATTAAAGCTTTAAATGCCTCCAACATCCTCTCCCCACTTTTCTACCAGTATTCATCATTTGTTTGTATAGTGAACGGTTGTTTAGAAAGTACTTCCTTCAATATTATTTCATTTGATCCCTATTACTCCTAATTAGGTTGGCAGTTATTATGTACATTATTCTGTAGATGAGATGTTATGATAAGGAGAGATGGTAGATAATAGGCCAGAGACTACATTAAGGATCATGGGCCTATTACTTGCAAACCAGCCCTAAAATCCAGACTTCCTTTTCCCTGTGTTATTATTTGTCGCAACTAATGATGCAGTAAAACTCACCCACAGTAAAATTAAGAGACAACTTCTGTAAAATATCATAATTAAACTAATAATTAACCCCCCAAAATTATTGGGTCTAGGTCAAGGGCTATAGAAGATGCAATAGGTAGAGAACAGGAAGAAAACTTCTCTCCCTGAGACCCTCCTTTCTCCTCATCACAGAGCCATGAAACAATTCTATTTCTGATTTCTGAAGATTTTAGACACATCAATTATCTTGTGTGTTATAATATATAAACCTGTAATGCTATTTATTCTTAAAATTTTATTTAAGAATGTGGAAAGGGAGGGCATTGTTTCGGCCAGGCAACTAAGATGACATACAATGGAATTTCTCTGCAATCAACCTAAAGAGATTCTCAGGAACACCGGTAAGCTAAGATGAAAAACAGGAGCTACCATTCCAAAAAGCTCCAAGATAGACAACTGGCTGCTACTTCATGTTAGAATCTCTGCCAAGGGATTAATATTTTCTCTGGGCCTCTGGTCCCACACATCTCTATTCCCACACATAGAAGATAAAAGGTAGTAACAAGCCACCCCATGATTACTCCATGGACAAGGGCTTGCCTCGAGTTCCATGAGCTATCCATCTTCCTCCCAAGTACTTTCAGCAACCATGGCATCAGGACATTTCTGTGGCCAAGACTATTCTTTATTGTGATCTCCCAACACACACACACACACACACACACACACACACACACACACACACACCAACCACTTGGGCTCTGAGTCACAAAATCCTGAATTTAATAAGAATACACTGGTGAAAAAACAAAATCACAGCCATGTCTACAATTATGTGTTCCTGCGGAAACTCAGGTAAAGATGTCTCTGTGGCTTCCTACACCCTGTTAAAAGAATCATTATGAATTCAGAGGACTTTTTTCAGAACTCCAAACTGAGAAAACTTAAGCTCAGAGCTCAGTTAAGCAAAAAGAATCTCCAGAATGTACCTTCTACTCTTCCTCCAGCTGGAGCTGTAGAACCTATCTTGATCCTTGCTTTGACTAAAAGTAAATATTTTCACCATGGTCACTGTAAGAAAACTAAAACACTTCACAATTTTAGTACTATGAAAAGAACGGTACCCCAACTCCCAAGTCAAACATAGAAACCTCAACACCCCCACCTTAGAGCATGACTTCATTTGGAACAGCACTTTTAAAGAGCTGAGTAAGATGAAATGAGGACAAGAGATCAGACAGACTCTGATATGACCCACCTCAACACTCACTTGTTGAGGGGTAGGGGTGGGGAGAGTACAATATGAAGGCAGCCATTTGCCAGCCAAGAAGAGAGGCATCAGATGATTCCAAACCTGCCTACAGCTTGCTCTCTGGAAATCTGAGAAAACAGATTTCTGTTGCTTACCCCACCCACTTGTGGCACTTTATTGTGGCAGCCCTAACACTAGCAGACTAAGGCAGTAACTGATTCCAGTACTTCCACTTACACCAGGTTTGAGATCCACTGACCTAGTCAAACGTAATATTTTAATGAAAGCTTTCTTCTCCTCATTTCCATGCCTCATAAAATTGTGTCATGCCTGAAACAAAAGGATGCATTCTGTTCACAGTGCACATGTGCCTAAACTAGGATTGATGATAGAAGAAACAGTTTCATGTACCTAATTAAGGTCTTAAATGAACTATTTTTAGAAAAATAACCATTAAGAACTTTAAAACAGTCTTCCCCCAATGAGATGAAAAGGGTTTCAATGGCTACAACATCTGTTTGCAACACGTCAGAGCTGGCAGACGGGTTGACCTATAATCAGGAGAGTCTTTCAGTTTGGAATCTGAACATACGATATTCCCCAATGTTTTTGCTTGATTAAGTACGTCAATGCAATAGGCTTGAATGTACAATCAAAATGTGTGAATATGTGAGCTTGTTTAAATATCCCTAGTTGCTAAAACCCAAGCCTAACCCCTCTATCACTTTTTTGCCTTAATCTTTCACAGAATCTTAAACAAGATCTCAATCTGTGTGTAATGCAGCCATGTGAAAGTACTCTGAAAGTACAGAACACTATTCTAACACAATTAGAATTAGTTGCACTTAATCAGCTAATCATCTAGGTATAAGGAAAACAACTGAAGGGAAGAAGAATTTGACTCCTAGTTTCAGGACTGGCCCTAGGACTATGGCTTCACAGAAACAGAGCAACAAGGGAGAAAGAGCAAAGAGGGACTGAACTGTGCACCTAGGAAGCAGAAAAGGTAAGGGACAGGGCAAAACAAATCCTTCAAAGACAGGTCCACAGAAACGTACTTACTCCCACCAGCCACAGCTTCCTAATAACCCACTCAGTATGAGTTTATCAAGAGATTAGCTCCTCGATAGAATTAACATCTGCATAGAACTTGATTGTCCCTTGAGAACTGGACCCAGTAGGTGAAAGCCAAGCTTTCACACATGAGTACACGTCATATAGAGTACACATGGGGTACACGTCATATAGAAACCGTATCATCCTTGTAATGCGAATGTTCATTTCCATTCATATTTAGTGAGAAAAAAGTTATATATTAATAGATGCATTTTTTCTGTTAAAGTCACTTCTGTACACTAAAATGTCTATTTTGAAAATATTGGTCACTCCTGAAGAGGAAATGGCCAATAAAGTAATACCTGACAACAAACTATCTGCACAATCATTTTCCAAATGAAAATACTTTTTAGAAAAAGTAAGTGAATAAGAAACCATTTGTATCATTTGCAAAATATATCCATTACTTTTCTATAATGATAAACCACTCATCCGTGTATATGGACTTGGTTGCCAAAATAGAATGCCCGCAATTGAATTTGTGTTTAATAGAAAACGATTGACTAAACGAACCTCTAGGTATATAGTTTTTACAGCCCTCTTTAAAAGCTTAAGCATTTCTTATATAGAGGCTTCAAGAAGATCGCTTTATTCATTTCCCTTTGAAAATGATGAAATAGGTCTGTTGATTTTAAAAATGAATATCGTGAAGAGAAATCAACACCAAACAACATAAAATTCTGTGACAAACAGCAAAATTTTGGCCCGTAAAATATTTTTTTAACTTTTAGGCAAATGAGTTATACCAGATTCTATGAATCCGTTATTAAATAAGAAATATTACTAATAGATTATGTATTCAGCTCTCTAAAAAAATCTCTTGAAGTACAATTCTAAGTAGCTAGATATGATTTATACTATCTTTTTGTGAAAACTAACTTGGTAAATTTATTCCTAGATTTCAAATGAAACTAAAAGGTTCTTCCTAGCCCTCCAGAGACAAATTTGCCTTCCCAGGATGCACTTTATTCACACTGAGCTTTATAACTGTATTTCAGCGTATAGACTTTGTTGAGAAATAGCTGGAAAACTATGCATTGTTTCCTTAAGCACTGCCTATCTTTTTCCTTTGCCCTCAGGTTTATGAGAATCTAGCCTACCACCTGGCATTTTCAGTCAGGTAACAGCTTTTCATATTCTAATACAATGAAGTATAATTCTGTTTCTGCAGCCAGTTAACAAAACTGTTGCTGAATTCCTGATATCTAACATGGAAATAAAGTTGGGAAAGTCAATGGGTAGACGCGGGCAAACAGGAGACTGGCCCGATCATCCACCATCTATTCAGAGACTCTCAGCTGTTGGCAGTGATAAAATAGATGAATATTTATAACCTCATTTACTGAGTCATTCACAGACATTATATCCAAATAAGACTAGAACAAATTGTTGGAGCTCTACTCTGATACCTTACATGAATTATTTAACAATCTTCGCAACCTGGATTGGTGTTTCAACAATCCGTGTTTTGCAAAACTGATAAACACAAGTCCGTTCTAACCACATCATGCAAACATTTTTCATGGTAAGTATACACAGCAACAAATGCTTCATTCTCCAACTTCCTCCAAACTCAGTCTCATGTACTGGTGCATATATTATTTTTAAATAAAGTAAAAAAAAAACTGCTGTAAAATGAAAATACATTCCTATACCATGCTTAAATTCTTACACAGTTTAACCTATCTTATTCATTTGATAAATTTGATAGGAGTTTTTCCTGAGTAAAACCCCTGGAGTTCTCAGATTGTCCACCAACTATGGGTACAAGCCTATGAGTTTGGAAACTAGCAATGAGCCTTTTTTAACCTAAGCTCTGGTGAGATCTACAACCACCTTTAATCTCCATCTACCTGGTTTATCTGGACTGTTTTCATTTGGGGTCTAAGTATGGAGGTGAAGGGGGAAGTCTGTTATTAGTGTTTCTGCCAAACTCCAAAATTTATACAAGACACTAGGGAGGAATGTTCTCCTGGAGCTTACTGTCCTTTAAAGAAAATAAACACAAAAATAAATTTTACAAGAAGACAAATGTGAAAAGGCAATGATAAGCATATAACACAAATAAGAACCTGGTAAAGAAGGCTGAGAGGGGTTCTAAGTAAGGGATTCTGAGAAGGCTTTTGTGACAACTCCAAGTAGAAATTAAAAGAATTTTGTATTTGAAAAGCAATGTATAGAGAAGAACAGAAGAAATTCCTCAAGGTATTCAGAAATAAAGGGGCTTTTTTTTTGGTTGGGTTTGGTGTTTTGTTTCTTGTTTCTCTCTGTGTGTGTGTGTGTGTGTGTGCGCGCGCGCGCGCGCGCGCGTATGCGCTGGCGCGCGCGCTCACTCACACAGGAATGCCAGTACTGGGCTTGAACTCAGGGCTTGGGTACTATCCTTTAGCTCTATGCTCAAAACTGGACCTCTACCTCTAGAACCATAGGTCTGTTTCTGCTTGTTTGGGGTTTTTATTTTTATTTTGAGTATGTGGTTTATTGGAGATGAGTCTCTCAGACATACCTGCCTGGGCTGGCTTCAAATTTTGATTCTCAGATCACAGCCTCCTGAGTATTTAGGCTTTTAGTCAGGAGTCACCAAAGCTAGCTAATAAAGTTTTTTTTGTTTTTTGGGGGGGATCGGTCGTGGGGCTTGAACTCTGGGTTTGGGCACTGTCCCTCAGTTCTTCAGCTCAAGGCGAGCACTCTACCACTTGAGCTACAGTGCCACTTCCAGTTTTCTGGTGGTTTTATTGGAGATAGGAGTTTCATGGTCTCTCCTGCCCGGGCTGGCTTTGAACCACGATCCTCAGATCTCAGCCTCCTGAGTAGCTTAGATTACAGGAGTGAGCCACAAGCTCCCGGCAAATAAAGTTATTTTTAACTGATGGTCAAGTAGAATTTCTTAAGTATATTGTTTTGTAATGTCTACTCTTCTTTCTCCCTATTGCAATAGATATCTCTATATATTTATATAAAGATAAACATATATATATATATAGTATGTGTGTGCATGTGTGTATGCTTAATGTATCTAAGCTCAGAATAAGTTGTAGGGTGAAACATATCAAGTTTGGTTGGAGGAGATGTGAGATTATTGATGATTGTGGGTGACTGTAACATTTACTCATATGACTGATGTCATCTCCCACACATATTTCTGCACAGTGGGATGATGTTTAGATACTAGCTAGTCATTTAACTGAACTAAAGAGAGATGCAGGGAGATAGATAGAAATGAAGAAAGAAGGTAGGGAGATTTTCTATGTGAACATAGGATGATAGAATTATACAAACCTTAATTTACTTCCTTATTTAGGCATGAACTCAGTACTGCAAAATGTCAGCGTGACATTTTTATGACAATCAATATTCATTACACGGATAAATACAAAAGTGGAAATCAATACCCAAATTTTCAACAGATAGATTGAGAGATAAATGCTGGGTGGATAGTCATTTAAAAAATTATAGGCTTCATATGTCTATCTTAATACATCAGAATTTAAATTTTATTGTCTTTTCACTGATAGAAGCCGTGCCTAAGTCAATACTGTATTAGATTGCTTCCAAACTTATGACAGGCCTCCAATTATTCATCAAGCACATAATCACTCAGAAACTAATACTGCTAACAGAAAACCATCTTCTCCTTAGGGTAAAATATATAATTCCAAACCCATTTTTAACCCATTTGTTCTCATTTGCATGCTCAAACTTTGATTTATTTTATGTGTTTTATAAGTTTAATCATCCTAAAAGGGGAAGAAGAGAGACCCTGACTATGGCAAAGAGATCAGGGCAGGCTTTCCATACCATCATGAGACTTGATCAGACACCAAAATGATTAGTACATAAGAGATAGCTTATGAACTAGGGAGGGAAGCCAAGATGAGAACCAGGGAATGATACTTTATGGAGCCTGCTCAAGTGCTGATCTTATAGTGAGCTGACTTACAGTGAATAGATTATGTGAGGCATAAAGAAGGAAAGTTCTGGAGGCCACAATAAGCAATTTTGTCTTCTGCTTGGACTAGACCTCTCTGACTGCAATTAGTCAGTCTTCACAAGCAACTTAGGATTCTTGTGTTTTCTAATAGGACTGATTCAACTGCAACAAACATAGTGGTATTGCTTTCAAGAGGCATTCCACTACTGTTTTTCCCCAGTTCATTTAGAATTGGTCTTTATATATCCAGAAAAGCTCCATACACCCAGCTCCTTCTGCTACACCTATCTGCAGGCAAAACCAAATGCTCTATTTTCAGGCCCTGAATGTAGTATCTTTTTTTTTCTCACTGATTGAGGGAGGACCCTACTACTGAGATCATTCTATTCTACATGGAGATGGTCTATGGCTTTTCTCTGTCTCTCTGCCTTGTAGATTCTCCATATGAACTGGACAGTTTCTGATGCAAATCAACACACCTGCATATAACTAGGCAGAATCAGTCTTGGGAAAATGACATTGGGAACTCCATCTTCTATGATTCTAAGAATCAAGGGATTCTTACTGTTTGTTCAAATAATAATTCTTCTGCTTGTTCAAATAACATTTTTCCATTTCTATAGAAATGAACATAGTTCGTTTAAAAAGACCTTTTATGATGCATACAATGCTTAAAATTGAGCCCTGGAAAACATCTATGCAAATATAGATCACTTATTTTTAGGTTGACATGGATATAATCTAAATTAAGAGACTAGTTACTAAGGTTACAAAGAATGAAGGAATACAGTAAAATCTTATTTCTGTCAGCCTTTATCAACAAGTACAAAAAAAATGCTCAACAAAATGAATCTATCTCTACAGATACACAACCCATTTTCCTCTGAGGGCTACTAATTTAACACATATTCTTTTATCTTTTTTATTTACTATATTAAAACTCTGTCTCTAAACAAATACAAATGTCTGTGACCCTCTCAACCACTAGAATCTTAAGCGAATAGCCTAATAAATAGTTCATTTGGCTAGATCACATTTGGCTTTAAAGAAGAAAACCATAGGTAACATTTGCATGATATTTGGCATTTTTTTCAAATTCTAAACATCATACAAAATATTGCTTTTAAAATTTGCAAATTAGATACTGATAGAAACGTCCTACACTTGAAAATGATATCATTTTGAGCTCTTCAAAAAATACCTTTATTGTATTAGATAAGTCCCATATAAAAAATCAAAGGTAATAGCATAAGAATTGAGAATGCAGTCATAATATTCAATATATATATAATGAATACATATGAAAATGGAACTAGGAAAATTGAGGGGATGGGTTGGTCGGGACAGATGAAGAGAATGATGAAAGGGGTGACAATGATTGAGATGGATTATATTCATAAACTGACATGCTAAATTGAAACCCTTGTTGCACAAGTACGTAAGGATAATTCAGGTAGATGAGAGGGCTTGAACCTGGGGCCTGGGTGCTATCCCTGAGCTTTTGCTCAAGGCTAGTACTCCAACACTTTGAGCCATAGCTCAAAGTCTGGTAGTTAAATGGAGATAAGAGTGTCAGGGACTTTCCTGCCTGAGATGGATTTGAACTGCAGTCCTCTGATCTCAGCCTCCTGAGTAGTTAGGATTATAAGCATGAGCTGCCAGTGCCCAACTTAAAGATAATTTTTTAAAAAGTAAATAATTCAGGATTTCAGTGAAGAAAATGAGAAAAGTAGAAAATGACAACAGTAGTTATAATTTCACACAAAACTTCTTCACACATAAAAGTAATTTTAAAAGTAATGACAATATAGCTCAGTGGTAGAGGGCTTGCCTTTCATGCATGAGGCCCTGGGTTTGATTCCTCAGCACCACATAAGCAGAAAAGGCCAGAAGTGGCGCTGTGGCTTAAGTGGTAGAGTGCTAGCCTTGAACTGAAGAGCTGAGGAACAGTGACCAGGCCCGAATTCACTATTGACAAAAAAAAAAAAAGTAATCAGAATAAAATGATAGATGATGCAAATTGGTGGAATTTCTTTAGAAAAGGAAGGAAGGAAGGAAAGAAGAAAGGAAGGAAGGAAGGAAGGCAAGCAGGCAGGCAGGTGGGCAGGCAGGCAGGCAGGCAGGCAGGCAGGCGGGCAGGCAGGCGAAAGAAAGAAAGAGAGAGAGAGAAAGAAAGGAAGGAAGAAAGAAAGAAAGAAAGAAAGAGAAAGAAAGAAAGAAAGAAAGAGAAAGAAAGAAAAAAGGAAGGAAGGAAGGAAGAAAAGAAGGAAGGAAGGAAGGAAGGAAGGGCCACAATTTAATGCTGAAATGTTCTGTGACAAAGAAACTAGCATAGCTTGTCTTTCATTAGGAATGATCAATCATTACTTCAGTTTAATGTGAGTATTTCATGTTATATTTTGTAGATAATGTCATAAACTAAAATAGGTGTCACAATCTGTTTATGATCTCCTCACATCCAGAAAACCAAGAAGCTCTCTCAGTTCATTTTTATTCAGGAATTCTAAGTCATCATTTTTTGTGGCTTCTGAGTAACACAAGACAAGAGTACAGAACAATAAATTACATTTTACTACTTATAGAATGGCAAAAGCCGCAAGGCTATATATAATTCTCTATTATGACTGCCTTCCATAAGTGATATTTACCAGCAGAGCCTAATTCAGACATTTAATCTTCCTAAATTCTGATCAAGTTGTTCACATTACCTATATTTAACTGAATAACAGTCATTCTTCTTTATTTGAACGTTGAGAGAGAAACTTAAACAACACAACCTCTGTATGTTACACATTTTGCCTGCCCAGAACCCCTCAGATTTTATAAGCAGAGTCAAAGCAGCTGCTATGGTATTAATGATATTAATGTACGATTAATAACACTATTAATAGCAGTAATTCCCATGCTTCCTCAAATGCTGGACACTACTCATAACTCTACCTTTAACATATGCATATTTTTTATTTTGTATCAGGACTTCTGCCAGTTTTCTTGATTCCTGTAATCAAATATTTTGTGTGTGAAATGTTTTTTTGGTGTTTTATTTTTTTTTTAGTATGCTGGTCCTGGGCTTGAATTTGGGGCCTGGGCACTGTCCCTGAGCTTTTCTGTTCAAGGCTAGAACTCTACCACTTGAGCCACAGGTCCACTTCCAGTATTTTGGTGGTTATGTGGAGCCAAGAATCTCACAGACTTTCTGCCCAGGCTGGGTTCGAACCATAATCCTCAGATCTCAACCTCCTAAGTAACTAGAAGTATAGGCATAAGTCACAAGTAACCAACAATATTTTGTGATCTTTTCATTTGCTCACATTGTTAGCTACAACTGGTAAGTTTGAGAAATCAGGGTGTCATTACATCTCTAATATTAAAATTATTTGCAAGATTCTATGGTCAGAGTTGTATTCACAAAGAAGTATGTACAAATTAAGTACTATCATAGGTATATACTTAATCTGTACTGTTGTTAAGCAAAAATTTACCTATGAAATATGAACAAGGCTTTTCCTGCTTAACAGAAATCAAAGAATATAAAGCTAACCGATTTTAAAAGTTCATTTTTAGACAGCATATTAATTATGCACACAAATATAATGGTTAAGTATGTAACAAAAGCTTTCCAGGAATAATGGCTCTGATTTTTAGTGTTTGCCAATTTTGGTTTAAATACTCTTACCTTGGTTAATAGCAAGCAACAAATGTGAGGTCAACCTTTGACTGATAATTTGACAATTTATCTTGTAAACTAATAAAATCTGGTTCCAGCCCTAAACTTCAGCTGCAACCGAAATACACAAACACACACACTCACAAACATACACACACACACACACACACACACACACACCCCTAAGAAATGTTTATATACATTGGACATAACAAATATTTACATTCACTGGACACATAAAGCAGAAATTTATAGTTCTATTCAAAGTGATTCTTTTGAAATTAATGATAGTTTTTTGTAAAGATCAGAATTTCACTTTATAGCACATGTCTTACCAGATATGTTATTATGGCCTCTGAAGTACCATATAGAGTAACATGAGTAATTTTGAAATGCACTAGCATTTAAGTATATCATTAGATTATGATTATATGTTTGGTGTCTAAAACCAAGCAGGTAGAAAATTTCATAATCTGAACTTATTGTATTCCTGAAGTTCTTACAGGAATGAAGACCATGCTTACTTGCAGAATCTCAGAGGTAAACCACTGAGTCTTGACATATATAATGAATTTACCTTTATTCACTACATTTTTCTTCAGCAATAGTACATGATCCCTAAGGGAAAAAAATTCCTAAAAGAATCTCAAATGATCTACTCTTACTACAGAGTGAACAAAAATTTGGGGCTACCCTGGGCTAGACAGAGATCTTATCTCAAAATATTAAAAAGCAAACAAAAAAAGTAGCATTGCTTCCCATAACAGAAGAACAATGACTGGCATTCGTTAGTGCCTCAGACATGGCACAGGTCCACCCACATGGGACTGGACCCCTGTTAGATGGCCCAACATGAGGACCTTGAATGCTCTGAACTGGGCTATTGCAAGAATATAGTAACACAAATAGAAATGTGGCAACTTCCACCAAAACGTTCTATGACTAGTACTTCCCCACCTCTCCCCAGCAATACCACCTTCTGGTATTTTCGTGAACATGTAGAAGGACATCTACTATATACAGTATTGTTTGTAGTAGAAAAGACAAGACAACTTAGGTGTCCTGGGACAGGCCACTAGCTAAATCAAGTATTTCAAATCTGCACACTGGAATAAAATGCAACCTTTGGGGGGAATATAGGGAGAGTAAGTCCTTATGAACTAAACTGAAATAAATCTGAAGATGCATTAAATTGAGAAATATCCCAAAATGTGTTCAGCATGCTACTATATAAAATCAAACTTGTAATTGCAGAAATGTATCAAATATAAGGAAAATAACAGTCTATTAGATTTCTGCCTCTGGAGGGGCCTCTCCTTTTGAACCAAGAAAATATTGTTGTATTGCCAATAATAAATAAAACTATAAAATCATCTGGAAGATTCTGTCATGACATGTATGTATTCACGTTTCAATGGACTTCAGGTTCTCATTAACTTCTTTACATGAGACAACTCAGCTACACCCTGGAGTGAAAGGATCCATATTTTCAACCATATTTAAATTTGTGTAGCCCTCTTGATCTGGAAATTTCTCTCCTTTTCTAAAAAGCAATTGTCCCCACAGGATCCTGAAGTCTGAACCTAAGGAAGGTAAGCATAACTTTTGACTGAAGGAATGTTCTATAAAACAAAAGAAATGAAAGAAAGTGGAGAAATGTACCCCTTCATGTGAAAAGCTGAAAATTGGGGTGATGGTATTTCCTATACCCTCATCACTATACTACAGTATCACAATCAGCATTTAGATTCTCTGACTTCAACATTGGCAGTCTGGTTAATAACTTTAAAATTCTGTATTTTTTCTTATTAATCTTTTTACTATTATGCACACACATACTATGTGTCTATGTGTGCATGTGTGTGTGTACATATGTGGTATGTGTATGCAGAGAGAGAAAGGATAACTGTGAATTATTCCAGAAGAACTAAAGTTACTTTATCTGTACTTACTTGCTTATCCCAAGCAAGGTTTGCCTATCCTCCACATTATTCACTAAACCCCAGGTTAACACCTCAAAAGTGAACAAGCAGGCAGTTAAATCTTCCCCTTAAGAGGCTTATCTGTTTGTCCAACCCTGGGCAAAGTACAAGTGAAACAAGTAAAACTGCATAAACCTGACCCTGGAGGAGCTTTAAAATCTTCAAACAGCAACCCTGTTTCTCAGAGAACTTTAGAGCTAGAGACTGATGCCCAATTTCCCTAGGAAAATGGGAAGCTCTTTGCTTTTTAATTTGTTTTTCAAACAAAGAAATCGCAACAAACATTTATTCACCTACAAGTGCCATGTGTCTATTGGAATGTTCTGGATTCCTCTTACACAGTAGAATGTGAAAAAGCATGAGGCAGGCTGATCCAAACCCAATTCTTTCAAATAAATACTCATGAGAAAAAGCACTAGCACAGGAAGTTGAGCTCATGGTGGGGATATTCACGGTCTCAGAAACTAATGCTTAAGATGTACACTCAGGAAATGGAATGCCTGAGGAGGGGAGGAAATAAAGAAGAAGAAAAAAAATCTGGTGATTCTCTGAGTTTGGAAAGACTGGGCTGAGAGTCTCAGTGTTTCCCTACTGTCAAGCACTAATTTGTCACCACCCTCTTGCTGCTGGCTTCCTCCTTCTGATCCCTGAGCCAGGATCCTTAAGTATCTTTCCCTCTAAGTACTACACCAGATGGACTTGGATTTTCTGGAGGAACAAAGCATGCTCAGTAATCAATGTAGCCTTCAGATGGGAAGACAGAGGAATTAATACCTCTTGGTCCTTAGGTCTGTAGGAATAAGAGCCTATATTTTGGTTCTAGAAAAACGATGTCAGTGGAGGAATTTACTTTGCCTAGCAAAGGTGATTGGGAAAGTATCTGTAGTTTGAAAAAGATAACAGTGTATCCTACCTACTTTGATTCTACATAATCAGATATTGTACCAATCCTAAATGGCAAAAAAAGAAAGAAAGAAAAGAAAGAAATACAACCCAATTCTAATGTTTGCCATAATGACTACTAACTGCATGAAATACTATTTTCCTCAAACACTTCTGGATCTGAACTAAGGGCCTCAAATCTTCCCTTGGACCTTGTTTTTGCTCATGGCTGGTGTGCTAGTTCCACTTCAGGCATTTCCAGCTTTCTGGTTTCCATCCTCATTTAGTGAAACCAGAGGTAGGAACAAAGAGCGGTCTCCTGCACTCAAAGTAATTCTACTACAGAGAGTAATAAATTGGCTCTGCCTGGGGGAAATAAAGTACTCAAAAGGAAAAATAGCCAACAAACACAATGTACAAAAATGAAGCTAGGTGCTAGTAGTTCATGCCTGCAATCTTAATTATTTAGGGGGCTGAGATCTGAGGATCACAGTTCAGAGCCATTTGGGCAAGAAAGTCCGTGAGACTTTGATATCTAATTAACCATCAAAAAGCAGAGAAGTGGAGGTATGGTTCAAATGGTAGAGCCTTAGCCTTGAACAAAATAAATAAATAATTAATAAATAAAGCTTAGTTAGGGACAGTGCCTTGGCCCTAAATTCAAGCCTTAGAATTAGTACGTGTGCATGTATGTGCGTACACATGTACATAAGACAGTATCTCTTAGAAACTAGATCCAATAGTGAGAAATAAAGCTATCAACAATCAAAGTCCAGTAAGACCAACAAAAAATACCCTACATGAGGATCATATTTCAATATACTGCTGAGGTAGAATAATTGATACTTATGGCTAGGAGGCAAATAATGATACATAGATCTTTAATGATTTTTCCACTTTTTACCTTCTCCTATGTTAAGATGGCTCCAACTCCTAGGACTCAACTTCCTCCAGAATTCTGTAAGCTAGTCCCTAAGGTACCATAGGCCTGATGAAACGCAACATGTAATAGGATGCCTTTCAAATGGAAGTCAACACAGTTTCAGATATGTGTTAGCCCTTTGATCATGAGCATAAATTAGAAACAGAGACATTGAATGAGAAATCACAGTTGGAAGAAATTACAAAGAAAATAGAGTCTTTTTCTAAAGCAGTATCCAGAGAGAACAATAACTCTGCCACTAAAATGCATCTGCACCTCCAGTCTTTGTACTCACATCAGCCAGTATCTTCCAGCTTCCGAAGAAATCACAGAGCTAACTTTTAACTAAGATTTACCCTACCGTGTTTTGCCTCCTACTCTCTATTAGATGTTTAGTGGCATGAAGCAGAAACCAACTACTGCTAATGTAAGCAGTAAAGGAATGAGTAATTAGGATTCGAAGACAAGCAGAAAAAAAATGGAGCATCAGCCAAGACTACAGCTATCAACCAAACCACAAAGGCCACCACAAAGAACATGGTTCTAGCAAGGGAGCACTTCATGACACAGAGAGACCCATCCACCACTCATGATACGGAGTACTTCAGGCACTGATGGAATCTTCACAAGTGCTGTCAAACTGCAGCCTCCAGAATGAATTCTTCAGTGTCGCTGATTCTTTGAGTCATAACTGGCCAATTCAGAGAACCAGGACAGGTAGATAATAGATTATGGACAGATATCCTGAAAGGAAAGGAGGCCAAGAGATCCAGCACCTGCAATTTTCAGTTACTATAACTGTCTGCAAGCTGTGTTTCCCATCAGGACTCAAGAGGATGTGAAATTTTCAAACCTTGGTAGGGAGAGCATATGCAAACAGTCAGAATGCTGACAGTGTCATACACACATATTCTCAGGTGAACTCAAAAGTCGGCACTAAGAATAAATTATCACTCTTATTCTTACTCAGGGACATGGTAGCACTACAATCATCTTTTGATACTTTTTACTTTTTTCTAATAGCTGAGAATTAAATGCTTCCAAATACTTGGTAAAGAATTACAATAAAAGATACATAGCCCAATAAGTTGGGGAAATTACCACAAAAGTTAATTTTACACCCGTCATTTTCTCATCTATACAATGGGAGGGATTCTACCTATGATTTTAAAAAATGCTGAAAGGATTGTTCAAGATGCTATAAAAGTGTGCAGGGTACAGAAAGAGCTCAATATAGGTTCAGTTTTATCATCTCATACATACTTGGTGTTGAAGAACATATGTTATGAAGCCCAGTTTTACGAATCTCAATACAATGTCCACAGTTTGTGCTGATCTGTTTCATCCATTAAAGGGCAACCTTTAGCTATCTAGAAAGGTCAATCATTTGATACTTTCACTACTGTAAGAGAAAAGAGAAAAGCAAGACCACTTTATCTTTGTTAAAAGATCAGTGGAATGAACATTCCACATAGCTATAAAAGTAATAGTTTTATAACAATAATTTTCTTCAGGGTCAAAATTGCAGATAAAATATGTAAATGATTAGGGTAAGGACAACCTGCTTTAGCTGGATATGCCTTCAATACAAATTGTACCCTCTAGATTAATCATTTACATGGTAAAGAAATAGCTCAATATTAGTCTCAATTCAGCCTCACATTCCATCTTCCACTGCATGTGCTCCTACAGGGCAAGCTTCTTGAATACTGGAAACTCACACTCTCAATCTGCTAAAATAAAAGGTGACAATATAATGTTTCTATGTAGGGATACATCTAATAGTGTATAGAATTCTTTCATTACAGAACTTAGATTGGTCAACACCTACAGAACGATTGTTTTCTAAGAGGCAATGAAAGCCCAGTTCATTGTGACCAGTGATACACTCATTCATACCATGTGTGTATCAAAGACCTCCTCTGTGACACCGAGAGCAATGTAATGCTAAATTGAGCCTGGTCCTACTTTCAGGAGTTTGCAGACCTCAAGGCTAATCAAATGCACTCAATATTCATGTTCTCTATTCTCGGTAACAAGTTCAAAAATGGATATTGCTCCAAAATGTGGAAATACATTATGAGAATAAGATGAGAATTATTCCTACTAACTGTATCCTTTTTATAGGAAAGGAAATGATGGTCTCTCTGTCCATGGGGAAAAAAGAAAATGCCTTCAAACCATACTGTCATTAGTCTTTGTCTCGTTTTTCTAAATGAAACAGAGAGAAACGTTCTTTAGAGATTAGAAAACTTAATTAATATGTCTATCGTGACTTAAATGAATGCTCTACCAAATCACATTTGGTGTATGAGACCCTGACATAGTTCTTATTACTATTACTTGTGATGACCAGTGAACCCACACAAAATGCATACTCTCCAGCCTCAAGGAATATGTTCTCTGGCAAGATTAGCTTAGGGTTTCCAGGATTGGAAACAGACTCACTATTACAAGATGAACTTGTATGCCCAAAGTGCACAGTTAATTCTTTGACAAAATGTGATGTCTTTGCCCCAGCAATCAGGCTTATCACTTAGAAAAAAGCAAACAATACCTTCAATGTTGCCACTATCCTGCCAGGAAATATTCAGTATACTTAATGTATTAACTCGTATGTCACTTAGTGCAATGCATACACACAGAACTTGAATAGGGAAATGAACCCCTTTTGTTTAATCTTGTACTGAGAAAGGTATAGTACTTTTGCCCAGATCAACTTTAAGCAAATAAATGAATAAATAAGTAAATATGAAAAAACACCTCCTTTTGCTTTTAACACTAGTTCTAACATTCACATATCTCCTCAACTGCTACACTGTGAGAAAACAGGTGTCTGTGTCTTAGTACACCTGGCTGATATGCCCCAGTAAGACTCTGCTTCCGTAGCACAGGGGTATGGAGCTGGTGACGAACAGCTTTGTGGAAGAGCAACTGGATTCTTGCCAACTTTATAAATAAGGCTCCCTCTTGTGCACTGGTTTTAAATACCTTCATTTTAAAATCTGATCTTTTCCTCACAAATAGCTCAATCTCTGCTGAGCTACCAAAATGCATTTCACAACTAAGATTCATGTGTTTCTGTCTTTCTTGGGGGGTTCCCTGCAGCTGCTACTTTGAAGAAAGGATGTGTGCTTTCCACATGGGAAGGGAGGCGTTTGTAGAGAGGAGGAATTTTTCTGCTTGTTGTCATCTGGGTATCCCTTCTTCTCTGTCTCTTTCTGTCTTTATAATTCCAGAGCTTGCTTAAAACATCTTTCATATGCAAACTCCAACAAGCACAAGTGCTTAAATGTTCACAGTTGCAGATATGATAGAAAACATAGACACCAAGTACAGAATAAACCACAGGGCACAAAAAAAAATATTGCCAACTTGTTGTCTATCTGGTACCGTTTGCAGCACGGTCTACATAAGAAATTTAGGGAAATGGATTCACAACACAAATTGTTCCTTTTAGTTTCCCTTAGCAAAAAAGAAAAAAGATATATATGTATATATGGATGTATACCCACATCATTAGTGTCTTCTTGCATCATCAATACATTTATATATTTTACACAAGCAAACATGCTTTAAGAGGGCAACTATAATTTTTTAATACATACCATTCCAAATCTTGCACGTTAGCAATATTCAAAGATGAAATAGAATTACCATTCTTTAAAATTACATTCTTAGCAAGGATAATCATCGGATCCACATGATTATTTTCCTAATATGTCTCTATAAATTTTATTAGACATATGGAAACCAAGCTAGCCTGGTGTTAAATATTTTCCTTCGAAGTTTTCTTTTTCTTTTTTAAATAATTCCCTTAGGAGAGATGCATAGCCTAGTTCAGCTAATTAAAACAAAGATCAATGGACAGTCCTTGGCTCCAAGAGGTCAAAGGACATGATTTATTTAAAAGCTCGTCCACTGATATGAAAGAACGTATAGTGTTGGATAAGAAATAAATTATTCTACAAAAGAGAAAATAATCACTTCAAACCCCCTTGACTCAGCCCTCATTTCCACTTACCCTCTCCCGCCCATGGGGTCACCTTTACCTGTGTTCCTCGCCTCCCCATACCTTCCTCCCTGTTCACTGAAGAGTCTCATCTGTAAGCCCATCTTCACTTCAAGGGCAGAGCAAACTGTGAGTGTTGCTCTCTTGACCAAGCAATTAAAAATAAATTTTGACCAACCTGTATCGGCATTTTAAAGAGGCCTTAAGTTGGTAGCTAAAAATGGAGTTCACAAAAAAAAAAAATTACAAGTGGTTCCTATGTACATGCCAACGGCGGGATTTATTATTCAAAGCCTCCACTGTAAATAGATCGTGGCAATGGCAGCCCAATTTGATTGCTTTATCGCTAGGCCTGACTTTTTAAACTAACTTTCCTATCAACTTCTTTATCTCCAAGGAAATGTCACTGCCATTTAAAGTACTCTTTATATTTAACTTCTCTAATCTTTTCAGGTATTTGGAAATTGCTGTCAGTGATAGCTAAAATATGCCAACTTTAGGGAGTGGGGGGAGAAAGAAAACATTATGATAGACATTATTCTACGATACTGCTTCATTGGAAGAAATGTTACACTTTAATGTAAATTGAAAGCAACCAAATACATGTTCCACACAATAAATTTTGCTGGCCTATATTTTCTCAAATCGATTTCCACTGGCTTAAGCTAATAGAGCTTATTGGTAGCAATCTGTCAAAGAAATATAAGGATGCTATTACAATATGCCATCTACTTTTGTTCTTACTGTGTGAAAAAATCTTCATTATAATTCCAATCGAGGAGTATTCAGTTATTTAGTAAACACCAACGATGCTCAGGCACTCTATTCAGAGAAAACATCTATGTGAGAATGCTTCCAGATGTGAAAGATAAAAAGTAAGCGCCTCATTGCAAAGGACGCCAGATATGCTGGAAGAGTAGAACTTGAACAAAAAAAAAAGAGGTGAACATTACCCATTCTTGATGATGGAGAAAGTAGTAATGAAGTGACCTTTCACAAAGGAGTCTGAAGACGATTTTTGATTTTTGAATGGAATCTGAAGGGGAATTTCAGCTGGGTTGAACCTACTTGATAAAAGAAAAAATTGGTAGGACAGGTCAGCAGGGTCATGCGAGTGAGCAAAGGATACGGGTCCAGACAAAAACAAGCTGGGTGAAAACACTTTTATCAGATGGACATTTCCTTGAAGAGGTATGCTTGCAAGAAGTGAGATAGTTTGAGCTGAGGAATGTCAAACCATAATAGTTGAAAGTTCTTTGTAAGCCACTGAGAACAAAGTGAACTGGTGATGACAATGCTTGTCCATGTGTCGTCCATGGACCTGCTAAATGAGTATTTCTAGAAGAAGACTTGTTAAGAAACAGTGATTGGAGCTTCAACTCAGATCTAGTGTATCAGAAACACCCAAGATACCCCCAGAACTTCTAGGTGACCAGAATGGTTTAAGAACCATTACTTTAATGAATAAATGTAATCAGCAAATATATGGGGGAAAAATGTTCAACATCACTAATCATCAGGCAAATGCAAAGTAAATGACAGTGCAGTATCATCAAATTCCAGTTAGAATGACCACTGTCAAGACAGAAGCCAGCAATCCAAAACTGCTGACAATGATAAAAAAAGAAAGGAAGTCATATACTAGTTAGTGATAGGAATGAGGGTTACAATAAAGCATGAAGAATAGTATAGAAGTGTCCCCGAAAATTAAAAATACAACTACCAAACAAACTACCAGCTACTCTAGTACCAGGAACACATTCAAAGAAAATAGAATTTGCTTATCAAAGAGATATTTGAATTTCCATCATTACAGCACCATTCACGTTACCAAAGTATGGAATCAAATAGATTCATATCAGCAGAGTAATGCATAATGAACATGTGGTAGAGAAAACAACAACAACAATATCATTCAGCTTTACAAAGGAAATCCTAGTATTTGTACCAAAATGAATGGAACTGGAGGATACCACATAAAAGTAGAATAAGCCTGGCAGAGCAAAATAATACCATGTATTCTTAAGGGTTTGTGAAAGGTTGAAAAAGCTAATTTAAAGTAGAAGACAATAGAACTAGAAAGGAATGGGGTCAACGGAAGTCACACAATCAGTCCCAAAACACAGTTAAATAAGAGGTATGAATTCTTACATTCAACAGTATGGTTGGTTAACTATAGCTGACAATAATCTATGGTGTCTTTCATGGAAAACTTGAAGAAAGAAGTTCAAGGCCTCTAACACTAAGAAATGGTAATATAAAGAGTATAAATACTATTTATTTGGATTTGATTATTACATATCATATACATGTATTGAACTATCATAATTCACCCTAGTAATGCATACTGTTATGTCAACTATAAAGAAAACAAGCAAATTAAGTACAGCAAGCTGCTACTTTGACAGAAAGCTCCGAAACACCTACAAAGTGGCATAAGA
This sequence comes from Dipodomys ordii, assembly GCF_000151885.1. Taxonomy (NCBI): domain Eukaryota; kingdom Metazoa; phylum Chordata; class Mammalia; order Rodentia; family Heteromyidae; genus Dipodomys; species Dipodomys ordii. The sequence goes on from NW_012267281.1 coordinate 10,522,836, forward strand.
GAAGTTTCAGTGCCACTTCTGTGTATTAAACCACAAAGGAGCAATTATTTAAAGATTTCTATTTGACACGTAAGTGTATTTCAAGACCACTTTTTTAACATTTCTATTCGAATTTCTCTTAGAAGCTCATCATAAAAGGAAATTAAAAATGACTAAGTCTAGAGTAGGAATGGAACCTACTAGGTTTTTTTCCTTTTCTACATAAGAAACAGAAGACTTCTCATTACCACCTACTTGTCAAGAGGGAATTGGGAAAAGGTTAACTAACATGGACTTGGAGATCTCTCACATGAGTTACACAGCTTAATCTTAACCAGAAAGGAGGAGCGTTATGAGTCAGAAAGTTTTATTTCATTTTATAAAGATACAGAAACTGAGGCTCTAAGCAGTAAGAAAGCTTTCAAAGAACCAATTTATACTGGGTGTCAGTGGCTCAAGCCTGTAATCTAGGTACTCAGGAGGCTGAGATCTAAGGATCATGTTACAAAGCCAGCTCTGTCAGGAAAGCCCCATGAGACTCTTTCAAAGTGGTAGAGTGCTAGCCTTAAGCAAAAGAGCTCAGGCACAGCGCCCAGGCCCTAAATTCAAGCTCCATGACCTACCAAAAAGATTTAAAAAAAAAAAAAAAAGAACCAATTTGCAAGCACAAAACAAAGAGTTAAATCCTTTGTCTAGGAAGCCCAAAGATTTTCATGTAACCAAAGAATGCATATTGTTTCCATTTTACTAGATGTTTTAGAGATTCTTCAGAGTTCCCCATATTAATTATGTAATGGGGCAAATCATTTGCAAATAACTGATGCTATTTTGTTTACCCTTTAAACCATTGTTCCTTTCTAGACTCTAAGGATTAGAGGGTCTGTTATGTAATCTCTTTGGGAAACAAGGTCCATACACCTTGCTGAAGGATTTTAGGTCCAGCCAGAAAGAGGAACCTGTCCAAGGGAAGAAGGGAGGGAAAGGAAAGTAATGTTTGCCAAGTTTCTCAGGTCCTCCTCTGCATTTGATTCATATGGAGAAGCCAATGAGTAGTGTAGGATTTCTGCCTTAGATTCTGCTTAGCATTCTTTGCAGAGATGGTGTGGGGCTGCCTGTCACCAGGCTTAGGAAAAACTCTGCAACACAGAGTAGGAGTAGTAAACAGAAATCTACACATGCCTCACTCACACTCACACACACACACACACACACACACATCTACCCCCCACAGGACACAATCCTAGCTCAGTAATCTGAAAACCTCTGGGAAGACTCAAAATGGTCCCACCACTCTGTTTCATTAAGCAAGGAAGTTGAGTGACAAATCAGAAACCTCAGAGCCAAAGAGACCAAGGTGATGGTGACCCCTTAAGAGAGGGCCTGGCTACCTGGTCCTTCCCAAGCTGAATAATAAGAGCCACAAACCACCCCTGAAATCAGCCGTGCAGACCAGCCAAGGTCCTAGGAGGGGATTAGCCCATGGAACCTGCCTTCTTCACTCCCTACCCTATCTCTGAGAACGACCTTTATATCCACTCTTGGTTAGCCTTAGGCCTTTCTAATGGCTTTGGCTCCATGTAAGGCAGTATTCTAAGAGCTTTATGAATGTGAAATAATTAATAGAATCATGGTGATAAGAAATAGGGACTCTATCATTCCTGTTTACAGAGGAACTAACTGAGGCCCAGGCCAGTGGGAAAGGACTGAAGAGCCCAGGCACTGAAGTCTACCTCAGAGCTACATCACCACCACCACCATCCCACACGGTGAACGCCCGCCCAGAAAGGCTCAACCGAACAGACTGGATCCACCGAGTTCAACATGATGGGACTAAAATGCTTTCCTTGTTACTCAACAAGTAAAAGCCCTTAAGGAGAACCAGATGGTTATCTGTTTGAAGAAGATTGGGAGGAGGAGGGGAACGTGAGGAAGAGGAGGATACATGGCTACATGACTTTTCACATCAGAGATGTGATGAGTGCCTTTTCAGCTTGGGGGGGAGGGCAAAAATGGGGGGCAGCTGCTTAAGTATATCATTTTAAAAAATCATTTCCAAAGCTTATGTAAGTTAACTGACAAGTTCCTGGAGGAGAAAGTGACTCACGGGTATGGCTGTTTTCCTCTTACCTCTTCTAGTTACCACTGGAAAGTGGAATCAAAAGCCATACTATTTCTCTAATTCTTGAAATGGAAAAACCTCCAATTTGACAAAGCCTCCTCAGTTATGCTTCACTTCTGCCCGCCTCCCCCCGCCAGCCACCGCCCCCAACACCCTCCTCTCGTACACAAGTCTGAAATACCTTTTTCAACTTACTTCAACTTGGCCTTCCATGCTCCCCCCTTACCCCCACCCCCTCTTCCACCCCACCCCCCTGCACCGAGCACAGAACTGCCACTTGGAGCAACACTTCTCAGCTGTAGGCCCCTGGAGACAAAACACGCAGAACAGAAAGGGACACCCAGCCAGCGGAGCAACAATTCCCAAAGGGAAAGAGGCTGTTTTCAGAACTACACTGCATCCTGTAGGATTCAACTGAGGTGAATTAAAAGAATGAGGAATGTTAGGAGCTACTCGGGATTCTGTTTGTTATTCTCCACCTCCCCTTCCCCCGTCCCCCCAAATGTATGCTACTCCTATGGGGCCACTATTAATGGTGAAAATAGGCTTCTGCTGACCACAGCCCCATAAGATGGTATTACAGCACTGGTATGACTTTCTATTTAACTGAGATTTGTTTCAGTTTTTCTAACCTAACACAACACTGAATAGATCCTAGGATATGGTGTGAGTCCAATGTCTGCAAAAAGAAAAGAAAAAAAAAATAACAGTGCTTTCAATGTTGAGATCCTTTACATCTGCTGCTCAGTTGGAAACCCTGTTAAAAGGCCATTAGAACCTTAAGGTAACAGACCTCGAAGGCTATGAAAGCCAGAGAGCAATTTGCTGTTTGTGTTAGGGAGTATCAGCCCCAGCTACTTCCTTTTCATGGGCTGGAAACAGCTTCTGTCATGAGCCGTGAAAATCAATCCTGCAGTAACCAGGCTGCAATGTGGTTGTAGATGGGGCACCTGCGGACTGGCGCTGTGCAGCAGAGCCTCCTTCTGGACATCTGTAGCACCTTGCCAGGCTGGGTCTCACGGGCAGCGCCTGCCCGGAGGTAGCAACATCTCTATGCTTCAGGAATCCCAGGCTGATAGCTTCCAACCCTGCTTTTCTGAAAGACTTAATTAGGTTAAAATCAGAACTGTCACCCTGAATGAAGAGGCAGCTTTTGGAAATGTGTATCTGGGAAATGCTTGATCTTCCTTGTTTGTATTCCATTCCTCTGGCTTTTCTGATTATAGTAATTGTGACAGAAATTCGTGTTCTCCCCCCCCCCAAAAAAATAATACTGTTTCAAGACCTTTAAAAATACAGAACATATCAAAACTTTGTTTCGAATATAAGGTCATGCTTTGTGAAAATAACTATTTCAAAGGCATAACCATGGTTTTGTCAAAAGTTGTGCTTTACAAACTAATGGTTTGAAAGGCTAAAATTCATTTTATAATGTGTTATAGGTTTTGCAGTTTGAGGAAATTGTTACTCTAGTTGCAAAATGCAACCTTGGTTACCACATATGATTAATTCCAAGCAATATATCTATATATAGCCAACCTTTTGTTAAACCGGAAACCTTTGTACAATCTGCTGAGCATATTCTGGGTAAAAATAAATTGGTATTCAAATTGTAACATTCAGCTTTATGTTTATGTATACAACTTCCTATAATATTAAATTATTTATCTTTACATTAATAGCCTGAGCTAAATAATTGACTCAAAGTTCATGTGCAATTTTTTATGTTGAAAACAAAATGGAAAAGGCATAGTTTCATACTAGTGCAGACTCAATTCACTTAAGAATGTAGTTAAACTGTAATTTAAGTGAGTATTCTATGCGGTACATATTTTGGACTAAAACACAAAAATGTTTGTTGCTACAACTTTTATGTCTTCCATACAAAATATATAATAAAGCTCCTTAAGTGATTTTTTGGGGGTCCGGTCATGGGGCCTGAACTCTGGGCCTGGCCACTGTCCCTTAGCTCTTCAGCTCAAGGCTAGTGCTCTACCACTTAGCCACAGCGCCACTTCTGCCTTTTTTCTTTTTTGCTTATGTGGTGCTGGGGAATCGAACCCTGGGCCTCATGCATGCAAGGAAAGTGTTCTACCACTGAGCCACCTTCCCAGCCCATGCTTCTTAAGTGATTGAATGAACTCTTTTTATTTTTGCTAAAAGTGGGAAAGGTGCTAACTGAAAGAAAGAAAAAAAAAATCATTCTATCAGGTTGCTTGTTGATGACTTCAGACCTGCCATCTTGCAAGGCATTTCATATTCTGTTGAAAATGACCTTTCCAAAGAGTCATGTGGCCAGATAAATGAAATACATATATTTTTTATTGCAGCCACATAAAAAGTTAGTCCAAATTTTGAATACAGTACTTGACCTCCTGATGTCCAATACCCCAAAATCTCAGAAAGAATATTGAATAAGATATCACACAGTCACATGAGGAATACAAGCACAATAAAATCCTTCTACACATTAGAACTTGCTAAGTAAAAGTGCCAGTTAACTATGGTTTCTCAAGTTCAATGCAAACACAGTGTGCATGGCTGAACAAAAATTCCTAGCACATAGATACTCAGGCAGAAGTACCCAATTATTCAGCATGGTTACATTGTATTATATTAGAATTACAAATTCCTACTTTTCAAACAGAGTTCCTACCTTCTTCAAATACATTTCTTTAACAAACAGAAAACAGAAGTCAATGATAAAATGAATTAGTTTATTGATTTTTTTCTACAGGTTTTCTAAAATAAATCTTGAAAACAAACTAAAAAACTCTAGATTTAAAATCAGCCCATTGGTATGAATAGGAACAGAAATCTTACAGATACAGAGCATTACAAACATACAAGAATGGTGTGTTTCACAAGTTCATTCCTAGAAGTTATTATTTTGCAATAAAATACTATACTTTTTAAAAATTGTTGTTTTTAATCATATGTAAAGTTTCAAAAGCAACCAACTGAAAAACACTATTTTCTGATTTTCTTGGAAAAAAGTTAAAGCATATTATTGAAAAATATCTATAGTGTGTGCTCAGTCTATTTGTTCAAGTTCATTTCATAAGCAGTACTAACTTTGATCTATCCTGACCTACTTAAAACAATAACTGAGCTGCCAGTAGTGGATCAAATCTGTAGTCTCAGCTACTGAGATATCAGGAGGATTGAGGCCCCCCCAAAAAAATCATGAGACCCTCTATTAGTCAAAAGGAAAAGAAAGAAAGAAAAGCTGGACACTATGATGCATGCCTATCATACCAGCTATGCAAGAAACATAAATAGGAGGATTCTGGTCTAGACTAGCCCAGGCTAGTAGTGGAAAAATAATGAAATCATGAAAGCCATGACTCAAGTATTAGAGAAGTTCAAGACCCTGAGTTCAAACCCCAGTACAACCCACCCTATCCCCTGAAAAGAATAAAGAAAATGGAAAGCAAAAGTCATTCATCTTTCTTTAGAAGAACTCACATTGCTTTGCAGTGACAATAGTTCTCACAATGTCACTGCTACCTTATGAGGAAGAATCTCCAGTTCCTTGAAATTCAGCTGAAGAACACTGCTTCCCTCCTTCCCCCCCCCAATCTCAGCAGTCCTGGGGGCACAAAAAGAAGTCAATTTCTTAAGAAATCCAAGAACTGTAACAAGGAACAATCACACAAGTGATAAAGCCCATACCTCAGGGGTGTCTTCCCAGAAGGGATCTTGCTACATCTTTAATTAAACGTGTATGAAATGAAAATGACCTGCTCAAAATCTCTTCTTGGGTAAGAACCTAGAGGTCAGGTTAAAAAAAAAAGGCCAGATATCTACCTGAATGCTAGAATATGAAAAACAACTCAAAGAAGAGGTGAATAGATGGAGCTTTTTGACCAGAAATCTTCTTAGAAAGACAAAGATAATAATAACATTCACATGTACCAACAGAAAGCGTGACAACCTAGCAAAGTAAAATAGGAATTTAATAGTGAATGAAACTTCCAATAGTTTTTACTGATTTTTCTCTTCAAAGCAACATGAAGGGTGCCTTTCCTTATGGAAAGGGTTGGTCCCTTGGTTCCAGGTACACGGTATGCTATTTTCTTTTGTATATCCCTACTGACCCAGATCCATTTCTTTAAAGAAATCTTGGGAAATCATTGATACAGTCTAGTCTAATAATTATTTTCTGAATGGAGTTTCATATCACAGATCAAGATGAAAAACAGGAAAAGCCATTACCCAAAATTGGACTGTAGCAGAAACCTGTATTTAAACTACTTCCAATGGAACCACAAGGTTGACCCTAAAGACCTGGAAGTAAAGATAGCTGAACCAAGAGCATTAACATCAACAGAGAACATTCTAGAAATGCAAATTATCAACCTATCCCAGATGTACTGAATCAGAAACTCAAAGGCATGCCCCAGCTATTTATGTTTAGGCAGCCAGACCTTATGTGATACGTAGATTATAAAGCATGCCCTGCTCAAGACCACTGCTTCTAAACCATGGAGTAGACCAGAATTGCTTCAGGTAAAGGAAGAGAGTAAGGGAGGGAGGGAAGGAAAGAAAGGAAGAAGGAAGAAAAGGGTGGAAGGAGGGAGGGAGGTGACTCTAAACCAATTATGTCAAAATATACATACACAAGCCAGCCTCTGGTGGCTCATGCCTGTAATCCTAGCTACTCAGAAGGCTGAGATCTGAGATAGCAGTTTAAAGCTATCCCAGGCTGAAAAAAATCTCTGAAAGACTCGTTATCTCTAATTAACCACCAGAAAACCAGAAGTGGGGCTGTGCCATAAAGTAGTAGAGCTCAGGGACAGCACCCATGCCCTGAGTTGAAGACCCACAACTAACAACAACAACAATAACAACATAAAGAAAAAAATTATATATATATATATATATACACATACAGAGAGAGAGAGAGAGATCTCAAAGCTGAGGATTTATTTTCAATGTCCCACCAGATTCTAAATGCACTGCCTGGAATAAGTAGGCTCCTTCTAACTTACAGGAGTTGATTGCTAAATTTTTAAGAAATTTTGTGAACTAGTAGTTAATTATTGGCAGCTTGAAATTGATCATGTTGGAGATGTTTTTACAGGAAAAATTGGCCAATGATACTTATCAGGAAAACCCTCTATCTCTCCCCAGGCTAGCTGTTAAACATTTATTAGTTTACCACAGGCCAGGATTGAGAAATACCAGACAAGAGAGACAATATCTAATATTTAATTAATTCAGAGAATCTGGGTAGTTTCTCTTAATTTTCTCCATTGTAACTCAATTTCTTAGGATCCTTATTAATATTATGAAGACTAAGTAACTTAGTAGGCAATAATTTACCAATGAACAGACACATCTGGAGAAAATATGTCTTTCATGGTGGCTTTGGCTTTCACTTCTAGTGTTCCAGCAGCTTTCTTGTAACCACGTAGATTGATGTGGTAGGTATATTGTCTGCAGATATAATATACTTACTGCTTTCTCACTTCTTTTTGCTTCTTTCTGTTGTGACTTTTGTTTAGAGACTCAGGATTTTCTGTGATACCCAGAAAAGTTATCTTAACAGACATATTATTTCAGGCAAGAATTGCAATGTTCATCCTCTTTAAGCAATTGATTGAAACCTATATGTAGCATGGTCAAATCATAAAGAGTGTTGTTTCTTTTTAAAGGTGCTACAATTTAATATTATTTTTTCTTAGTAACTTCACATCTTGGCCTCATTCCTTCCTTACTCCTTTTAGACTCTTCCAAGAATTTTCTTCTTCCTCATCCCTGGGGCAGGGAAGAAGAGGTGAGAAGATCTCCTTCTGTTTAAAGTGCCTGACCAACCTGCCACAATACTTCAATCACGTCTCATTGCTGCCAAGTTCTCAGAATGATGACCTCATTCCTGATTCCAGCCATCATGCTGAGAACTTCCAAGACACTCCAACATTCCAACCCCACCCTGGCCTACTTGACAATATTTTTTTCTTAAGTTCTTAATAAATTCCTTTCTGTGTTGTCCTCCATACACACCCTATTCTTCTCACACTTACTGACTCCACCTTGAACACCACCTTCGTTCACCGTCCTTTGCCAAACCCTCCCCATTTCTTCAGAGCCCCAATTAAATTTTGTCAGTCCCTTTCAGCAAGGCCAAAGAAACTGTTCCATTGTTTGATTCCTGTCATTAAATCACTAATGACATTTGTTAATTACACCATTCACTCAGCATTGTTTAAATCTTAGGGGGAGGTGATACAATATAATTAATTCTCTAATTCATTGAAAGTTGTAACTTTGGTGTGTTTGTTTTCTTTTTTTTAAAACAGGACCATAGCACAGAGAAGTATAACTTAAATTTCCTAACAGACATAGATGATTCTGTGTAGTCTGATAATTTGGTACTTCTGAGACAGATAAATCATTTGAACTGTATTTGAGAAATTACTTCCTCTCAGCTACACTGATAATTTGGTTTTTAAAATTATATTTTTATTACCTTTAAGTAATTGTACAAAGGATTTGCTATTCAACAAATCAGTGTATAATAAGTACAATGCATGCTCGTCAATGTCACCTCTCAACCCAACTCGTTCCTCAGTTTTCTTAATTTTGTAATTGCATTGACTATTATGACTGCGTTCTCCCCCTTCTTCTCCTAACAAGCCTCTGCTGGCTAATGACACTGAGTTTTGTCTCCACTAAAAAGCACACATAAACTATGCCACAGTATTTATAGTGCCTTGGTAATTGAAATAATGTTTCCTCCCCTCCCTTTTCTATCTTCCCTTCTACACTCCTGTCCTCCCCTGTTTCATATGCACTACAGACTCTATTCATTGTCAGTGACACAAAAGATGCTAAGAAATTTTTATGTATTAATGGCCTTCTGGTAGTTTCTACTGTACCTACTAAATATTTCTTGACTCCTTCCATTCCTGCTGCTACTCTATTTAAGCTAGCATCTCTTCTTCATTCCTTTTTCCTGTTTGTTTTGCTCCCTTTCCATACGGCCAACATCACATTTCAAATCTATGTGCAACCCTGATTGAAAACTGTCTTTAACAGCTTATTACAGCTCTGAAGCCAAAGGCCAAAGCCATTGAAGTTGTGGCATTTGAAGGTTAATGGAAGATAAAGCATGACCTCTAGGGGGCAGTAGCTCACAGCTAGGTTTATTTGAGAGGCACTTATACAGGTTGCATGAAAGGGAAAGTCCCTCCCAGCATGAGACCTACCAAAGCTAACAGAGGGGCCACCATCCAAAAGGGCAGGAGGTCAGGAAAACTCCCAGGAGAGTGGGCAATCAGCAAAAAGGCACCAGTATATAGGTGATGTCACTTAGCAACATGGTGGCCATTCTCTGCAGCAAAGAGCTGCAAAGAGCAGCCTCAACGCAAGAGTTACAGCCTCAGGTTTTGTCTTAAACATATGGCTGGTTAGCAGCACAAATGCAATTCTGCAGAACATATGAGGAAGTCTAAACAGCTAAAAATCACCTTCCTGGGTTATACCTTAAACAACTGGATCTGTTAAATAAAAACAAATAATAATAATAATAAACAGTATTTAGCATTGGGGTGCTCTTCAGTGAAAGGACCAGGGGCCAGGCCTGTTATTAAAAAGTAACTGTAAGGTTGATTTTCAGGGACCAAGGTTGAATTATTGATGTATGTCAATAATCTGGCCCTAAATTTTAGCTTCTCTAGTTTTAATTTTCTTCTCCTTTTCCCCATTCCTGTTTCCTCGGGTTTTAGGACTCCTCTCCCATTTTCTAGTGTCTTCAGGATAGTTGTGTACCTTCCCCTGTCCCTTCCCTTACTGGCTTCTTATGGACAATGCAAATCTCATTGTTTTTCCTCAAGGAAGAATTTCTAAGCCCCTTGTTCCAGAGCATGTGCTCCTATAATCAGCTCTTGCAGAGTTAGGTGCCTTAAGTGCCACGCACTTACGTCAGCTGTAATTACCTAAATTGAAATCGTACCCTGAGTTTCTGCTTCCTGACAAGGATCAAAAGTCTCCAGGATTCTAGAGCAAACACATGACCTACACACACAGTTGCATACAATGAATATTGATTACACGAATGGAAAGGATAGCTAAAAGAAGATAGTAAAATAATCAGTAACCAAGATGATACAAATGTGTAGAATCAAGTTTCATTTTAACTTTGTTACTGTTGTATTCCCTTAAGAGATATTTTTCAGCCAGGGTCATTAAAAACACTTAGATATATTCTTTCGGGATTATTGGAATTGAGAAATCTTTACCCAAGGTTGAACCACTATGAAATCCCTTTGTTCTTAAAAATGTGGTATCTTGGGCTGGGAAGTTGGCTCAGTGGTAGAGTGCTTGCTTCCCATGCATGTGGCCCTGGGTTCGATTCCTCAGCATCATATAAGCAGAAAAAGCCACAAGTGGCACTGTGGCTCAAATAGTAGCCGACTAGCCGAAGAGCTGAGGGACAGCACCCAGGCCCGGAGTTCAGGCCCCCACAACCAACAAAAATAAATAAGTAAAAATGAAAATAAAAAAAGTGGTATCTTAGATACTCAATAACACTTTCAAACAGTGTTATGTCAATCACTGAACTCTGAATAATACTGAAAAACTCTATGAAAGTATTTAAAGTTGGTATGCACTGTTAAAGAACTTAACTGAGCAGAAATCTGGTGTGTAAGTAAAGAAATGGACTAGATTTATGTGTGTGTGTATGTGTATATCAAACAACTGTTCATAACAGGTATTATAAACATGGCATCTTTTAGCTCACCACCTTTGTATCAATCTTTGGAAAGATAGGAATTAACACTGGGAAAAGCAATCTTCAAATGTTAACTTTAAACGCTACAAGTAAGCAGGTAAAGTCATTTTACCAAAAATTTTTACCCACACTCCTACTTGAATGCAAATCTTGTGTTTGACAATAGGTCATTTTAACATAAAAGCACTTCATAAGTTTGTATTTAATAAATGTTTATAAAATTATCCATAATTTCAAAAAATGTCACTTGCTTAGATAAATGATGATTACAACTTTTTTCTACAACCTTTTGAAGATATAATGCTGTACATTTTACATTGACTTTGAGTGGCCTATATTTCTACTCACAAGTTATTAAGATGCAATGCAATTAAAAGATGTGAGAATTCATTTACAAAAAAAGGATATCAGTCAACTTAAGTGAACTCTTGTTCCCAATGATGACATATTATCCTCTAATTAAAATTGCTAAAGTAACTCTGTCTGCAAAGATTGCTGTGAAATAAGTTTCTGACTCAAGATTTAATAAGTGGAACTCCTAGTATCCAGATTTTAGATCACTTTGACACTTGGAATAATACAATTCTGTTAGAAATCTAGTGATCTGTCAATGAAAACATAAAGTTCAGCTAATAAATTTATAACTCATACTGCTCAGCCACAATATTTTTTAAAGACCTCAGCCAACAAACCAAAGGGCAAAGAAAGCATGCAGATCAATGGAATTTAAACTATGTATCTAAACTAGGATAACTAGTGGCTATACAGGGTTAAGAGTGGCCCAACACTGTTTTTCCATTTATGGGAATATCTACATGGAAACTGGGAAAAAATGGTGAAGATGTGTTCATGCATTATATATGGTGGTGTTGTGCTATCAAAGCAAAGGAGAGCACAAGTTTCCAAAGAAAAGAGAGGCCAGCCTAACAAAGAGCAGATACATGTATTTATATACATGCATATATATTATATATTTATTCTCAAAAGGCTAAAAACAGTTTAGCATGCTAGCACTGCATGAAATAATACCCTTTTTTTACAGTAGACCTTGCAATAATTAATGAGTTAACATTAAAGAGATGAATAAGAGTTTAATAACTTTCCTTATATTCAATATAACCCAATCCTCAAAATACCTCGGACAGAAAGTAGAACACCATGACTATTGAAAATAGACTTCATTATGAGTTTCATCCTAATCGTAAAACTAAATGTCCTATTTCCTTCTCAATTTCCTATCTCCTCCTCAAGGATAACTACTCATCATAAGTTCAGCTGGGCTCTAACCTACTACTCCACTAGGCTCAGAATGTAGAAGAAGGTAGCTCATGTACTTGACCTTCTACGTTCTATTTAACCCTAACTACACAATGAAAGGATTGGGAAAATACACAAATAATAGACAATTTAATAGATTTCATGGGAACATGAAATCAATTCAAAATAATACAGAGAAATTATGTTAAAAGTAAATGGAAAATATTCAACATGAACAACTGTGAAGAAAGACACACCGTACATATGGTGACTGATAATACCAGGCTATCTATGGATGAGACTGGGAAAGAATAGCTTTGACACAGGTCCATTCAAAAAGTACTCCTGCTTATGTCTACAAGCGAGCCAGGCTGGTCTGTGGTATCTGGAGGAAATATACTTGGGTTTGAATTCCTACTCCATCACTTCATGACTGGTTAGTTGAGTCACCATTGGGTAAAGTCAATTATTTTTCTATTGTTATCTTTGTTTCCATAAAAGAGCTAAAAGAGTTATGAGAAAAATTCAATGAACCAATAGCTTCAAGGTAACATCTATACATAGGTGGTGGGCACATCATTTCTATATCAGATTGTTAAAATCCAAAAGTACATTCTATGAGTAATGTACAAGTGATCACATAAGCCAGTGAGGCAGTGGGATTTGCCAGATATGATGATAATTAGTGTTCCCAGGCAGGCTTCATAAGGCCAAAAACAACAGTGTAAGATTTACTCAATGTTCTCTGAATTTCACAGGAGCTTGTGTGTGTGTATGTGTGTTGTGTTGTGTGTGTGTGTGATCGTTGCTGGGCTACATGTACATGCTAGCAAGCACTCTATCTCAAAGCTACACCCTCAACCTCAGCAGTTGTGAAAGTTCCTGATGAAGTTTAGAACCACCAAGATGAATGATACTGGGGAAATGGGGTAAACAGCAGTATCCCTGAGGCTTGAGCAAAGACTGGAATGTTTAAATCTGACCTTTGATCCAAAGAACTGTCCTAATTTAAAACCAAACAAAACCAAAAAAAAAAAAAAACTGGTCTTCCCAGAAGACACAACAAGAGAAAATAAGCGAGCACATTGTTGAAGGCTTTTGGCTAGATACCTGGAAACATTTCTATACCACAGGAATTTCCAAGTATTAGCATGAACGGCAGAGAAGAGCTCAAGAATCTGTTCCTCTGGAGATCTTCAAACAAGGACGTATCATCAGATTGCTTGCACTGTTTTAAAATCAGGGCTGAGTGGAAATTGGTGGGCCAAACTGGCCCTTTCCAGCACTGTCTGACAGAAGTCCATGCTTTCCATATCAAAGTACCTCATCTCAAGGTTCTGAGAGCTCTTCTTTGTTCTGGGACAGAGAAGACCGCACTCCTTTACCAGTGTGAGCTCTGAGGGAAACTGTAGGATCATCGATGTTAAGTAGGAACAGTGTTCATGGATCTGAGATCAGAGGCAGTGTGTGTGTGTGTGTGTGTGTGTGTGTGTGTGTGTGTTCAAAATCAGGGCCTAAGTTCTTTTCCTTACCTTTTTCCTCAATGCTGGTACTCTATCACTGGAGCCACAGTTCCACTTTCCACTTTTTCTGGTTATTGGAGACAAAGTCTCACACACATTCCTGTCTGGGCTGGCTTTGAACCACAATCCTCAGATCTCAGCCTCCTCAACAGCTAGCATTAAGAGAATGAGCCACCTGCTCCCATTGACACTTCTTTTAAAATCAGATTTCCTGACTGGCAAACAACACATGGCATTTCTCAAGCAAACCACTGGTGTAAACATGGTGAAGAATGGAGAAGAGTTTAAGGAAAGAAGGATCAACACCATAGCAGCTCTTGCCTTCACTGGATAAAGGTAAGGATTACGAAAAGCCAGGGAGGAGTGTGCATTTAATATGAGGACCTATTTCCTAAGTGCTTGTTCCAACAGCGGTAATGAATCCAATTTCCCTTAGTATTAAGTAAAGCTTACTTTGGAGAAAAACAAGTAGATGCTTAAAATTATCTTTCAACTCATTATTTTTCTGTCAAATGTACCTCTGACCTCCTGGTGACCTGAATCTTGATTATGCTATCTGGAGCACCAGAGGGTAACCAGACTTAAGGCAACGTCTTCAACATGCTGGTATTTATGAAAAAGTAGGTGACTTTAGCAAAACGCATATATTTTTATGAACAACTCGTAACTAAGAAGTAGAACTGTAATTGTAAAAGAAAACAAGCACTCTGCAGTTAAAATTCTACTGAAGAATTCTTCTATAAGCCACTGGGAACGTTCTCCAGCAAAATAAATGGTGAGCACAGAAACTACACGCACTGAAAAATCTCGATATTAAGCCGGGTGTGAAAGGTTGAACTGCCGTCTTCTGAGTGTCTCATTATCCACTACACGAATCCCAAAGCAATTTTAAAATACTTAACTGTTTTCTTCTTTGAGATACCTTATCTGAAAATCGTGTTGGGGAAAAAAAATCTGTTTGTTTTTTTTTTAAAGATAGTTTGAAATCAGGCAGCTTAGAGGAGAGGAGAAAAGATAAATAAAAGTTGCTAAAAGTAATCCATACTGCAAACCTTTTAAAAGTTGAATTTCCTTAAATTTGCGAAGGACCAAAAAAAAAACCACCCAGCTGATCCTTATCAATTAATTAAAAAGAATGAAATAACAGTAGACAAAGGAGAAAAGGAGTTAAGCAACTTAAGAAGCTGGAGGGGGTAGTACTCTGGGAGGGGGTAGTACTCTGTCTCTCCTCTGTCTCTGTCTGTCTCTCTGTCTGACTGTGTGTCTGTATCTCTCTCTCTGTTTCTTTCTCTGTGTTTCTCTCTCTCTCTCTCTCTCTCTCTCTCTCTCTCTCTCTCTCATTGATGAACAAATTATTCAGAGCTGGGAGAGAGGCACGCAGTGATCGGGATGGAAAAGTCGTCTTAGAATTCACCACAGGTTCCGCCTTGGACTGACTCAGAGGAAACGTCTGGCTGTGAATTGAAAAGAACTCCCTCTATAGAACGCGCCCGCTCCTCCTGGACGCACGCGCCTTCCTCCTCGCTTATTTATTTATTCTGCAATGCCCGCATGTGCATAAATGAGTTCATGTTGGTGTCGGGGCCAAGAGTTTGGAGGTCAACCCTCCCTGGCAAAGCAACAATTCCGCGATGCGCTTGAAACCGTGACGCGTTCAGACATCCGCAAGACGCTAGGCAGCCACCCACCAGTTGTTGGTTTGGGGTGGTTTTTTTTGGGGGGGTGGTAAACCGGAGACTGGGAATCTGCGGTTCCCCCAGGAACTCTAGGCACCGCACCCCGAGATCTCCCAGCGTCTCCTGGCTCCTCTTGGCCTCTCCGGGTTCAGACCCCCCCGCCCCCGACACCGGTTCATTCAGAGTCCCGGAGAAGCTCGGATTCGGTTGGAGCCAAGAGCCGGAAAACGCGCACCCCAGACAGGCAGCGGCTGCTGCACACGAGCGCAGACACACGGGGTGGGAGGGGGGGTGCTCTTACACCCGGCACGCTGTGGGGGGTGGAGGGCCCGCGCACCCCGAGTCCATCTCCCACTGGGCCACACCGGCTTAAGTTGGCTCCGCTTCCCGGAGGCGGAGGAACGGTTGAGGCCGCGCTCGGGACCCGGCGGTGCGCGGGGTGGTGGCTGGGGGGGCACGAGGGGGTCCCCCACCGGACTGGTGACCAACTGCAGTGGAGCGAGACGCCTCCCCAAAACACCAGCCCTGAAAGGCGGGCGTCCTGAGGTTGGGGTTCCTGTGTCCCGCGCCCCTCCAGTCCCCACCCACCCACCTCCCTCAGCGGAGCACACTCGGGGTCAGGCCGCCGGATGCTCAACCTCGTCCTGCGAGGGAAGGACCGCAGGGAGTAGGGGGGACCCCGCGTCTCTCCATCGCCCTCCCCACCCGCGCCAGCGCGAAGGCGGGAGTGGAGACGGCGCCGCTCAGACTGGGGCGCTGGGCAAAAACTGTGGCCGCAGTTCCTCCAAGTTTGCCGGAGAGAGAGGCACGGGATGGGGCGTCCTGGCTCCGCGATCTACCCTCGCCCCGCCGCAGCCCGTGGTGGTGGTGGTGGTGGCTGGCGGGTGGAGGGTGTCCAGAGCTCCGGGGTCCGCGCCTGGCGTGCGCCCACCACCGCGGGTGGGTAAGAAGGGCGCGAGAGCCGAGCGACCGAGGGAGGAAGGGACAGAGCCAGGGCGCTCCCGCGTGCGCACACAATGAGGCAGGGGACCGGCGCGCACCCTCCGTCCCTCCCCACTCATCCCCTCCACACACACACACACATACACCGGCGCCCAGACGCGGGGTTCCGGGGAGCCCCGAGAGAAAGTGAACACCAACTCAGCCACCGGGGGAGGCTAGGAGATAGGGAGCCCGATGGATGATGTGGGGTGGCCGCCCCCCTTCCCCCGGGGCGCTACGCTTACCTGCTATCTCCTGGTAGGGGATATCCACCAGGCTGAATCCCTTGGCGCCGTACGCCTGGCGGACCTCGCCGCAGCTCCGAGCCTTCACGTCCGCCCCGGCCGGGAGACACAGCAGCAGCCCGGAGAGGGGAAGCATCACAGCTCCGATCCAAGAAGAAGGCATGGTGCAGTTTGCAAATCCAGCTCGGTTTTAAAAAACAATGTATATATATATATATATATATATATATATATATATATATATATATATAG